>NC_092140.1:43008309-43324737 GCF_043159975.1 Macaca nemestrina
AACAAATTAAGCCCAGAGATAGCAGAAAAAAAGAAAATAAAGTTTAGAACAGAACAAATAGACTACAGAAAAACAATAGTAAAAAAAAAAAAAAAAATCCACAAAACTAAACTTTTTTTAGTGATAAACAAAATGGACAAACCTTTAGCTAGACCTACTAAAAAAGAAGTAAAAAGACAAAAATAACATCAGAAATGAAAGAGGAGACATGACAATTTATACCATAGAAATAAACAGATCATAAGATATTGCTATGAATAATTATATGCCAACAAACCAGATAGACTAAAAGAAGTGGAACCATTTTTAGAAACATACAACCTAGCCAAACTGAATCATGAAGAAGGAGAAAGTCTGAACGGACCTATAACTATTATGGAGATTGAATCAGTAATCAAAAACTCCCCAAAAAAGTAGAGCCCTGGACCAGATGATTTCACTGTTTAATTCTACCAAATACTTGAAGAATTATTAATGGCAACCATTCTTAAACTCTTCCAACTTAAAGTAAGGAACATTTTCAAACTCATTTTAGGAGGTCCAGCTTGTCTTGATAATAAAGCCAAACAAAGGCACAACAAGAACAAAAAGCTGCATTCTAATATTCCTCAGAATATAGGTACAAAATTCCTCAACAAAACACTAGCAAGTCAAATTCAATAGCATATTAAAAGCGTCATATACCATGATCAACCAGGATTGATCCCTTGGGCAAAAAGATGATTTTATATACAAAAATCCATTAATATAATATGTCTCATTAACAAAATAAAGGATAGAAATCACATGATCACTCAATAGATACCCAAAAAAGCATTTGACAAAATTCATCACTATTTTGTGCTAAAAATACTCAACAAATTAGGTATAGCAGGAAAGTATTTCAACATAGTAAAGGCCATATATAAAAATCCCACAGTTAATATTATACTCAATGGCAAAAAGAGAAGCTTTTTCACTAAGACCAGGAAGAAGGCAAGGATGTCCACTCTTACTACATCTATTCAGTATAGTACTGAAAGTCTTAGCCAAAGCAATTAGGCAAGAAAAAGAAATAAAACACATCCAAATTGGAAAGAAAGAAGTGAAATTTCCCCTATTTGTAGGTGGCATGGCCTTATATGTAGAAATCCCTAAATACTCCATAAAAATATTAGAACTAATTAAAAACTTAAGTAAAGTTGCAAGATGCAAAATCAACATATAAAACTCAATTACATTTCTATACACTAACAACAAATTATCTGCAAAGGGAGTTAGGAAAATAAGTCCACTTTCAATAGCACTAAAATATATATTTTGTTTGTGAGTATTCTCTCCCATTTTTAAGGTTGTCTGTTTACTCTGTTGATGATTTAGTTTGCTGTGCATAAGTTCTTTAATTTAATTAGGTCCTACTTGTTAAATTTTGGTTTTGCTGCAATTGCTTTTGCAGATTTAGCCAAAAATTATTTGTCAGGTTTGACATTGAGAAAATTATCTTATAGGTTTTCTTCTAGGATTTTTATAGTTTGAGGTCTTACATTTAAATATTTAGTCCATCTTGAGTTAATGTTTACATACGGTGAAAGGTAGAAGTTCAGTTTTATTCTTCTGCTTATGGATAGCCAGTTATTCCAGTCCCACTTATTGAACAGGGACTCCTTTCCTCCTTGCTTATTTTTGTTGACTTAATTGAAGATCAAATGGTCAGAAATTTGTGACTTTATTTCTAGATTTTCTATTCTGTTTCATTGGTCTATGTGTCTGTTTTTGTACCAGAACCATGCTGTTTGGGTTACTGTGGCCTTATAATATAGTTTCAAATAGAGTAGTGTGATGTCTTTTTTGGTTCCATATGAATTTTAAAATCATTTTTTTCTAATTGTATGAAAAATGACCTTGGTAATTTTATAGAAATGTCACTGAATCTGTTAACTGCTTTGTATAGTATGACCATTAAAAAAATTAATTCTTTCTATCCATGAGCATGGAATGTTTTTTCTGTTTATTTGTGTCATGTCTACTTTTTTTCAGTAATGTTTTTCAGTATTCCCTGAAAATTAAACAGAGGAGATCTTTTACCTCCTTGGTTAGCTGTATTACTAGGAATTTTATTTGTTTAATGACTATTCTAAATAGAACTGTGCTCTTTATTTGACCCTAAGCTTGAACATTTTTGGTATAGTAAAATGTTACTAAATTTTGTACATTGATTTTGTATCCTGAGACTTTATCAAAGTTGTTTATCAGTTCTAGGAGCCTTTTTCAGGAGTCTTTAGGGTTTTTTACTTGTAGAATCATAATATCAGTAAAGAGAGATCTAGTTTGATTTCTCCTTCTCCTTCTCCTCCTCCTCCTCCTCCTTCCTCTTCCTCTTCCTCCTCTTCTTCTTCTTCTTCCTCTTCTGCTTTTCTTTTCTTTTTTTTTTTTATCATTTGGAATCATTTTATTTCTTTCTCTTGCCTCACTGCCCTGTCTAGGACATCAAGTACTATGGTGAAAAGGAGTCGTGAGAGTAGGCATCCTTGCCTTGTTTCAGTTGTCCAGAAATTATAGACTCTATAAGGAACTACAACAAATCAACAAGTAAAAAACAAATAACCCCATTAAGAAATGGGCAAAGAACATGAACAAATACTTCCCAAAAGAAGGTTTACAAATGGTCAACAAACATGAAAAAATGCTCAACATCACTAATCATCAGAAAAATGCAAATCAAAACCACAATGAGACATCAGTCACACTAGTTAGATGGTGATTGTTAAAAAGTCAGAAAAATATCAGATGCTGGTGAGGTTGCAGAGAAAAGGTGATGCTTATACATCACTGGTAGGAATGTAAATTAGTTCAGCCCCTGTAGAAAGCAGTCTGGAGATTTCCCAAAGAACTTAAAACAGAGCTTCAATTTGACACAGCAAATCCCATTACTAGGTATACCTATATAACATACAAATGTACTCTCTGAATCTAAAATAGAAGTATAATTTATTTAAAAATTTAAAAATAAAAAATAAAATATTTGGGAGTAAACAACCAAATCAGAGAGACTTGTACATGAAAACCTATAAACTATTGATGTAAGAAATTTTAAAACACACAAAAAATTTGATAGACTGCTTATGTCTATGGATTGGAAGACTTAATACTGTCAAAATGCCCATACAATCCAAAGCAATCTACAAATTCAATGCAATTGCTATAAAAATCTCCTTAGCATTTTCATACCAAAATAGAAAAAAAATCTGGAATTCATATATAATGGCAAAAGAACTTGAATATCTAAAACCATCTTGAGGAAAAATAAATCAAGGCTTGATGCATCATATTTTCTGGTTTTAAAATATATTTCAAAGATACAGTAATTAAAAGTATGGTACTGACATAAAATTACAGTACTTACATTGGTTTAGACCAATGAAGACAGAATACAAAGCCCAGAAATAACTCTACACATATTCATTTAATTGATCTTTGTCAGGATACTGGAAATATATAAAGGAAAAAAAATCCTTTCAATAAATGTTGCTGGAAAACTTGTATATCCAGGCAAATTAATGACATTCGATCCTCATCTTACAACATATGCAAAAATCAACTCAAAATATATTAAATACATGAACCTCAGGCCTGGAAAAGTGAAATTTCTAGAAGAAAATTTAGGGGAAAATCTTCATGACATGATTTTGCTAATGATTTCCTCGATGTGACACTAAAAGCAGAGACAACAAATACAAAAATTGATAAGTGGGACTACAGCAAACAAAATGCTTCTTCACATCAAATAAATAATCAACAAAATGAAATGATAAGCTAAAGAATGGGAGAAAATATTTACAAACCACATAGGTGATGAGGAAATAATATTCAAAATTGCTAAGAAATTATTGGAATCAGTAACACAAAAAAACTAATAACTCAATTTAAAAAATGGCTAAAGGCTTGAATAGACATTTCTCCAAAGAAAATATAAAGCAAGCTAAATAAACCTAACAGAATTCTTGATCAAGACTGGCTATTGTGATGAAATATCACCTAGGGGAGGATGCAAGATGAGGAATTTGACTGGATACAGAAGATGATCAGATAATGAGGATGGGAGATTCTTGATAAACTGGCTTAGCAAGGTTCTTTGCTAAAATTGGATTTTAAAATGCAGTTCACAGATAGGCATAGGATAAGGTTAAGGTTAAGGACCCTGACCAAAATTTGGTCAAGCAAACAACCTTTGTCAATGGCAAGCCATATATGACAAGATGTTCAATGTCATTAATCATCAAGGACATGCAAATTAATACAACAATGATTTGCACTCCTGTAAGGATGGCTATTATATACATAATATATATTATAATATATATTAATATAATATATAATATATTAATATACAATAGTATATTAATATATTATATATTATAATATACAATACATACAATTTTAATAAAACAGTTAAGTGTTACCAAGGATGTGGACAAACTGGAACCCTTGTACACTGTTGGGAATGCAAAATAGTGCAGTGGCTATGGAGAGCATAGAGGTTTCTCCCCAAATAAAAATCTTCCATATCATCCTGCAATCCTGCTTCTGGGTATATATCCAAAAGTATTGAAATCGGGACCTTAAAGATATGTTAGCACTTCTATGTTCATTGCAGCACTATCACAATAGCCAAGATGTGAAAAAACCTAAAATATCTACAGATGGATGAATAAAGAAAATTTGGTACATACATATAGTGGAATATTATTCAGTCTGAATAAAGGAGGATGTCTTGCAATATGCAACAACGTGAATAAACCTTCAGGACATTAAGGTAAGTGAATAAGCCAATCATAGAAGGAAATTATTGCATGATTCCACTTATATGAAACATCTAAAACAGTGAAATTCATAGAATGAGTGCAGTGGTGGTCGCTAGGGGCTGGGTGAGGAAAAACGTTGGAAATTATTAATCGATGTGCATCAAGTTTCAGTTAAGCAAATGATAAGTTCTGGATCGTCTGTAAAACATTGTCACAATTATTAACAATACTGAATTATATATTTAAAATTTTGTTGACAGGGTAAATTTCATGTAAAATGTCCTTACCCCAAAAAAGGAAATTAGGAAAAAAAAAAAAGCTGACTTTATAATGCACAAAGAATATATAGAAAATTAGAACGTCCAAAGAAAGTTTTAGTCAAACTTAGCTGAAACATCTAATCTCCAAGTTCTCTTTAGCTGTTTCTTACATGTCTCCTGTCAGTTCAGTGTGTATTAATTGATCACTTATTAGGGCTGAAGAGAGATGATAGTTAATAAGATTACATAATATACTAGAGAAGACAGAGTCAATATCAATACTAATTTTCAGTTACTGAGCACTTATTACACCAGGAGAGCACTATTATAAGTGTTCAGGATCTCATTTCATTCTTACTATAATGTATTGAGGTAGGTACTACTAGCTCTGTTGTACAAATGAAAAAAGGAAGCATTGGAGAACTTAGGTCCCTATAAGCAAGTGCTAGAACTGTAATTCAACCTCAGCCAGAGTTTACAAATTGGATTTATGACCACTACCTCATAGGAGCTATGGGGAAAGTGCAGTAATTCTTTCTTTACCATGTTTATCTCATCTTGTCAATACAGCATAATGCCAGTTTCTGGGGACCCAGCCACCTAGATATCTGAGCTGAATCTCTTATATTACTTCATGGGAAGCAAAATTAAAACAGAATTTGAAGGTCTCCCCACTAGGCAATGAGAGTAGGAGGGCAGGGGAAATATCAAAGTTTTTATCATGTATTTACAAGTTGCAGGGGAGATGCACTCAGGGGTCACAGAGGCAAAGAAATATTTACTGTATAAACAGAGAAACAAGGCAACAATTAAAGCCTTCTCAGCAGTCTGGGGTACTCTGAGACCCAACAATTTTATGACTTTGAGGCTTCCTCTGGCTGCATCACCAATTTTCTCGACCAAGTGGACCAAATAGACATCTACCAAACTCTCCACCCCAAATCAACAGATACACATTCTTCTCAGTGTCCCATGGCACTTATTCTCAAATCAACCACATAACTGGAAATAAAACACTCCTTAGCAAATGCAAAAGAACTGAAATCATAGCAAACAGTCCGTCAGACCATAGTGCAAGCAAATTAGAACTCAGGATTAAGAAACTCACTCAAAACCACACAATTACTTGGAAATGGAACAATCTGTTCCTGAATGACTCCTGAAAAACAATGAAATTAAGGCAGAAATAAAGAAGTTCTTTGAAAATAATCAGAACAAAAAGACAACATACCAGAATCCCTGGGACACAGCTAAATCAGTGTTTAGACGGAAATTTATAGCACTAAATGCCCCAGGAAAGCTAGAAAGATCTCAAATCGACACCCTAACATCACACTTAAAGAGCTAGAGAGGCAAGAGCAAATGAATCCAAAAGCTAACAGGAGACAAGAAATAACTAAAATCGGAGCAGAAATGAAGGAGATACAGACACGAAAAACCCTCCAAAAAAATCAGTGAATCCAGGAGCTGTTTTTTTTTTCTCTTTTTTATTGTTTTATTTTTGGAAAAAGTAACAAAATAAATAGACCACTAGCTAGACTAATAGCAAAGAAAACAGAGATGAATCAAATAGACACAATAAAAAATGATAAAGGGGATATCACCACTGACCCCACAGAAATACAAACTACCATTAGAGAACACTGTAAGCACCTCTACACAAATAAACTAGAAAATCTTGAAGAAGTGGATAAATTCCTAGATGCAGATACCCTCCCAAGACTAAACCAGGAAGAACTCGAATCCCTGAATAGACCAATAACAAGTTCTGAAATTGAGGCAGCAATTAATAATCTACCAACCAAAAAAAAGCCCAGGACCAGATGGATTCACAGACGCATTCTACCAGAGGCACAAAGGGGCACCCATTCCTCCTGAAACTAATCCAAACAATTGCAAAGGAGGAACTCCTCCCCATTTTTATTTTTTAAAACATCTTTGCATGCCTATTTATCTATTCAAATAGTTCTCAAACATACTGGTTTCAGGAATTCTTTCCACTTTTAAAAATGATCAAGTGCTCCAGAGCTTTTGTTTACATGGTTTGTAACTATAGATTTTTATTGTTTTAGAAATTTCAACAGAGAGTTTTAGAATTATATTGACTCTATCTTATCTATGTAAAATTAAAACCCATTATAGACCAACCCATCATATTTTATTTTAAAAAACTATATTTTCCAACATAAATATTAAGTTAGAAGGGTGGCATTGTTTACATTTTTATGATTCTCTGGAATGTCTGAATTAATTACAACAGCTTCTGAAATACCTCTATTGCAATCTATATCTGCATCTGAAATAGCTGAAGAAAATCCAGCTTCCTACAGATCTGCAGTTGGAAAACAGAAGAAAATAAATATGTCTCATACTAAACTATAACTCAATGAGAGGAAGTTTCTTAAAGTCTAGTTGCAATGTGGAATTATATCAATGAACTTTTCATACTCTTATATTAAAATCTACCATCCTATTTTGCACTTTGAATAGCTGTTTAGCCATGCATGATTTTGTAATACTATGCATTCACTGGTCATTTAGGCAAATATTGGGTCCACAGATTTATATAGGTTTTACAAAATATTGACATTACACTACACCATGTAAAAAAATCAGATAAATTTTTCCTTTTTTTCCAGAGGGATCTTCAAGCACTGAGATGCTATCAGTTTCACAGGGACAGATAAAATGTTTCCATAATTCTAATTGTTACTTGAAAGCTACAATTGTGTCAATGATAGCAAATAGTTTGTTTTATTGTTTTCCTTTTGCAGCAAATTCTCACTGATCATTTTTGAGAAAACATCTATCAGATACTCAAGTGAACACCCATAGTTTGTCTTTTAGTCACTCTTTGGATAAAAATATTATTCTTTGAAAAATGTGGCTAGTTTAGCAAACAACTGAAGCAAGAAGACAAAAACTTATTTTCAAGATAACCAGCTTATGCCTCAGAAGTGCTTTATGCATGTGTCCTGTTTTTATTTTTATTTTTTCTCTCTGAGACTACCACCATGAGATATATTCAAGAAGGATTTAACAAAACTGACGATTTTTAATATTGTCTCAAGAACATTCTTAAGTGAAGCTGGCTCTTTTTTTTAACTGCTGTGCATTGTGATAAAGAATACAATGATTGTAAATACTGTTGTGTGATACTGCTTTAATTTGTACTAAGGAAGCTGCAGTTTTACTGACTCTTACTTTAGCATAATAAGTGCAATTCCTGTACAGTTAAAAAAGCAAATATTGTCTCAGTATTATGAAAATAGTTTTCACTTTGCACACTCCTTAAGAGGATCTCAGGAATGGATACCCAGGGCATTGCAGGCTGAACTTTAAGAACTCTTGATATCTTTCATTGTGACTTCATCAATCTATCAGGCATTAACATGCCCAAAATTACATTCTTATAAGTTTTATAATGGTTATTTCTGGTTGGTGGGATCTAAGGTGTGCTTTTTTGTACTTTGCTACATGGCTTTAGTTATATGTTAGTATTATTTTGATAAAAAATGATATATTCTTTAAAATAAAGAGAAATTATGAGAGATACAGTGATTAAAGTCAACCTAAAATAAGGGCAAACAATAGAAACAAAGATAAAGTAATAAAAGTGAGTCAGCAGGAAATTATTATTTCAGAAAAGAGAAGGCTAAATGGGACAAAAAAAAAGGAATACACACATAAAAACAATACCAAATGAGAGAGAACCTAAATAATTTTGTTGTCCATACCAGGGACAGTTCCTAGTTTCTTACTGAGAAGGAACTAGAACTATAAGAACTGACTGTATATTAACTATTGCTTGGTGCATACTAACTTGTAGATACGTCCCCTTATAGCTCATATGCTCAGTCAACTATAAAAAATGTTTTTGTCATCTTCACAAAGATTCTGGAAAAAAAAATCATTATAAATGTCAAATCCTGCAGTGAGCAAACTCATGTAAAAGGTTTTCTTCCTCTTAGGGTATCTCCACATTCCTCCTCTTCCCCACTCCCACACAGACATTCACATGCAAACCTTGCGAACCTGTACTTAAATCAGCCTGCTTGTTTGGTTATGAAACATACAGCATTATATTCCTTATTTCTGGTCTATTATTAACAAAAACATACTATTTTAAATGACTTTAATTGTCCCTAACACATAGACACATATAACTTACAAACTTAGTACACTATTTTTTATGTTTTATCTCAACCATTGTATCTTACAGAGTACTTACAACTCTCTTGTTTTCTAGTGACATCCTCTCAGTAACAAAGATTAAAATTTGAAGCCAACATTTTTCAACTGTGAAGTACTGGATCCAATTACTCACAGCAACTAAAAGCAGAGTTTATTTTAATAGGATTTTCAGTAAAACAAGGCATATAAAAATCAGATGCATAGGCAAAGACTTTTTCATCTTTAATCATTAAGCTACCAGTACAAATTGAGCCCTGAAGTTATTTCATTCCCAAAGGAGATCAGAGATTTAAAGAATTCAGGGAGATTAAACATTCGTGTTTGAGTGAACAAGCTAAGTGTTTTTGTACTTGCTATCATTAAAATAGTACTTTCAATGGTTTATTTTAGATGCATATACTGTATTTTTTCTTCTTTCTAAAATGATGTCTTGTAAATCTTTCTAGGAGTTGGCATTAAAGTCTGGTAGAATGAATGTTTTATCATTCACTTTTCCAAATGTTACTTTATGCATATTTAAAGTGAAGTGGGTTTTTGGTTTTGTTTGTTTGTTTCAGAACATCCTTCTTCCTAGGTGGATTCTTTTCCTTGGAGAATAGACATTTTTGAGGCTCTAATTGTCTTGTTTACCTTATAATTTTTGTGTTAGGGAAAAAATAATAAGAATGGAAGGAAAAACCTCCCATTAAGCTATTGCTTTGGAGGGTAAGTTTTAGTGTGTGACTACACAAGTGTGTGACTACACAAGTTTAGTGTGTGACTAAACAAATCTTACAAAGTTTCAGAGTTTGTATGATAGATTCGATGACAGCATACAAAAGTTTTTGAAACTCTCAATATATGATTCACTTTCTATGCCTTTTATTGTATATAAATGAAACATTTCCTTGTTAGAGGCTTAATAAGTCAGATGTACAAATAAGAATCATTGTTGGGTGTTGTAGGATTCAGACAAGTAAGCTCATACTTTTAAAAATGTACACTAAATTTTACAATACATAACATAAATAATACCCAGTGCTACTTTAGCCACTGCCTTATAGAAATGAACTCATGGACTATAAAAATAATGTTTATAAAACAATACACATAATGAAAGTTAGAACTGAGGAATAAGTCAAGAATTGTATGAAGGTTAAGCTAATTGGCAGAAGCTACTTACCTAAAATGCTGAAGGAATGTGTTGACAGAGGAGGCATAAGGCCCAATGTGTTGTAGCCAAAAATAGCCATATCCTGAGCCCTGTGTTAGGTGTATTACAAATTTTTTCTCATTTATTTTTACAGTTCAATATATGAGATAATATATCAGTTATTGTGCTCTTTTGCAAGTAACAAAAACACTAAGTTAAATTGGTTTAAATATTAAGGAAATGTAGTATCTCACAATAATTGGAATTTCAGAGATAAGGCAGGCTTTAGGTACAGTTCTGTCTGTGGCTCCCTCTTGTCATCAAAAACTCATGATATTTCCTGATCCTTTTATTCTGCCTAGTTAACCCTTCATTTTGCTTTGGTCTAGCTCATGTCAGGATACAAGGTGGTCACCAAAGGAAACTGAAGGCAAAAATGACTCTTTTAAAGTTCCACTTAAAAGGAAAAAGGAGAAATTCAAGAATACAATACAAGGCTACTCTGGTGCTATTTGATCTGTTTATGTCACATGCTCAATCATGAATGAATGACAGGACATACACTAATAACATTAACTGAGTTAGAATAACAAGGATTCATACCAGGAGATGAGGATGAGTGGCACCTTTCTCTGAGTGATTTTTGAAGTGAGTAAATTCTTGAACAAAATTGAGAACAAAGAAGGTGGGTAAAGTTGTGGATGGAGGTTGACCAGGAGGTTGTCCCACAAAAAAGGTGCTTTTATCACTATGACCATTTTAGAGTTAAGTGAGCTGGGACATAAAACAGCTAAGTAACTTGCCCAGAAATAGAGCACTATGAGAAGGAAAACTGGGGTATAAAATTCAGGTGAGTAGTCTCAGAACCTTTACTCTGGGTTAGCACTGCAGTTTTTAGATAATAGCCATTAGGTCAGGATCTTGTCCTCAAGTGCCTCTGCATACCAAGTCTATTGTAATAAGAACCAAGCAATTTTAACTTCCCAAGACAGTAATAGAACCACCTCCATGCGTAGAGCATGTCTCATCTGCTCTGTCTACAACATCTTGCCACACTGAAATGATTCAATCGGTTTTATGCCCTATGTTTTCAAGTGTAGTCATTTCAAATCCTTGCCTCCAAATTGATACTTAGATTTCTCTTTATAAGAAAATATTTCAGAAAAAAAGTGAGATACCTAACATTGCTAAATCTTAAGTTTTTTGTTTGCTTCCAATCTTTGTTTAAAAAATAAAATATTATAAATTGAATAAGAACCCTGAATTATCCCAAATCAAATTTCATTCATATTGATCCCTCCCTAGATAGAACCATTTCCCTGAGTTAGATTTTCTCTCATTCTTTTCCAGCTGCTATTAGAAAATACCTTAAATTTGGGCAATTTTATAAACAATAGAAAATTATTTCTTATAGTTCTAGAGACTGGGAAGTTCAAAATCAAGGCTCCAGCACATTTGGTGTCTGGTGAGGACCAGATCTTTACAGATGGTGGCTTCTATGTGTCCTCACATGGTGGAAGAGGCAAAGGACTTGCTGCCTGCAGACCCTTTTGTAAGAGTACTAATCCAATTCATGACGGTAGAGCTCTCGTGACTTAATTACTTCTTGAAGACCCCACCTCTTAAAGCTGTTACATCGGATATTAGGTTCCAATGTATGAATTTTGGGGGCAAATCAATATTCAGACCAAAGCAGTATTTATTTCTTGTGTGCACATCGTATGCCTTTTTAATGAATGCATAATTTCATAAATAATATTTACATATTTACTATTGTTGTATATGTTTAAAACCTTATGTTTGTTCTATATGTTTCTGTTTTCACTCATTATTATGCTTTTCATATTGGTCCATATTGATATATGTGGTTTTTATTCATTTATTTTGACAGTAATATAGTATTTAGCTTGATGAATACTTTATATTTTTTAAACCTTCCTTCTGATTAGCATTGCTCCACACTCTCACACCACTGTGTATTTTTATACTTCTTTAAATTTGCCAAACTGAAGAATATAAAATAGTATTTCATAAGGCTTCAACTTTAATTGGTTAATTACCATTGATACTAGGAGAACTGTCTTGTATTTATTGGCAATTAGATTTCCTTTTCTTACTCTTTGTCCATTTTTGTGGTACTAATTTGTATGTATATTTCTTCGTTTTTAAATATTATTTACTCTGGTTACTAATATTTTGCAAATATATTTGCATAGTCTGTGCGTATCTTACACTTGGCAATGTTATTTATTTTATAGATTTTTTTAAAGTTTAATATATGCAAATTTATCAATCTATTTATTGATTTGTATTTTTTTAATGATTGTTTAGTTTATACTATGTTTAATACACAGCTGTGTTGGATAAGGCAATCCTCCATGGCCTCTGAGCACTGTCACATGTCTTTAATATATAGACAAAAAATACAAGTTCTGGACTGCTCTTTACAACGCCCATTCCTCAGGGTTGTCTTTTCAACAAGTAACTTTAAAGGATGATGTAATGTCTCCCTCTAGACAAAATGGAGGCTTGCTTATCACTCATTATAGAAGAGACAAATTTTCTAAGCTCAAGGTTTCTTAGCTTCAATACAAAAATCACTGTTTGGAGGATATACCTGGGCCCATACCACAGCACTCCATGGAACATAGGGGAAAGAGGAATCCGACATAATGTTCTAGATGTATGCAGTGCTATGAGTAGTAAGTCCTTAGTCTCCAACTTACGAGTCTTGTCTTCTGCCATGAGTTTATTTGTTATCTTGTAAGAGGCATAAAATTACAGCATATTACAGGTTTGGGTGCTTAGAAACATTATAGTATAGAAGAGGCAAAGAATTCATTCATCATGGAGCTTGCATTCTGACAGAAAGAAAGAGACAACAAACAACAAAAATAAAGAAACTCTGTAATATACAAGAAGAAGTTAACTGCTGTGGAAAATATGAAGGAGACTAAAGATTGGCAGTGCTGGGACAAGTGATTATGCTATTTGTATTTTGTCTATATTTTTTTCATAAGGCTAAAACAAGGTTAACCCTATATTTTCTTCTGAAAGTTTAAATTTTACTTATTGTATTTTGGTTTTGGGGCATGCCAGTCATCTAATTTTGTTACATTTTTTCATCAGGATAACCAATTGTCTCCAGTTCCATTTTTCAAATTCTTACAGGTTATGGTAATATAGATGAAGTAATGTTTTGGTGGAATTTGGCTTCATATTAAAAAATAATCATTCGAAAACAGCTATAGTTGACTAATGGCACAACAGGTGTTCTTTCCTTTAAACAAAGAAATAATATGGTATTCAATTATTAAACAAATATTTGTTGGTCTTCTTCTTCTGAATTATTTTACTTTGATGCATATAGCGTGAGAATATACCTACCTTTTCATTATGGCTAACCACTAGCCAAATTTCCTTAAATTTGGGACACCATCTTGAAGATCAATGAGAAGGAGGAAGCCTAGTATGGTTTTCAAGTATATAAACTAATGTCTATTTGTATTAGCTTCAGTGGTTCTTTTCTGGGAACAGAGCTTTCAGAACATTTATTAATATTAAATGTTAGAAGTTCCATTTCTGTTAAATAATGAAAGAGAAGCAATTTATATTATTTATTCTAGAAACCAACTATCAAAGTAACTCTCGTACTTCAAAATATCTGAGTACCCTTCAGATGTGGAACTTTTACAAACCATCTTATTGTTTAGATGTTTTGATCACAGAGAGACTATCACTGTACATAATGATTAAAGCATCTATCCCCATTACAATATTGCTCAGGTACTTATTTTAGAGCCAGTCAACATACCTGAATCCAGAGGTTTGCAGTTTTTAATTAATTATAAATTGATGGTGTTAGTAATATGAAGACATTGGATATAAGCACATGTTACATATTTTCCTAAATCTCTGTATTTCATACTCTCTTCAGTGTCTTTGAGAATTATTGGTCAATATTTCAAGGGAGAATGGAGTTCCTCCAAAAGTTTTGACTAGCAAATACCACAGGGTCTTTTTACTAAAGACCTCCTGATATCACATCATTCCCCATCCATGTTTCCAAATTGGCATCAATGATTACAATTAACTTAAACTGTTTGGTGGGAACTGAAAAGCTAATATATTAGCATTGGCCCTATCCCTCAACCAAGGCTCTATTTTAACTACTGTTGGACAGTTATCTTGCTGTCAAAGTGGTGTGGACTAGACGGACCATCTCTAACACCTCTTGTGACTCCAAGATATTTTTAAATCTATTAAGTTAGTGGGATATATCCAGGGCAGTGGTTGAAAAAAAATTGTTCCAACATACTTTAAGTAATAATTATAATCTTTTCTTCTCACAGTTATTCACCTTTTTTAAAAAGTCATTTCTCCAGCTTAAGTCCTCAAAAATCCAATCATCATCTGTTATACATTAGCATTTGCAAATTTTTACATTCATGGTTACTTCCCACTCTCACCCCCATAAGTCTGTGAAAGACAGCTAGTAAAATCAGCCCAAGAAATTTTATCCAACTGGAAAACAAATGAATAAACAACAAATAAACAAACAATAACCACATTCTCCTTACTTGAAAAATGAAGTTTGCCTTATCTCATAGCTAGTTAATAACTCCTTAAATCTAATACTAAAAAAAAACCACAATGAGACCAGAGTTTACTCACCTTAGAGTAGTATTTATCAATCCATTTGTTCAAGCTCCTCTAATTCACAGTCTTAATTTTCTCGAGTCTCTTACTTAACAAAATCAGGTCTGCATAGAAGTCAGAAACAATGCCATTAATTGCAAATTCTAACAGCCACTCAAATCCTGGCCTTCACACTAAATAGTGTCTTCTGCTCAGCTAAGATGATTATTAAGAGGCCAACATTTCAATTCTGACTATACTACCAAGCAGTTTTGTGACCAGGGACACATTACATAACTTCTTTCATTGACAATTTCCTTAGCCTCAAGTATATATAATAGTTAGCTTTTATATTTTTAATATTGCTTATATATGCCTATGGTGTTTGATTTTGCCTGTAGTGTTTCAGTATACGAATAATGTGTGCATATTCAAATTATCTGAAAATAAAAAACTGCATCTAATCATTATTAATATCTATCTCCATAGACCATCATCATCTATATTATCTAAGCACAGTTAGAAATGCAGAAACTTTGTGAAGGACACTTAATTGAAAGTGAACTGAACAAAGCAATCCCAAGGACTTTTCTTCAAACTTTCAGAAAAGAGGCACTTTCTTTTGTTTGGGGCTACTAGTTGGAAGAAAAATGTAAGTGTAAGTCTGCAGATGGTCATACTGGCCACTGCACAGAGAGCTTGCCCAGAAATGAAGCAATGAAGTTACCACAGAGGAGAGCAGAGCTAAGAAATGGAGAGAGAGGAAGAGAGAGAGAAGGAACAATATTACATGTCTTTGAAGACATACTGAGTATTTTTTCAAGCCAGATTCTTCTTTTGAACATACCAGTTACATTAATACATTAATACATCAATAAATTACTTTAGTTAATTTTAGTTGTTGCTATTTTTAATTAATTAATTAAGTTTTGAGATGAAGTCTCGCTCTGTGGCCCAGGTTGGAGTGCAGGTGCAATCTCAGCTCACTGGAAACTTTGCCTCACAGGTTCAAGAGAGATTCTCCCACCTCAGCCTCCCGAGTAGCTGAGACTACAGGTGTGCACCCTAATTTTTGTATTTTTGGTAGAGATGGGGTTTCACCATGCTTGCCAGGCTGGTCTTGAACTCCTGACCTCAGGGGATCTGCCCACCTTGGCCTCCCAAAGGGCTGGGATTACAGCCGTGAACCACTGTGCCCAGCTTAGTTACTGCTATCGAAATTAAAATTGATTTTTAAAAAAATTTCACTTCTCAGAAGTTCAGTTAAAGAGTCAACTTTGTTTATAAAATCTTTTTAAGAAAAAATATCATCATTCCTGCAGGGAGACATCAAAGTCTCCTGGAGTTATGGTGAGTTTAGTCAGGTACTCTCATGTAGAATTCGAAGTTACCTCTCACTGTCTCATCCCATAAAGAGGACACAAAATTAGAATATGCCCTTACTAATTTATTCTGAATATCAATCACTGAAAGAGAATTCTATTACAAGTTCAGGACATTTTTGAGAAATACATGCACTAGCACTAGAGAAATAGTGTACAAACTAGAGTAAACACATTGGCAATTACTAGAGACCAAGAATGGAGAATGTACTGTATATAGAAAGCCCAAGACGCTTCTTCTTTGAGATTATTTGTGTCTTTGATGTGTTTAATTACTTCTATGACTGTGTTTGTGTATGTTGAGAATCAGAGAAGTTTGCAGGTCAGTCCTTTGGACATTTGCCAGAAAGCAGAAATAATAGGTGTACATATACTGTGGTGCTTGAGAATGCTTAGGGAAGCTGTGCTGTTTGACTATTCATAGATCCAGAGGTATGGCTATGGCCTGCTTAGAACATACAGGGACTGGACCTACTCTGTGTTGACTTTTGTCCTAATTTCATAGTGACTTTTTCTGGCATCTGAGTGTATCTTTGGAAGGGAGGAGGAGCAAGGGAAGCACAGGCAGGGAAGAAATATGGCCACATCATTCGTCAAGACATGGATAAATAATGTGGATGTGAATGACCAGAAGAGTTCAGGCTGGAGTGCAATGGCACAATCTCGGCTCACTGTTGCAGAACACCTTCCGGGTTCAAGCGATTCTCCTGCCTCAGCCTCCTGAGTAGCTGGGATTATAGGCTCCTGCCATCATGCTAATTTTTATTTTTAGTAGAACTACCAAGTCTGGCTAATTTTTGTATTTTTAGTAGAGACGTGGCTTCCCCATGTTGGCCAGGCTGGTCTCGAACTCCTGACCTCGTGATCCACCTACATTGGCCTCCCTAAGTGCTGGGGTTACAGGTGTGAGCCACATAGCTCATCCTATTTTCTTATAGTTCCTTAAATAGCAGCATACTGAGGAGTGTAGATTTCACCCTTACATGTCTTTTAACACATATTTATTTTATAAATAGAAAGAATTTTCTAAAATTTTGCATGTCTTATTTCACAAGGGACGTATTAATCTCTACATGTATTTGTTTTAATTCATGTCTTGTAGAATTTATGTCTGTGTCTGTATTCCATATTTCATAGCTAAGAAAACTGAAACTTTAAAAACTCTGATAATTTAGTAAATTTCACACAGCTAATAAGGATAAGAGAAGCACAAGAGAATGTACACTCAAAAATACTCACTTTGCAAAGTTATAAAACAATGGACCAACTGTTAATTTGTCCTTAGACAAAGAGGAGGAAAATATTCCCCAGCAACTTGAAGTCTTAGTGATCTCATTCTATAATTTATTATTTTATATATATATAAAGTCAGAGTTAATAAAGGTCCAGGTGCCATTATCCTAAAATAACAAGACTTATGAATGGGAAAGTTAGAAAACGCCACATTTCATCCAGATTAATTATCGTCGACCCAAAGCTAATATGAAGTAAAATGGAGCTAATATGAAATCATCAGTGTTGTTTTACTGTGAAACCTGGTCTAGAACAATCTTCTGCACCTGGATGTAAAAGGCTCTAATTCCTATGAATTATATGTGCAGACAGCCAAATTTAGGCAATAAGAACAATAATACACTGCACGATTAGTACTCCTCACTTTGCCCTGATGTATAACAATATGTCGTTACCTACAACACCCAAAAAATAAATCTATTCATGCAAAGAGACAGATCAATTCAATCAAAAACCAGTTACAATTGTTATTTGGTGTTAGGATGAAAGAAAATAGCAGTTTTACAATGTTCTATATGAAAGATCCAATAACCGTCAGTAGAAGATATATGAAAGTGTATTTTAAACATAAGATGTAATCTCTAACATTTAGAATTGTCCAGCAATGTAAAAAATTGCTTTCCATCTCTGGAGTTAAGACATTTGGAAATGGAATTTGTACATGAAATAGATAATACGTAAAATGTCTCCAAGATCCTTAACAATTTAAGAATATTTAGGCATACATATTTTTCTTTTCAGGAAGAGGGCAACAAGTAGGCACAAACTGTGTAAGTTGGTATCCAGTTTCAGGGACAACTGAAACCACCTATCTTTGATATACTCAGGTCCAGCAAATGGTAATTGCCATAAAAAAAAAAAAAAAAAAAAGGAGATTTTAAATGGAACTAAATATTCTAGTTGGCTAAAAGAGCTTCTGGTCATCTAATGAATGAAAATTTAAAAATGAAAAGTTATTGAATACAGTCTCTACTTCTAAATAATGTGATATATATGTATGCATATATATTTACATATATATACACACACACTTTTATTTTAGGTTTGGGGGTACATGTGACAGTTTCTTACATAGGTAAACACGTGTCACAGGGGTTTGTTGTTTATTTCATCACCCAGGTATTAAGCTCAGTACCCAATAGTTATCTTTTCTGCTCCTCTCCCAGCCCAGTATCTGTTGTTTCCTTCTTTGTGTTCATAAATTCTCATAATTTAGCTCCCATTTACAAGTGAGAGAATCTGGTTTTCTGTTCCTGCATTAGTTCGCTAAGAATTATGGTCTCCACCTCTGTTTCCTGCAAAGGATATGATCTCCTTTTTTATGGCTTCATAGTATTCCATGGTGTATATGTACCACATTTTCTTTATTTAATCCACCATTGGTGGGCATCTAGATTGTTTCCATGTCTTTGCTTTTGTGAATAGTGTTGCAATTAACATATGCATGCATGTGTCTTTACGGTAGAATAATTCATATGTATTTGGGTATATACTCAGTAATGGGATTGCTGGGTTGAATTGTAGTACTGTTTTTAGCTCTTTGAGGAATCACGGCACTGCTTTCCACAATGGGTGAACTAATTTACACTCCCAATTCCCTTTTCTACACAACCTTGCCAGATTCTGTTATTTTTTGACTTTTTAGTAATAGCCATTCTGTCTGGTGTGAGATGGTATCTCATTGTGGTTTTTATTTGCATTTCTCTAATGATCAGGGGTATTGAGCTTTCTTTCACGTGCTTCTTGGTCGTGTATGTCTTCTTTTGAAAAGTGTATGTTCATGTTCTTTGCCCACTTTTTACTGGGGTTGTTTGTTTTTATCTTATAAATATGTTTAAGTTCCTTACAGATGCTAGTTCTCCAGCTGACGGAGAATTGAATTTTTCCTGGGACAGCACCTCTAGAAAGAAGGGCAGGCCACCATCTTTGCTGTTTAGGAGACAGTCATTTCAGCCTTTGGCCATTGGAGAGTCTGAGCCAACAGGGTTAGTGGAGGAGGAGTGG
Organism: Macaca nemestrina; assembly: GCF_043159975.1. Lineage (NCBI taxonomy): Eukaryota > Metazoa > Chordata > Mammalia > Primates > Cercopithecidae > Macaca > Macaca nemestrina. The sequence goes on from NC_092140.1 coordinate 43,027,994, forward strand.
GATGGGTGGAAAGGATCCCCCAGTACTAGAGAGTCTGAGCTGACAGGATTGGTGGGGAGGGGAAAAGATCTCCCAGAACTGGAGAGTCTGAGCCAAGGAGTTGATGGGGTGGAAAGTCGGGTGGGTGGAAAGGATCCCCCAGCACAGCACAAATGTTCTGCCAAAAGGTGACCACACTGATTTTTTAAGCAGGTTCCATTCCTCCTCACTGGGCAGGACCTTTCAACTGGGGCCTCCAGCCAGCCCCATCCCTGGGACAGAGCTCTCAGGGGGAGGTTGGGCCACCATCTCCGTTTGACCAACTTAGGCATTCCAGCCTTTGGGCCTTGGAGTGTCTGAGGTGTCTGGGGGCTGAAGCGGACTCCCTTCACAGAACAGCTGCTGTACCAAAACCTGGCCACACTACTTTCCCAAGCAGGTCTGTTATCCTGCTCCTCCTCACTGGGCAGGACCTCTCAACTGAGGTCTCCAGCCATTTCCTACAGGTACCTTTGGGCTAGCAACAGGACCCTACCTTGCTGGAACAAAGCTCCCAGAGGGAAGGACAGGCTGCCATTTTTGTTTGTTTCACAGCCTCCACTGGTAACACCTCCAGCTTCTGGAAAATCCAAGATGACTAGGGACCATAGTAGGCTCCAAGTTTTCCATAGCAGAACTACAGAAAAGTGGTCAGACTCTTACATGGGAGAAGCCGTTCCCGTTTCTTCTCCCAGGTCAGATCCTTGAGGGCCTGGGGCCCAGCTACGCCCCTCCAGGGCTATCAAGCCAGTAACAACTCGGCAACTCCCTGGACAGAATCTCCAGGGGCAACTGAAAGCCTCTTTGCCACTGTCTCTGCAGTGGAACTGCCCTTGCCACCCTCGGACTAATGAAGGAGCAAAGACCCCAAGGGCCTTATCCATATCTCTAACAAGCTGCAGTTGACCCTAGGAGAGGGTCATTCCCTCAAATCCACCATAGACCAGTTCCACCCAAATCAACCACTAGTAACCAGACAGGGAACCACCGGCTTGGGCCCACAGCACACCCTCACCCTGGGCTGACTGCACTGAGCGATTGCTGACCTCCATCTCCCTGGGGTGGAACCCCCAGGGGACAAGCAAAGGACCTTTGGACACAACACTACTGAGATCCCTTTCTCTGCTGCTTCTAATTTGGGGAAGAAATATAACCACTGAGATCGCCCAGAGCTGCCCTGGGTAGCCTCGGAGTGCCAAGCCACAATCTACAGCCAGCACTCAAGGGGGAGAGGAACCCACACTTTCAGAGCATTGAGAGGGAACGTAGATGCAACTCTGCGGAAACATAGAGGAGCCACACAACCGAGGGAGAGTCTACCAATTGACCAATAAGCCTAAATGCCACCTGCTGTATCTCACCCCAAAGCTTCAAACCAAAAAATACCCCACTAACATAACCCCCTCTGAAAAATATATTAATACAGCTTTTTTATAAAGAAAATGGAGCTTTCAGTTTTTCTCAAAATATAATTTTGTTTCCTTTTGACTAAGTGATATTGTTAGAAACAATGACATGACAGCAAACTCACTCTGATAGTTTCCATAAAGTCATCATTAGGGAAAGTTCAAGACTAATTATAGAAGTTTCCTTGAATAAAGTTTAAATTCTGAATACTGTTATTCATCATGAGTTATGTACATATTTATTTTTACAGTGTTTTATACATAATTTAATATTTAAACCACTTGCCATCTTTGGGAATTTAGCTTGACATTTCATTCAGCAACAACTAGGGCCTTTGTTTCTAATTATATTTTTCAAAATTCTTGCTTGTTCTGTTTTTCACTTTCAAAATTATTTCTGAAATTTAATTGACATCTTAATGAATACATATTTTATATCCTTTGAAAATAAGCCAATTATAGAAGCTTTCCTTAAAAGGCTGAAGCAAAAAAAAAGATTATAATTTTAAAAATTTGAGAGAATAATAGTAATTTTCTCATAAAATCATACTGTTTAGAAATAGAATTGAGTCACTTGACTTGCTGTTTAAGAAAGAAAAGCTTTATAAATTATTGCTAAAATGTTGCTTTAGTTGCTTTATGAAAATGAAAAACATTGGTAAAAAAATAGAAAGTGCTGTAGGGATATATGTTCAAAACCTACAAAATCTTCAAACGATTATATGGTTTATAGGAAATATATAAGACTAGAACTTAGAGTTTTAATAGGTACAAGCGATTTATAATTACAACTCTAGTTTCCACATTAGTCTGAGGAGAAAGACATTTGAAGTTAGGTTTTATCAATTGATAGTTCATATTTGTCTTATATGCTTGATGGAAATACAGTGCAAAAGAATTATTCGTGTAACAGGTATATTACAGAAATAAATTTTATTAATAGCCAATGTAACTAGTAGTTATACTACAACATATTTGCTGTTCAGATGGATTCTTATATCCTTATTAGCATTTCTTACAAAAATAGCAATAGGCTCCATAGTAACTACAATGGCCATTTCTGTTACAAACACATACCAACAGAGAGAAAGATCATACGGCAGTTTAACTGCTTCCACAGATGATTCTAGTGTCTCATATAGCCTGAAAACTTGAAGCCTTTCTTTCAGAAATAGTACAAATTGAGACTGATTGAATTTGTTGGTTCCATAACAAATGGTCCAGGAGTGGGTTATTAGTAGGTACATTATAGTTGCTTTCATGTATAGAGAACTTTACAGTTTTATATCATTTTCTTTCTAAAAATAGTATAACCATGAACTTAAATAGCAATGTTTTTACAGGGTCTTTCATACCTAATCAATCTGCATCTTTAAATTCCATTCATTTGTTTTCTTTCATGCATTTGGGTAATAAATATTTACTAGCATCAGTGCTGTACTCTGGAAATATAAAATAAGTGAGAAAATTATTTCTTTCTCCTGAGGGATTTGTAATCTAGTATAGATAACAGTAAGTAAATAAGTGAAATAAGAGAAATAAGGAAAAGCAAAAAATTTTACATGGCAAGCACAAAGCCTAGAGTCTTCATTTGTAATTTGAAGGTGAACAGGGGCTTCAAAGGATGTATATTTCAGGTATATCTTAAAGAATGAATTATTGTTGCCAATTGGAGTCAATGTTAGATTAAAGCAGTGATTCGATTGGCACTTTGGAAGAGATTTAGCAATGTTTAGGGACTTTTTTGATTGTCATATGTGAGTAAGTAGCGGTGCTACTGGCATCTGGTGGGTAGAGGCCAGGGATGCTGCTAAACACCCTACAATGCTGAGGAGAGCACTTGTCCCCACCTACCAGAAAAAAATAAATAAATTGTCTGGCCCAAATTCTCAATAGTGCCAAGGACGAGATACATTGAAATAGAGGAATTATAGGCAAAAGTGATACAAAGAGGAAAGCATTCTATAGGCTTATAAAGATATAAATCTCTTGATGTGCATAGAGGGATTGGGGATAAGAGGAGCAAGAGTGGCCATAGGACCATAGAAAGGAAAGGTTTGTATTCTTTGGCAGCATAGATGTGAATAAAGACACATTTTTGTTTTTCTAAAGAGCAGTATAGTATAGTAGTGGACAAATAAAACAAGAATGGGTCTTTAATTATTCCACTTTAAAGTTTAAAACAAATTTTAATAGATAACACATTGAGTTCAATGAAATGCTCCTATGACCTTAAAATGTAAAGAAGCTACATTAGAAGAAATATGTAATTTGTTTTTGGTAAAACATAAATACAGGTGTGTGTGCATTCTTATGCAAATTGTATTTTATCAGAAAAATGTGTGTGCTCTCACATCACATGATAACATCTTCTCTCACTTTACAATATGCAAATTTAGAAAAGGTTCATCAGATGAATTGATATCTGATAATTGATTATCAAAATAATTAGGTAGTAATTGTGGAATATAGATAATATTTTAGTCTACAAAATGAAAATAAGGTAGATTCCATTCATGGCACGTGTACTTAAAATACTATATCTGTCTACAGTGCTGCTATTTCTTGAAGTAGTGCCTTGCACAGTGTCTGGCAAATACTGATTGAATGATTGTTAGTATGAATACATAAGTGAGTAAATAAAAGGAGGAAAAGGAAAAGAAAGGAAAAGAATTGAGACAAGGAGAAGAAGGAAGAAAGGGAAGGAGGTAGGGAGGGAGGGAAGAAAGGAGGATGAGGGGAGGAGTTACACCTGTTAAAAGCTCAGAATTAAGTTCTTAGGACAAGGATTTTTTGAGTGTTTTGGTCACTGCTGAATTCCCAGTAACTAAAATTACGCTTGATACATATTATTGCTCAACAAATATTCATTAACTGAATAAATACCCTACTGTCACCCAACATAATCAGTCATTATATCACAGATGACTGCATACTGGGGCAGTAGAGATATTAATTATATGCATTATTTAGGAGTGACCCCTAAAGTGAAAATAAACAACAATTTAGCAATGCCTCGATTGTTAGTAAAAGATTGCCTCGATTGTTAGTAATAGATTGCCTCGATTGTTAGTAATAGATTGCCTTGGCTAAACCATGGATTTTGAATATTCAGAATTCAAAATCATGTGTGCATTTGTATGAGAATGGGGGTGGGGGAAGGAGAGAACAGGAGAGTCAAAGCATACTCTGATAACAAAGAAAGAGAGAAAAATAAGACACAATTTAAGAAGCAATAGAAAATATAAACTTTTTTTATTCTGCTACTAAGTAGACCTGAAACCAATACTGTTCAAGAAATTAGGACTTTTAGGGTACCGTGGTTTATTTCTTTCTGGCATAAAGCTGTAAGCAACAATGTGCTTTGCACACCAGGTATTTAACATTGCTTGTACAGTATCCATGTAGAGCATGTAACGCTTTTTCTTTTTTAACAGATCTGGTCTCCCTGTGTAGCCCAGGCTGATCTCACACTCCTGGCTTTAAGAGATCTTCTCGTCTTGACCCCTTGAAGCACTGGGATTACAGGCATGAGCCACTGCACCCAGCCAAGCATGTAATTCTTAAACTTTACGCAGCTCTTGGGGGTGTGGCCTACTGAAAGAAGCACTAGAGGTTAAACATCTTTCATCATACCATCTTAGCCACAACTCTGTGACCTTTGATCCTTTCTCCCTCAAGGTCCTTATTTGTTGAATGGGGATGATAATTCAACCTCTACTAACCTAAAGACTATATGGAAAAATAGATTCAAAAATAATTTCAAAAATAGATTTTTAAATTTTGAATGCTTATATCAAAGTTTAAGATAATATGGATCTATATGATAAATCAAAATAAACCTATTTCGTATGCTGTAGTTTGTTCTTACAATATTTAGGAGGGAACAATTTATTAATTTGAAAATGCTCTATAAAATTTTTTTGCATATGAATGCTGATAAATTTAAATGATTTTTCAATTGGGAAGCTTTTGTCGGTGGCTATAATTATCTTTTCAAGAAGAATTTTTATTGTTCAAGGAAGAATTGTGTAAGTTAGAAATTCATTTAGTAAAAAAAAAAAGGAATATGGAGGTGCTAATATATTTTTTTTCCCCGTAACTCTTTCTGTTATGTACTCCTAATAGCATTTGATGTTTCCTCATGGCTTGCTACACCTACATTATTCCAAAAGTAAACTTTTTGCATAAGATCTAATTTAAAAATGTGTGCAACCTAAAATTACTGGTTTGGGATTAACAGTTTTACATTACTGCTTTTTAAAAATTTCTCCAACATGAATTTACTAATGTAAGAACAATAATTCCATTTAATATATTCTTTTGTTTTAGGTGTCACTACAATATCTACTGTGAATAAAAATTTAGGAGTAATTTTACCTTTTAAATATCATAAACATTAACAAATGCTATTTGATTCTCCTACAAATTATATGAGAAGAGCCACAAAATTTTCCTAACCTTTTCTGTAGCTCAATAAATCACAAACAGACAAGAAAGTTAAGCACTATTTTAGTGGAATATCAGCAGACAGATGTAGTACACATTCCCTCAAAATAATTCAAAACCTGTTTCAATTTATCGAATGCCTACTTTATCTGTCAAAACAATGTCCTTTCTCAAATAAAGGGCATTGTTTCTGTAGCAAGAAAAGGTTCTGATGTATTGTTACTTGCAAATGGATGGTGGAATAATGGAACAACAGGCAGTGTTTCCAACTAAGAGATCAAGGGCCAGAATGCATTACAAATCTTGTTAAAATAAATGAGGGTAAGAGCATAATTCCAATGAAGACATTTATAGTCTTAAACAATCTCTCACTCTTCTTAAAAGAGATCTTTAAAGTGAACCCAAATCCTCCCACAAACACCAAAAGGTTTTTGCTGCTTCTCTCAAAGTTCAGTATTCAAAGAAATAGAGATTTGTAGAGCTCGCATGCAAAATAGATATCAGTACCTTTTTAATGTGCTGACATTGTAAAATTTTACTGATGCTACTAATATTTCTATCTGTTGCATTTGTCTATGCACCTGGGATTCAAGGAGGAAAATAGTTGTTCATATAGTATCCAAATCTAAAACATTTTATTATGAAAATACTTGAATAGATAACTATGCTTAGTTTGTAAAATGAATCTTGAAAAAGGAATGTACCTTATTGTAAGTGACTTTTTTGTTAGATCATTTTAGTACTTGAATATGTAGCATCTGCAATAAACCTTTTAATTCTAAGTTATGATTAAATATTTCCTTCTTTAACAGTACAAAAAAAATGAAAACAATTACACCACCACCAAGTAATAAAGGTGTGCTTTACCTGTACAAATTAGCTGTTATGTCTTCCCTGTGACGGCAGGTTGTTCTCCTTTTCTTTATTCTAGCTATTTGTTTAGTTTATTTTTTTAAATGTAACTATGACCTCTACCAATTACTAAAATATATTCTTAAAACAAATCTATGGCAATCTTGTCTTAAAAGTAAATTCTACATTAAGAAATAATCTTTGGGAACAATAACTATAAAATACATTAATTCATGATCATGAAATAATATAATTGATCATAAATGTTATAGTATTATGTGAATATGTATGACAGCAGGGTTATATATTTTATATATAGTATATATAATATATATTCACATTCACATATATTCACTATTATATATGTAATAGGTAACACTGCTGTTATACATATTCACACATGTAGTATATCACATAGTGTGATATACTATATATATAATATATGTAACACTGCTGTTATATATATTCACATAATACTATAGTTGAATCACCTTTAAAAATAGTAACTATTAGGGAGTTATTGAATATATATTGACCACATGAATTATCTGAGAATAATTCCTGGAAATGGAAAACATTCTGCTTCACATAGTGTCGTGTAGATTGTGAAGTTTACTGCCTGTAACTGTCACTAAACATAGCTTTATCTACTGCAACTAAGCTATCTCACGTATACAAATAGTTGAATTAAACAGGAAACATTTGCAACAAATTGTAAGTTAAGAAGTCAGAAAAAAAAGGCATTAAGTTAGAATTATGACTTCTCTAACAAAAATACTCCGACATTCACCAAAGTCCATGAACACACTTTCTTCTCATACTTCTAGATAGCTCATAAAAGGGAAATAATAATTGATGTTCCTTTGGGATACTCACATCAAAATTACCAACTCAGCCTGTAGAATTTGTTCCAAAGTGTTTCAACAAATAACATAAATAGGCCACACCAATCCAAATATCCCCTAATTTCCTGTTATGTACTATATATTGTGATGTGCGTTAGAAATATAATGATTATTTAAGACTTCATCCTACATTCAGGGAGGTCTCAAATTCAAGGAGATCTCAAATCTATACTAAAGGAACAGCTTGAACCTTTCAATTGTTTTGTCCCCATTCTCCATAGTATCTCATGTACTCTAAGTCATAAACTTAGTTCATTGAAATAAAAATAAAAATCAGACTGTAAAATATTTTAAAATTATTCCACAAATGTTTTTATTATTCATTTTATTTTATGAAAGACATAAATATGAATACATAAACATAATATACATTCATAAACCCATTTAATATCCATATTTTCAGGGAGTATGCATATGTACTTGTGTACAAATATACCCATAAATCTAATCATCTATTTTTCCATCCACCTATTTATTCATTCAATGACAATAATTAAGACTTTTAAAGCTTGATTTAAATAGATTTGAACTCAAATTCTGCTTCAACCCCTTACGAGCTAATTGACTTCAAACATGTCAGTAAACCTCTCTATTCCTAAGTTTTCTCCTCAGTAAAATGGAAATAATATCTATTCAGTGGTTTATTTTGAGAATTAAATTAAAAATACATGCAACATAGGTAGTTGATTTGTAACTAATAAGTGCACAATAACTGTCATCAATCTTTTTTGTTAGTCATACCTTTATTTAGGCAATGTGGTGCAATGTTTCTGAACATAGATTTTGGAAACAGATTACCTCATTACTTGGATTCATATTTCACCTCTGCCGCTTAGTATTTACATGACTTTGAGAAAGTAACTTTTGCTGCCTCAGTTTTTTTCATCCATAAAATGGGAAAAACAGTACCTATTCAATAGAGTAATTTATATCCTTTATGCTTAAATGTGTGTGTTTAAATGTATATAACAACTCTCATTTTGAGCTCTCTGTTGCTACTTTTTTCTTTTCTGAATATATGAATAATTTTTATGATCCATCAACACTTTTTTCTATTCGGCAGGCAATTGTTTCACAAGGCATGGGGAGACAGTCTGACCTTTGTAATTGAATGGCCTGGGACAGAAGTGGTGATCATGGGAACTGTTGTTTACATCACCATTCTATGACATGAGGCACTGAGGAGTAAGAGCAACAGTTCTCACTTTCTTCTTTAGTAAACATAATTTGGGTGATGAAAGGCTTTTTTGTAGAAATCTTTAAAATGTATTATGTATATGTGAATGTAGATGTGAAATTTATGATCTGGGAAATCTGAGTATACAGATTCTTGCATAATATACTTTGGCTAATTGCATCTGTTTCCAATTGTATGGTGCATGATACAAAATACTGTACTTATATGGGGAAATTTGACCAAGGTGTCCCAGAACATGTCTCTATGTAAAATAAAAATGCATTTGAAAAAAAACAAAATCTTGGGATTTCTTACTATCATAAATGTTGAAGGTCGACATCTTTTTTTAACTCTACATAGGGTCTGTCTGTGCTTTAGGTGCTATCTAAAGTAGAACTACACATGAGAAGAGAGAACAGCTAATAAGACCTGAATGATGAATAAGACTTCATCATGGCAAAGTTTCTGTTTTGAAGATTTCTGACAGTGCCCTCTGATTTCTGTTTTGAGACTTACCTCTCAAAACTAAGGAAGATCAACAGCCGTACCAATACCTCTAAGTACTTGACAATGGAGTAGAACAAGTGACCACTGACTCATCAGCCTCCAAACACTTCTTACAGTGTACCTTGATTCTATGCAAGGACTAAGGAAAGGTTAAAATGCAAATATATTACTATTTGCAACAATACATTAATCTATCATTAGCATTAACTTTTGGAAAAACAAAAGTAATTCCATCAGATTAACAAAATAAATTCCAAATAAAATTAATTCCAAGAAAATTTCCTATCCATGCAAGGGTAGGAAAAATCAGCCAGAAAAAAAAAAAAAAAAAAAATGTCATCCTACAGAATACCAGCTTGGAAGAAACCTGATACTAAAATACCACACGAAGACACTGAAGAGGAACATAAGGTGAAAAGATCATTCAGGGAAAAACTTTTGTCTAGGAAAACCCTCATTCACAATCTGTGTCTACAAACTGAAAAAGCAATTGGGTTGCATTTGTAACATACACAGTGAAGATAAACTATAATTTACCTAACTGACGGCATTGTGTGGTTAATTGAGATTAATTAGAGGAGAAAAACTGATAAGTTTAGAATATTTTGCATTGCAAATGACCAATTGATTTTTCCAAGTTTTCATGTTTTAAAGAAAGTAGCACTATAGAATGCTATTTTATTTTTAAAAAGATAAAGTATCACAAAAATGAGGGATTTAAAACAATGTGTGAGACATTGTTTAAATTGATGCATTTTATGTTACAAACAAAAAATGTATATATAATATAGAAATTATTATAGGTATTATTTATTTTTTTACTAGTATTACACATACTTTATAAGCCCAATCATCTTTTTTATCACATTATAATTTATCTTACTTTTAAATATCTAGGGACAACATAGAAAATATTTTAAAATCTTAAAAAAAAAGTTCATAGCATTAAGGCATTTTCCCTAACCAACTGTAGGAAAATATAAGACTTTTCAAACTATAAGGACATATAATGATAAACGTATGTATTATTCAAGCTTCTGATTAATATGAACAAACATTGACAGACTAAAGCAGCTGTAATAGTGCAATGATTTAAAACAACAAAAATGCCTCTGTAAATATTAAGTCAATAACTTTCTTCTGAAATATAAAACGTGCTTGCCACAGAAAATTAATATGATTTCTCGCATGTAAATTACCATATTTTAAACAAAAGGTATCTTCAAGAACCATTTTAATCTTTGCTATATTTTGCATATAGTACTTTTAAATTCATATTTCAGTGTTGACATATTTCAAATAAAGGAAATGGACTGTTGTAATCCTTTGTATGGTGTTTTCATTCAATTAGCTCTATCTTTCTTTTCTAAGCAAACAAGATGGCAATTTACTCAAAGTCAACCCATAATAACATATATCAGCCAGAGTCGAACAAACACAGTACTGCTCTTGCTACACCTTTTAAAATCAAACAATTTTAAATAAAAGCAAACATGAACATAAATAGTGTTTCCCTTTGGAATTTGACTGTTGACAGAAAATGATAAAAACACAAAAATGGTTCGAATTTGTAAGGAAGTTAAATAATTCAGGAAATGTTTTATTAACTGATAGCTGAGAGAACAGGATTTCGGTCTTTGCATTATAAAGTAACGAAAAAATAAAATATGTCATATGTGGCTGATTCGTAGAAAAAAACCTCTTCCTAACCATATTAAAATTTCACAAGGTAGTTAAAAACCACATTCTTATCAAGCACTTACAAAAGTAAAATTTTGTTTAAATATCCATTTTTTTTTCTTTTCAATGTTAGTTCCAACACTTTCAAAGGTGAAGAAAAAGTTGTTTGTCTGTACATAGTTTTAAAAAAGGGTTTGTGGTTTATATTTTCAACATACTGTAACAGAAATTTAAAGAAAGAAGAGTTTGAAACCGCAAATACTTTAATTGCTTTTATTTTGTTTTGTTTTGTGTTTTGGACAGTTAAGTGCTTGGAAATTACATTATTCTTATAAGATGAAAATAGAAAGTTATCATTTCCAAAATATCATTGCCAAGATTTTTTCGTTTAGATAAAACATAAGAAAATATATTGAAAAATTGTCTTAGGCAAATTGGAAATTTTAATAAAAGTTTATAATTATATATTTATAGGAAATGTATTAATTTTAAGAAAAATAAAAATTATTTTAAAGTTTTATTAGTTGATGCCACATGCCGAAAGAAATATAGACTTTGTAAAAATATTAAAATTAAACACTATTTTAGTTTCCAACCTATCCCCATAGAGTACACATTAAATGTTAGTGTTACAAAGGAAGAGTTCCTTTGTAACTCTTAGACTTGGAGTCTTGCTCTATTATTTACTGGCTATGTTGTAATTGGCACGTTATTATTATTTTGAGTCTCAGTTTCCTTATCAGAAAAAAATGGGCATAGTAAAATGGCTGTGGTGAGAATGAAATAATGAAATACATATAAAAGACGTAAGAAGGCATTTCCTCAGGCTTCTTTATGTATCTTGGTTTTCCCTTCATCTTGCACAGTGCCTACTCATGATCATGATCAATGAACACCTTGAGATTAGGAAGAAAAGAAAAAAGAAAGAAGCTAATTATACAACAATTTTATAACAAGTATATATTTTCTTCTGGTAGCTAGAAATTTCCTTTAGATATTTAATCTGAATTGTTTTTATGTTTACAGAACTTTATTTTTGAACTTGCTAAACATTTTAGATTTAAAAAGAAAGGCTGAAAGGGATGCTCTCTTATAAACCTAGCAGCGTTCTAACTTGGTACAACTTGTTTGGTATGTGGAACTTGGTGCAACTTTTTTGTACAATATCTAACCAAGAAACATTTATAACTTTTGACATAGTAATTCAGCTTCTGGTACATCAATCTCAAAATATAATAGAGAAGATGCAAAATAAGATGTGCACACTCTTGTCACCATGGCATTATTCCAGGAATCACTGGAAATAATCCTTATGTAAGTTAAAGCCTAGAAGCTGTTAGTATAATGCCTGGAACTGTAGATAATGATTGACAAATATTAGCACAAGACCAAGAATAAAAGCACAAGTGTGCAATAATAAACAGTTCATTTGATGATTCTCTGGATGGGATATTATGCACCATCATGATGAATGCAGTTACATGAACAAAGACTTTTGAAATAATGCTAAATGTGTACAGGAAAGTATAAAAGCTCACTGACATGACAACTACCATGAAAAGTAAACATAGGAAAATATTATTAGGATGGTTAGATGTGCAATTTTCTTCTTTTCTATTTAAGCATTTATAATGTTTTTATATTATTAGCATTTTTGAAATTTCCAGAACACCACAATATCTTCATTGTGCTATTTATCTTACTTATTTTAAAAAATAACATGTAATAATTCTATAATTGCTGTTATAATTATCCATACACCTACCAATCTGAAGTGCCAATCTTATAGCTACTCCCATTTTTGTATCACTTTTTTATTTCCTATATGCAGGCATTAGTTTACAAATACACAAGAAAAATAATATTGGTATAAATAAATGAAGTAAAAGAATTATTATTTAGGGTACATATTCAGAGTGAAATAATGTATAGATAGGAGAGGCTGAAGAATTCCATACCATTGTTTACATCTCCACCAGAAATGTGTCTAACTGTGTATGAATGTGTATGATATGGAAACTGGATATAATGATCATTTGCCTGAACAGAACTATTTGCATGAGCATGGCTCTGAGAATTTTGGTAGAAAATACACCCAATGTGACTTAAGAAACACGTTTTGCTCTTACTAACATGATCAAAGCAAACATATTATTCTATCATAAGCATTCATGTTTATAGTAGTGAGGGCATCTCAAGGCATTTTTAACAAAAATCGGATGGGTTTTTGGAAAATGTTTAAATCATATGCCTTTCAGTAGGTTGTTTTATTTTTTCTAGTGGACCTTTAAAAATGATACTCAGATAATTTTGTAAACTGATATTTCCATGCAAGCATTAAATCTATAAAATGAAGGAAGTTATGTAACTATCCTATGCATGGTGGAAAACATTTCCAGGATAAGATATATATATTATTAAGTTCAAAACAAAATCAAAATTATTCACATGGATTCATGTAAATATAAATTTGTGTAATTAAATATGCTTCATTTTTAAAAATGTTGTCCATTCACTTTATTACTCATGTACATTATCTTTTCTATGGCTGCCTTGGGATGCCGAAAGCAAAGCAAAAACTTAGTAATATCTGAGATGAGTTTCATTATAGAGTGTAGTATTTGTGTTATTGATGTATTTTATTATAGCTTATTGAGTAGATTTTCTTCCTGAATGTTGTCTGTTTTCCAACTTGTTGATACTCATCCAGAGTCTATTCCTAAGCAATGTAGTTAAAATTCTTGAAGAAAATATCTGAAGCAACGTAAAATCATTGTTTGATTAATTTTACATAATAAAGCTTTTGATCAAAGGATATACCCTTGAAATCTTCCTGGAAATATTAGAATATTTATAAGAATGATAATAAAGAATTATTGGATAAAGCCCAAAGAGAAGACAGTGGTAATACTTGTTAAAACTTGACAATTTTACAGGCACTCACTTATGAATGAGTGATAAACTTCTTCGTAAATAGTACATCATTTTAAATTTATATTTTTAAAATACGATAAGAAAGATACATATTTTTTCTAGTAATTCCTTAGATGAAGGATGTAGGACTCACAAGATTTAATAACTTGATTTATGTTTCTAAGGAATTGAAAACCTTGATTGAGTGACAACTGTTGTAAAATACAAATAGCACTTTTAACACCATAAAATGTAGGCTATCATAGAATATGGTTCTAGCATACATAAGTGGCACACATTGTCTGCAAGTGGAGTTAGTGTGCTAAAGCTAAATGCAAAATGAGGAAAAGCAGAATACATTTTTTTTTCCTAAAAATAAAAGAATTACAAATTATTCTAAAATATCTAATATTTGTTGAAACTTTTTAGACTGGTTTAAACTGCCAAACTTGCAACTGACATTAATTGTTATGTAAACACAAAACAAGTTACACTAGTAAGCATTTTTGCAAATAAATTTAGAGACCTGTGTTCCAGTCAGTGGAATCAAATTTTTTACCTTCAAGTTCAGAAAAGAAACAGCATATGTGATTCTTAGAGAAATTTGACCTGGCAACCATATTTCTTCCAAGGCAATATTAACCACGACACTAAATACTATGGTATTTGGAAAGATATACAGTAAAAGTGATTGCCAATGACAATTTTAAAATGAAAAATGTCTTGCCTAATTAAAGCATGATAATTGATAGTATCCACATTAAACTCTTTTGGAGTTTGTATCCACTTTGAGTTACAAATCAAAATCTGGAAATGTGCTATGCTTGTGTGTATGTCTTTACGAATAGAGACAGTTAATGACATATATTTTTTCAACTATGTTTTACCTAAAACTTAGGGAATCATGTTGGAATTATGTGACACATAGAGTTCTATGTGTGATACCTGAAGCCATTTTCAGATATTGCTCATGGCCCAGGCCCAATAATTGAATTATGTCATTGCTGTCTTGATTAAATATTGACTACTAATTCAGTGAGACAAACAGTATTGTTAAGGAAGGTAATTCTGAAAATTAGTACTCAGCTAAAATTAGCAAACAAAACAAGAAATCTTGGCCTCACACATATTCATATACCTAATCTGCAAATCTATGTATCATCATGAGATAACGCAAATGGGACTACTGCATTGCAATTATGTACAGCCTTCTGAATGCTTTTCATCCTCTGTGATTTATATTCTTCAAGATTTCATATTGTTTTACTTTAAACTAACTTTATTTGTAGAAAGTTATAAATGAATACCAATTCAAGTTACTGGAAGCAAAAGCTGGATAATGTCAGTTGAAACCAGAGTAAGGCATATAACAATACAGGTGTCAATACAAGTATCAAAATCTGAACATTTTTGTAGGACACAAGATAAGTTCAGAAAATTATCTGCAGAGCAGAGAAAAGATAAAACGTCCTTTAGAGGTTTAGAAAGAGTTCTGAATCCTGAAAGTCTAAGCATTCTCAAAGCACTTGAGTCCTCCTACTCTTAAGGTTTTTAGTCCTTGACTTGCTTTCTAATAGCCTGCTAGTTGCAGGCAACGTTGAGCATAAAGATGTTGACCACATGCAGGAGAAAAAGATAAAAATCTTCTGCTAAACAACTCAGGGGAAAGATGATGACATTACAAACTAGAGCAGAGATGGGGCTGTACCTTATATAGCAGCTCCCACACGTGCTCACAAATAAGTACGGCGAAAAGGCTTCCCCAGTTAGGCAAGCTAGTACGCATTTTTAATTGAGGGACTTATTTCATCACGTGATTCCACATTTAAAAAAATGTTTGAATGGGCCAGGCGCGGTGACTCACGCCTGTAATCCCAGGACTTTGGGAGGCCGAGGCAAGCGGATCACTAGGTCAGGAGATCGAGACCATCCTGGCTAACACGGTGAAACCCCGTCTCTACTAAAAAATAGAAAAAATTAGCCGGGCGTGGTGGGGGCGCCTGTAGTCCCAGCTACCCGGGAGTCTGAGGCAGGAGAATGGCGTGGAACCCCGGAGGCGGAGCTTGCAGTGAGCCCAGATCGCGCCACTGCACTCCAGGCTAGGCCACAGAGCCAGACTCTTTCACACACAAAAAAAAAAAAAAAAAAAAAAAAAAAAAAAAAAAAAGTTTGAATGAAGACGTACCTAAATATTACTGTCTTTTAAAAATAATTTCAACTTTTATTTTACATTCAGAGGGATATGTGCAAATTTGTTAAATAAGTATATTGTGTAATGCTGAGGTTTGGGGTACAAATATTCCTGTCAACAATACAAATAAATAAAGAAACTCTTCCGTAGTAGCTAGCAGTGAATAACATTGCAAGTTAGCCATCACTGCAAGTATACTTAGCACAAGCAAAGACATGCTTCATTTTGGTGAGAGCACATATACTTTTGAAAAGAATATCTAAGACTCTGTGGAAAGAAAATAACTATTTCTGTAATGTTAAGAAACCAATATTTAGAGTGGAATTGGGGATAAAAAGGACATGTGTTAGATACCCTGTGAATTAGTCCATTCTCATACTGCCAATAAAGACATACCCAAGAGTAGGTAATTTAGAAAGGAAAGAGGTTTAACTCACAGTTCCACATGGCTGGGGAGGTCTCATAATCATGGCTAAAGGCAAATGATGAACAAAGTCACATCTTACATGATGGCAGGCAAAAGACCTTATGCAGGGGAACTCTTCTTTATAAAACCATCAGATCTCGTGAGACTTACTATCACAAGAACAGCACAAGAAAGATCCATCCACATGATTCAATTATCTCTCACTGGGTCCCTCACATGATGGGTGGGAATTATGAGAGCTACAATTCAAGATGAGATTGGGGTGGAGACACAGCCAAACCATTTCACCTTGTCACATACCCCAAAGCATTTTTGTTCTCTAAAAACCTCAGTGGTCAAATGATTTATAATACCTTAAATATGTTTTACAATATTTTGTTTATTTTCTGATCACTAATAAGTAAGAGCTCTGTTCTGTGTTCACTCTAGAGCCTTATATAAATGCTGATTTTGGGTCCTAAAGGTAGAAATAGAAGGTCTTGAAACAGAATTTAGTTGCTTTTTAAACATTTGATAACAGGTATTACAGGCAAGTAGAAGTTTTTCAAGATCAGTGGAAAACTTCTGTGATCTTATAATCTCACCAATGATTTATTTTTTTCTTATATAGCTAAGCAAAAATTCCACCTTTGATTTGGTCCTAATATCCTTCCAGCTTTCTTTCAAAACAGGGTTGCATTTTGCTTGTTATGTCATTTTATTTCACCTGTATCTCCAGAAAATGCACCTAAAACATATTCTTATGGTTATTATATTCTGTGCCTTACTTTCTTTTGTTGAAAACAAGAACTATGTGTTTTTCACCTGTGTGTTTCTGGCCATGCACGGTACATTGTATAGATTTCCAATTAAAATATTTTGAAATAAATTGCAAAATAGATTTATAAAATTGGATAAATAAAGTGTATATTTGGTGAACAATAATTTACTAAATTGAAACTATTTTATTGGAAATTTGAAGTATACCATACATAAATTATAAAGATCACTGTTTGACAAAATTATGAGACAAGAAATCACTGTTAAAATTGCATTAGATCAATGACACATAATTGGGAGCTCATTAGTTTGAATGTGAATTATAATTTTAAAATAGGGTTCAAAAACAGTTTCAGAATTCCCCACAGAAAAGATTTTAAAATCTCATATAGTCTAAAGGCTTATGATGAAATTAAAAACTGACAGTAATCTAAAGAATAATAATTAACATTTAAATAGTTTACCATGTGGCACACAACTTACAATTATCCAATTAATACTTAAAATTCTATAATATAAGTCCTTTCAGTATTTCTGGTTTAAAAGTGATTCACAAAATGTATGTAATTTCCATAATCTCTGATAACTAATAAGCAATGGGGTTGGGATTTAAAACCAGGCACTGCAGCTCTAGAATCTGTGTTCTTCACAATACACAGTTAAATGGATGTATAAAATGTTAATAAATAATTGTGTTCCTTAAAATCATATGTTGAAGTTCTAGCACCCAGTTTTTTCAGAATACAATCTGTTTGGAGATAGGGTCTTTAAGGAGGTAATTTTGTTAGGATGAAATCACTATAGTGGGTTCTAATCAAAAGAGACCAAAAAATAGGAAAACAGAGGGAGAAGACAGCTATTCCTAGGCCAAGGAGAGACACTCAGAAGAATTCATCTCTGTAGACACCTTGGTTTCAGACTTCTACCCTCCAGAACTGTGATAAAAATAAATTTATTTTGTTTAAACTGTCCAGGCTATGGTTCTTTGTTATAGTGGCCTTAGAAAAACAAACATATTAAACAAAGAAAAGGCAAGCAAATTTAGTAGCATATACCCTTAAGAATGTAGGCACAGTTTTGATAAACTATTGGTAATAACTCAGTTAATCATTTTGTAACAATCACAGTAATACAAACATCATGTATTAAAATGTAAGACAACATGGACCTCATAAGATAGCAATCAGTAAACAGACATGCAACAATATAAACATTTTCTGGTAGAATGTATGGTTTATGAGAGCAGAAAAATGGCACTTTATCAAGCTATCCCTAATGTAAGGTATTGTATCATGCTATACCTAATATAAGGTATTAGTCCATTTTTGCACTGCAATAAAAAAAATACCTGAGACTGGAACATTTATAAAGAAAAGAAGTTTAATTAAATTACAGTTTTGCAGGCTGTACAGAAAGCATAGCAGCTTCTGCTTCTGGGGAGGCCTCAGGAAACTTATAATCACAGTGGAGAGCAAAGGGGAAGCAGGAAGGTCTTACATGGCAGGAAAAGGAGCAAGGGGGGCAGGGATATAGATACAAACTATATCATTCTACTCGTGATCCTTCCAAATCTCATGTTTTTTTCACATTGCAAAATATGATCATTCCATCCCAACATTCCCCCAAAGTCTTAACTCCTTCTAGCATTACTGAAAAGCCCAAAGTTCTAAGTCTCCTCTGAGACAAGGCTAGTCCCTTCCACTTATGAGCCTGTAAAATCAAAACATGTTGGTTATTCCCAAGATACAATGAGCATATGGGCAGTGGGTAAATACTCTCATTTCAAAAGGGAGAAATCAGGCAAAGCAGAAGAACTACCAGCTCCATGCAAGCACTCATAAAAGTGTGGCAGTCATTAAATCTTAAATTACCAAAATAATCTCCTTCAATTCCATGTCCCACATCCAGGACACACTGATGCAATGGGTGGGCTCCCAAGGCTTTAGGCATCTCTGTCCCTGTGGATTTGTAGAGTTCAGATCCCAAAGCTGATCTCAAGGGCTGGTGTGGAATGCCTGTGACTTTTCCAGGTGCAGGGTGCAACCTGCTGGTGCATTCATGATTCATGAGTCTGGAGAAGGGTGGCTCTCTTCTCACCGCTCCACTAGACATTGTCCTAGTAGGGACGCTGTGTGGGGGGCTCCAACCTCACAATTTCCCTCTAGCACTGCCCTAGTAGAGGTTCTCCATGAAGGCTCTGTCCCTACGGCAGGGTTCTTCCTGGACATCCAGACTTTTCCATACATCCTCTGAAACATAGGTGGAGGCTCCAAAGCCTCAACTTTTATATTCTGCACATCCACAGGCTTAACACCACATGGAAGATGTCAAGACTTATGACTTGCACCCTCTGGAGTTGTGGCCTGAGGCTTTGAGCTAATGCTGGAGACCAATCAGCCAGGTCACGGAAAGCAGTGTCCTAAGGCTGCATTGAGCAGCAGGGCTCCCGTCCTGGCCCACAAAACCATTCTGTCCTCCTAGGCCTTCAGGCCTGTGATGGGACCAGCTGCCATGAAGGTATCTGAAATGTCTTTGAGGCCTTCTCCTCATTGTCTTGGATATTAGCACTTGCCTTTCATTTAGTTATGCAAATTTCTGCAGCCAGCTTGATTTCCTCTCCTGAAAATGGCTTTCCTTTTATACCACATGGCCAAGCTGCAAACTTTTCAAACTCTCATACTCTGGTTCTCTTTTAAATGTAAGTTCCAATTTTAGGTCATTTATTTGCTCATTCATATAAACTTAAGTTATAAGAAGCAGCCAGGTCACCTGTTGAATGTTTTGCTTCTTAGAAATTTCTTCCACCGTGTACCCTAAGTCATCACTCTCAAGTTCAAAATTCCACAGATATCTAGAGCAAGGACTTTCTTCTAAAACATAGCAAATGTGGGGCTGGGTGAGGTGACTCATGCCTGTAATCCCAGCACTTTGGGAGGCAAAAGTGGGCAGATCATGAGGTCAGGAGAGCAAGAACATCCTGGCCAACATGGTGAAACCTGGTCTCTACTAAAATACAAAAAATTAGCCAGGTGTGGTGGCACGTGCCTGTAGTCCCAGCTTCCCAGAAGGCTGAGGCAGAGGAATTGCTTGAATCTGGGAGGAGGAGGTTGCAGTGAGCCAAGATCATGCCACTGCACTCCAGCCTGGTGGCAGAGCAAGACTTCACAAAAAAAAAAAAAAAACAGCAAATATTACCTTTACTCCAGCTCCAAATAAGTTCCTCATTTACATCTGAGACATCCTTAGCTTGGACTTTGTTATCCATTTCACCATCTGCATTTTGTTCACAATAATTTAACAAGTCTCTAGGAAGTTCTAAATTTTCTGTCATCTTTCTGTCATCTTCTGAACTTTCCACACTTTTCTAATCTTTGTCCATTACCCAGGTCCAAAAGTGCTTCCACATTTTCTGGTATCTTTATAGCAATGCCCCACTCCTCAGTACCAATTTTCTGTATTACCTCATTCTCACACTGCTATGAAGAAATACCTAAGACTGGATAATTTATAAAGAAAAGAAGTTTAATTGACTGACAGTTCTACAGGTTCTGCAGTACAAGAAATCTAAAGGCTTTGGTTTCTGGGGAGGCCTCAGAAAGCTTACAATAATGGCAGAAGGTAAAAGAGAAGCAAGAACATCTAACATGGCAGCAGGAGCAAGAGAGGAAAGGGGAGGTGTCACGCACTTTTAAACAAGCAGACCCCATGAGAGTTCACCCAATATTGTGACACAATACCAAGAGGAAAATCCGATCCAATCACATTCTTCCCAGACCCCACTTCCAACTTGGTGGATTACAATTCAACATGAGATTTGGGTAGGTGAACAGAGCTAAATCATATCAACACTTAATACAAGTTAACTGAAAAACATATGCATTGGAAATTTTGCATATGCATCATAAATTTTGCATATGCATCTTTGCAGAGATCTAACTTTACATATGATACTCTAACTCTTATTTATTGTGATTTCTTAGTATTTTCAGCCAAGACTACTTTTTACTCCCAGAATTTTCAAAGTAGCTATAGCATTAATGTATTTAGTATTAATATAATACTTAAGTTACTAGCATTGATTTTCTTCTACAAAGCATGCTTTAAAATGTTCACAAACAGTCTTTCTATAAATAGAACTTTGTATGTATTATATGGTCTGTTTCATAAACCTGCCCATTTTTTATTGAATAATATAAAACATAAATTTTAACTTTAGTAAATTCTAGAGAATTAGTAAATGTGCAACATAATATGTAACAGCCACACACTATCCAATATATGATATGATTTTAGATTTAACTGTCATTAATTAAAGTGATTGTAGACAAAATGAAGTCATAGTAATAGATTAATGGTACTTTAAGTGTGTGTTAAGTAGCATAATGCTTAACAATGTCTATTGTGATCACAATTAACACTGATGAAATTTTACAAATAATAGTCATACTCATTTGTTTGCCATGTTACTGTAAATTTGTGAAAGCAATAAAAAATAACATCGTCACCTTTTTGCCACAGCTATTTTTAATAATCATACCCTGGCATCACAGTTTTGGTAAAAATTATCCGTTTCAGAAATCAAAAACACAGAGCACGATCAACAAGATGGCAAAATAGGAAGTCTCAGATTTTTTACCCCTATAGGAACATCTATTTAAAAATGATTTATTGATCAAAATCCTGTATGAAAAGAATCAAAATAAACTGATTCAAAAGAAATTGAGATTCTAAATAAATAGAGATCTATTATTTACTCAATAAAGAATTCAAAATATTTATTTTAAAGAAGCTCAATGAGTTATAAGAGAACACAGATAGATAATTAAATAGTGAAAAATAAGATAATTACAAAATTTAAACCTGGACCTTTTTATCATACTTTGGTAATTACAAAATGGAAACATATTGGGAAAACAACACTGGTCTAAACTTTAAAGCACTAATTGGAGATAGTCTTACTATTAGAAATTATTGGCAAAAAAATACCCAATCTATTTAATACTGCTATATCCAAAGTGCTCACATATTTAAATGGAAACTTTAATTCTAGTAAAATCCCTTGCTAGTATGGGGATTTTATCATTTTTACTAGCTAATATATTAACTCTCACAAATCATAGGATTTGGGAATGGAAATAAATTTTTTGGGTACATCATCTAGTTCAATCTACTCATTATATGAATAAATAAATACACTAGTCCAACCTACTCATTATATAATTTATATATCATATATTTGTATATTATAGTTAATAATTATATAATGAATATAGAGGAAGATCATCTAATCTGCTCATTATATATGTATTATTTATATATTTATTATCACATACTATATTTAATAAATATTATATAATGAGTAGATTGGACTAAATTATCTACCCAGCAAATTTTAGACCAAGAATATTTTGGTCAAGTTTGGTTGACTCTGGATAGACACAAGGATAAAATTAAGGTCTTTATCTTCTTCGCTAATAAGGAGGGAAGAAGAATCAATCTACAAAGTGTTTACAAGTTTTCTAGGTATGAGTTGTTTCTTCTGGTAATCATTTGTTTGCTTATTTTATAGATAGAGCCTTATTGTAATATACATTAACAAGATAATAAAAGAAAAACCTGATTATCTGTATTCAGATTTATGACTGGAGAAGGGATAGAATTTAGAGATTACTTATAACTGCTATGCAGAGAGACGTTGAGGACTCTCTGTAGCACCTCTATTTTAAAATAATTCTCTAGTCTTCTTGTACAAGAGGTTCTTACACTGCTGGTTATGCCTTATGATGTTTGGTCCTCATTGAATTGCTTGTTTAACCAAAGGTACACAAAGTGCAACATTAGATAGATCAATTCCAGACCTGGTGAATCACAAAATTTAGTGTATTAGCAAATATTCAGGTCAGCTTATTTTCACAGAGGCTTTAAACAGTAGTAAATTAAAGAAGGTAACACTCAATTTTTTCATAATTTAGTGAAAGAAGTCAAAACTTTCTGTGTTGACAAGAGGAGACAAGACCTTTCAAACAAATGGGAAGATTTGTCATTGTAAGAAAGAAGAAAGCTTGAGCTATCATTACAAGGGAAAGAAACAGAAGATGTAGGTAACAAATCAGACTGATCATTTTGTTGATGGAATGATAAGGTAATTCATATATTATTCATTTAATTTTGTTTTGAAAATAAGTTTCAGAGAAGTCATAAGCAAATATAGGGACTCGTTTGTACATGCATGTGGGGACGGTAGGGTTTAAACTGAAGACTTCAAGGGCTTATGATAATTCTGTATTCCTAACATTTGGTGTAGTCCATGTTGCTAAAACAATCTGTTAAATGAATAAATGATGTATATTTAAAATGTATGACAATCATATTTTCTTGTGTCTATGTGTATTATCTACTAAAGTACTTACAGTTATGGTCTCTGAAATCCTTAAAAACATTTCTAAAGTATTATATAGAATCCTTGTTTGTTTAAATTCAGCACTAAGTCATTGCTCAAGAATGAAAACACAAACAAAAACCATCAAAATTCTAATTCCCCCAGGTCACCATAATTTCTACGTAATAGTGAGTTTCTGAGGTTTTTCAAACATTCATTATAGTAGTCTGCTCTGTTTCACTTTAATCTGAACCATAAATACAGCAGTTAATTTTTTTCTGTGCATGCTGTATCATTTAAGCCTATGGAATATGCTGGAAAGGAAAAAAAATTAAAAACAAGGGCAAATAACTCTACTAAATAGCCATAAAATCCTTCACAAAATGGAAAATGGAATGTTATATTGATTATTTTACTGCCAGAGATATTCCATGTTGCAAGTTTGACACCTTTTGAAGTTGCATTTACTATTTTAGGCAGTTAAGGCACTATTTAATGAATCAATTCAGTCATTTAGTCAATAAGAGTATCCTTGCATTTTAAAAGATGCATTTTAAAATATACCTTTTTCAATGGTGCTTCACTTATGAAAAAGAAATAGTTAAAACACTTGACAAATCAGACTTAATACTAGTTAAAATGCCCCAGTGATATACATCTTGTTTTCATGCAAACTCATAGACTCACAAAGGAAGAAGCATTCTCTGTTCAGAAATGTCAATGGAATGAAACAATGTCATAGAATAATGATCTCTTGTTCCCACAAATGCCTAGGGAAAACTAAGATGTTCATTTTCAAAGCAGGAAACATTGATCCACTTGGTATGTCCTATTAAAACAATTTATTTTATTCCATCAAATAGCTGATGTAAATTCAGTCATTTTAGTCTGATGGATATGAATTTCAGAGAATGGCATATTTGTGCTATAATACTGCTAAAGAGATGAAAATCATAGCATTTTGCTTTGGTTTATTTGTCAGAAAATGGAATTAAGTTTGTTCATGAACACACTAAGGTTTAATGTTAGCAATTTAGGAATGGTATATACTGAATTTATTTTTGATTTCTTTTCAGTAAACCTTTTTCAGTTCTAATGGTCATTCAGTTACATAATTCTGAATTATGTGCATTCTATTGAGAATTCTATACATTGTTATACATCAGAAAGTCAGCACTATAACATAACATATGAAGATTTGTGGCCAGTGACTGTTCAAATGAAGGTAAATGTTACCATAAGAAAACAAATGATGGAGAATCATGCCTGGTTTTGATAGTATTTTAATCTGAACAGCAAAATGGAAAGATAGCCAGAGCTCCAGGGGGAAAGACAAAAAAGCAGAGATTTATTTGTTCAAATAATGTGCATGTACATGCATAGAGGTTTGTGCACAGATGATCTGTAGGTAGACACATTTCGCATGATGAATAGTCACATAATCTCTTAGAATATGTTTCATACCTGCCCTTGTGGTGTATATTGTAGCACATGTGTTTTATTGGTAGTTCCCTTTCTTTCAGTGATACAAATTAATGAATTCAGAATAAGCCTTTATATTATTTCATTTTATCGGAATCTAAATTCCCTGTTATCACCATTTCTATGGCTGGGTAAATGAAGTGATTTTTTTTTTTTTTGGCATCAAAGCACATTAAACTATGCAAATAAAAGTTAAAGTCAAAGGAAAAAAGTACTTTATTAAAACAATGTCTACTTTCTTTCAAAAGGAGGTCACACATGTAGCACTTCTGAAACGACTTTATAGATAGTGAGATTCAATAAGAGGAAAGCAGTACAAAATATCCAAAGAAATGTGTTTACCTCAGGGTTTATCATTTTATTTAAAGGAAATGAGTATCCAATTCTTTTGCCAATATACATTAAGAAAAAGTGAAGTCATGCCATACACTTATCATGTAGTGTCTCCTACTCTAGCCACTTCTGCTAAGCTTCTCATATTTTCTCCTTTTTATACCTATACAAATTGGCCTGGCATATGTTCCAATTTTTTCTGTACCTTCTTCATATAGCTTTTTTTTCTGTAAAGGTAGATCCTTTCTATATATCCATACTCTCAGTATAGGCATAATGTTGTTAAAACTGAAAAGGACTCTCCAGGCATCATCAGTTGGGGAAGATACTATACAGTTGAACATGGTAGTTTACACGGATACACAGCACTGTATGTTGTAAGTAGAAAGGGTAATAATGGAGATTTGCCAGAGGAGAGTAAATCAAGAACTTGGTTGTTTTTGTTGGGGCAGAATATAAACCAAGACTTACTGGTTAGTAAGCCAGGGTTTGAGTGACCTCAGACTCAAAAAAGTTCCTTTTGCCTAAGAACATAATGGTAACAGAGTTCCAGCAGGCACATTTAGCTCACGTATGCAAAGTAAATGGCCCTAGATTCTCAAAGGAGGTTATTGATAGGGCAGGTAGCGAAGTGTGTCTGTACAGACTGGCATTATGTGGGCTTTGAGATTACTGTTTATTTCCCTGAATATAAGAACACCAAGTGGGCATTGTCCAAGCTTTCGCATGTCCCTATAGTGGCTGGTCACTGTTAGTTATGCAAATGTCACTAATGTCTAACCTGCTTCTTCATAACACATACATACTGAATATTAGATGAAAGTGTCACTCGAATACATACATTTACCATTCACAGTCACATGTTAAAAAGAACAATGCAGAACCAAGATTGCTTTCTTATTTCCTCCTGCTTTTTGACACAATGTTTATTTTTTTCATTTTTCTTCTCTTCTGTTCCTTCAGATTTTGACATGCTGTACCCCTTCCTCAAATACAATTTGACTCATAAATAAAATAAAGAAACAACAACTAAACCTCTCTCTTTTCATCAGGTCCTATGTTCATCTCTCTGTCTAGGTTGGAGTCAACCTTGCAGCTGGCTGAGAAACCTTGAAATCTGGAAATTTTCTCCATCATGAAATATATTATTTTAGGTAATTTTCACAATTGGATGACACAATAGATTAACTAGAGCTTTACTTGGAATCGCTTTTAAATTCAGAAACCAAAATAGAAGATGCATTTTATTTTAATATTTGACAACTCAAGAATCATTCATGAAACATTTCTCACTTCTCCACCCACTGATGTTTTTACATGTTTCACCAAAAGCTACTTTCTCCAAATCATTCTACCATCTGAGATACATTATGGCAGAAACATTTCTTTTCAAATGTATTTTTAGTGACTTTTTTGCTTGTCAGAAAAAAATCAGTTAGAATACACTTAAATACTCTAATTTAGTATTAAAAATTATAACCAGTAGTACCAACATTTTCTTGATTGTATTTCTAAAGGAAAAGTGAAATGAGGATATATATTGACACTTTTAATGGAATCAATCAATACAGTTCCAAATCATTCTGCTTTAACTTAAAGTGCGTTTGTTAAAAAAATCTATAGTGACTAATTTATGAACTCCTAAAACCATTTAATAACATTGTTTAACCTTTGAAGTGTTTCATAACTTTAAAAAGTCCAATGAGCGCCATAATCTCAGAATTACTTCCTTTCATGTAGTAGAATATATACAAAAGGGCCTAAATCCTCTTAATTTTACTGAATATACTTCTTTATACGACCCCTTTTACACCTGCATTATTTCTGCTATCATACGTCAAAAAGCCATTTCTGTTTAGAAACGCTGAGTTCAGGAGAGAATTTGTTAGTAGGTTGCATGTTTAGAGTAAAGTGAAAATATCTATTGCCAGAAAATGTTACAATTGTAAAGATAATGTATGTAGGTAGAATGTTGCTTATTATGTTTCAGTCACCAAATGTGTATTTGTGCCATATTGCACACCAGAAGCTGTAAAATCATATAATATTGACTGGTGACTTTTTATAGTTTGTTTACCAAGATCCTGGCTTAGTTCTATACACATATGTAGCATTTATATGTATGTGCCTCTTAAAAGAGTTAATACACCTTTTTCAGTGATGCTTCACTTATGAAAAAGAAATAGTTAAACCACTTGACAAATCAGACTTAATATTAGTTAAAATGCCCCAGTGACATACATCTTGTTCTCATACATATAGACTCATAGACTCACAAAGGAAGACGCATTCTCTGTTCAGAAATGTCATGCATGCGTGTGTGTGTGTGTGTGTGTAATGTTTGGAACATCCAACCATTTATTAAGTGAGCATTTCAACTTTGTTAATCACACATAGAAAATAAAATATATAGCATATTTCCTAGTAGCAAGTGCATATAGGCTCAGTAGGGAAAAAAGACAACAAATATAAATAAATAGAAAATAAGATAAAATGATACATCAGTTAATGACTTTTTTGGGAGTTGGGGGCTAATGGTTTCCTTAGGAACTGAGAGGAGATGGACATCACTGAAGAAAAGTCAAATACAAGGTAAATGGCAAGGTAGTGTTTTGCTTTGCACTGGCAGACCCATAGAAAATGTGTAGGCTAGTAATATAGGGAAGGGCTGCTCTGATTATGGTAAAAGCAAAATGAATTCAGAGGCCTCTTATGTCATTGCCTAAATCAGTTATTCTCACATGGAAGTGATTTACCCCACCCCCTCCAGGAGACATTTGGCAGTGTCTAAAGGCATTTTTTATTGTCACGACAGGGCCGTAAGTGTGAGCATTAAGAAACCCGCGAGTGGGGAATAGGGAGCTTGACTAGATTCTAGGGGTGCTGCTAAACTTTCTACAATGCACAAAATAGTTCCTTTACAAAAATGAATTGTCTAAAATGTCAATAATGCCAATGTTGAAAAACCTTGGACTAAATGTACGAGTCTGGCTAGTGAATTTCTCACATCTTGCATCCCACATTAGGTAGTAGGACAGCTAAAAAAGTGCCCTCCCTGAATCTATCTAGCCATATAAATGGTAGCAGCATGATTTTTAGATCTTAATGAAAAGATATAGTAATAGAAAAGCTTATTATGAACCCACTAATTTGCATCACTGAAACCAAGTAAGGTGCAAATAAGTAAGTCTGTGTACCAGAACATGTACCATAGGCTGTCTTTCCACTTATTTAATTAATTCATTTGTTTTCGTTTTTGTTGAGACAGGGTCTTGCTCTGTCACCCAGGCTGGAGTGCAGTTACACAATCATGGCTCACTGCAGCCCCAAACTCCTGGGCTCAAGTGACTTTCCCATTTTAGCCTCCAGAGGTGAATAGCTGGGTGGGACTACAGGTGTGTGGCAGAACATCCAGCTAATTATATAATTATATAAAAATTGTATAATTTATATTACATAAATTATAAATAATATATGTATATATAAGCACATGTATATATGTGTGTGTATATATATACATATATATATATATATTTTTCATTTTTTTGTAGAAACAGGGTCTTCCTATGCTGCCCAGGCTGGTCTCAAACTCCTGGACCCAAGTGATCCTCCCACCTTGGTCTCCCAAAGTGTTGGCATTACCAGCCTGAACCATTGTGCCCAACTTGTCTTTCCATTTATTTAAATCTTTTAATTTCTGTCAACAATCTTTTGCAGTTTTGCATTTAAATTTACTCTTAAGTATTTTTTTAAATATTTTTGTAAGTTGAATAAATTTTTAAATTTATATTTTGAATTCTTTATTTCTAGGGTATAGACAGTTATTTTCAATATTAGTCATGATTCTTTTAATATCTGATATAATTCATCAGGGAAGCCATCATGACCCGAGTTTGTGTGTGTGTGTTAGGGTGGTGGTAGGGGGAGGGGGATATTTTTAACTTATAGATTTAATCTCTTTATTTGTCATAAGCCAGTTTATATTTTCTATTTCTTAAGTTACTTTTGGTAGTTTGTGCCTTTCTAGGACTTTGTTTGTTTCTTCTAAGTTATGTGGTGCCCTGGCATAGAGTTTCACAGTATTTCCTAATTGTTGTTTATACTTCTGTAAGTTCGGTAGCAATGCTCTCTTTCTTTTCTGATTTTGGTAATTTACATCTTCTCTTTTTAAATTGTATGGTTATTGTAGATGAAGACCTGTCAATTTGTTGCACTTTTTAAATACCAAATTTTGGGCAATCTTATTTTTCTTTATGGTTTATATATTTATCATTTAATTTATTTATGCTTAATCATTATTTTTTCTTCTGTTTTCTGTATATACTTAGTTTGCCTTTCTTTTCCTAGTTTCTCAAGGTGAAAGGTTAAGTATTTGATTTCAAATTTTAACTCTTTTTTATAGAATTTATAGCTATAAATGTTCCTCTGAGCTCTGTATCTCCTAGTTTTACTTGGTCATATTTTAATTTTCATTAATCACAAAGTATTTTCTACCTTTGTGATTTTTTAACCTATTGGTTATGTATGTTGCTTAATTTTTGCACATTTGAGAAATTCTCAGATTTATTTTTGTTCTTATTTTTACTTTAATTCCACTGTGGTCCAAGGACATATGTTGTACTTTTTCCATCTCTTTCACCTAATGTATTAGCATATGGCCTATTCTGAAAAAATTCCAAAGGTTTTAAGAAGAATGTATTTTTCTGATTTTTGATGGAGAGTTCTATGGATTTTTATTAGGTGTAGATGGTTGATAGTTCTGTTCAAATATTGTGGGGTTTTTTTCTCTTTTTTTAGCTTCTGAAAAGCTATTACATTATTTAAGTAGATTATTAAAATCTCCAAATATTAATTTTAAATTCCCTTTCTCAGTTTTGTCAGCTTTTGTTTCTTGTATTTAGGGCTATGTTGTCAGTTGCATGTAGGTTTATAATTACTATATATTTTTAATACATTGACTTTTTGTCACCATGAAATGCCCCTCTTTAATAACAATTGTTTGTTTTAACATAGTCTAATTTTAGTATAGCCAGTCCGGCTTTACTATAGTGGAGGCTGCTTTCATGCTTCTAGCTTTTCTTTTCAACTTACTATTTTATTTAAATTTAAAGAGTATCTTCTGGCTAGCTGTGGTGGCTCATGCCTGTAATTCCAGCAATTGGGTGGGGGGGCATGGTGGGAGTATAAATTGAGGCCAGGGGTTCAAGAACAACCTGGGCAACACAGCAAAAAGCCACCTTTAAAAATAAATAAATAAATAAGCAAAAATAAAGTATATTTTCTCTGCTACAGTATAGTGGGAATGTGTTTTATTTTTAAAACTAATGTAAAAATATCTGCCTTTTGAATGGATTATTTTATCAATTCACATTTAATGTTATTATTAATGTGATTTGATTCATATCTTCCATTTCCTTTTTGCTTAATATATATCTTCATCTATTCTTCTACCTTTGTTCTTCCTTTAGTGACTTACTTATATCAAATGTGTATTTTCTGGAGCAATATTTTAATTATCTTCATGCTTTTTAGTTATAATTTTAAATTATTTTATTAATTATTTGAATTATTCCTAGGGCTTACAATATAATCTCAACTTATCAAAAACTTACAGATTTCTACTAACATAATTCAAGTGAAATATGGAAACTTTACGCCTTTATAGAATCATTCTCTCCAAACTTATGCTGCTATCATTATACACATGACATGTATACATATTAAAAATCCATGTAATCTCTTTTTATAATTATTACTTTACGTAATATTTGTATTTTTAAAAAGTTAAAAAAATAAAGAGCAAGTGTATATTTAGAGAGTTTGTTGTATCAACCTTCTTAATTACAATTTCTGGTTCTTTCTATTTCCTCTGATATATTCAAGTTACATTTTGATGTCATTTCCTTACATCAATACAGCTTTGCTCAAGCCAAATTTTTTGTGCTTTTATTGGTAAATATGTTACATTTACATGTATCATATCCCAATAAAATAATTATATATATTGTTTATGCAATTGCCTCTTAAATAAAAAATGATAAGACACATGTAATTATACACTCTTTTGTAACTATATAATTTTCTTTATTGGTATTTGATATTTTTCTGTGTACTTGAATGATCATCTGGCATTATTTACTTTTAGCTAAAAGAATTTCCTTTAGTATTTCTTGTAGAGCAGGTCTGCTGGCAACACATTATTTATGGCATTTTTTGGTTTGGAACATTTTTATTTTGTTTTCATGTTGGAAAGTTAGAGTTGTTGGAAACAAAATGCATAACCGACAAGTGTTTTTTTAAAACTTTCATCTCATTGAATATATCATCTTTTTAAATTTTTATTATTATTATTATACTTTAAGTTCTAGGGTACATGTGCATAACGTGCAGGTTTGTTACATATGTATACTTGTGCCATGTTGGCGTGCTGCACCCATCAACTCGTCAGCACCCATCAACTCGTCATTTACATCAGGTATAACTGCCAATGCAATCCCTCCCCCGTCCCCCCTCCCCGTGATAGGCCCTGGTGTGTGATGTTCCCCTTCCCAAGTCCAAGTGATCTCATTGTTCAGTTCCCACCTATGAGTGAGAACATGCAGTGTTTGGTTTTCTGTTCTTGCGATAGTTTGCTGAGAATGATGGTTTCCAGCTGCATCCATGTCCCTACAAAGGACACAAACTCATCCTTTTTGATGGTTGCATAGTATTCCATGGTGTATAGGTGCCACATATTCTTAATCCAATCTGTCACTGATGGACATTTGGGTTGATTCCAAGTCTTTGCTATTGTGAATAGTGCCACAATAAACATACGTGTGCATGTGTCTTTATAGCAGCATGATTTAGAATCCTTTGGGTATATACCCAGTAATGGGATGGCTGGATCATATGGTACATCCAGTTCTAGATCCTTGAGGAATCGCCATACTGTTTTCCATAATGGTTGAACTAGTTTACAATCCCACCAACAGTGTAAAAGTGTTCCTATTTCTCCACATCCTCTCCAGCACCTGTTGTTTCCTGACTTTTGAATGATTGCCATTCTAACTGGTGTGAGATGGTATCTCACTGTGGTTTTGATTTGCATTTCTCTGATGGCCATTATGATGAGCATTTTTCCATGTGTCTGTTGGCTGTATGAATTTCCTCTTTTGAGAAATGTCTGTTCATATCCTTTGCCCACTTTTTGATGGGGTTGTTTTTTTTTTCTTGTAAATTTGTTTGAGTTCTTTGTAGGTTCTGGATATTAGCCCTTTGTCAGATGAGTAGATTGCAAACATTTTCTCCCATTCTGTAGGTTGCCTGTTCACTCTGATGGTAGTTTCTTTTGCTGTGCAGAAGCTCTTTAGTTTAATGAGATCCCATTTGTCAATTTTGGCTTTTGCTGCCTTTGCTTTTGGTGTTTTAGACATGAAGTCTTTGCCCATGCCTATGTCCTGAATGGTATTACCTAGGTTTTCTTCTAGGGTTTTTATGGTATTAGGTCTAAGATTTAAGTCTCTAATCCATCTTGAATTAATTTTCCTATAAGGCGTAAGGAAGGGTCCAGTTTCAGCTTTCTACTTATGGCTAGCCAATTTTCCCAGCACCGTTTATTAAATAGGGAATCCTTTTCCCATTTCTTGTTTCTCTCAGGTTTGTCAAAGATCAGATGGCTGTAGATGTGTGGTATTATTTCTAAGGACTCTGTTCTGTCCCATTGGTCTATATCTCTGTTTTGGTACCAGTACCATGCTGTTTTGGTTACTGTAGCCTTGTAGTATAGTTTGAAGTCAGGTAGCGTGATGCCTCCAGCTTTGTTCTTTTGACTGAGGATTGTCTTGGAGATGCGGACTCTTTTTGGGTTCCATTAGAACTTTAGAGCAGTTTTTTTCCAATTCTGTGAAGAAACTCATTGGTAGCTTGATGGGGATGGCATTGAATCTATAAATAATCTTGGGCAGTATGGCCATTTTCACGATATTGATTCTTCCTATCCATGAGCATGGTATGTTCTTCCATTTGTTAGTGTCATCTTTTATTTCACTGAGCAGTGGTTTGTAATTCTCCTTGAAGAGGTCCTTTACATCCCTTGTAAGTTGGATTCCTAGGTATTTTATTCTCTTTGAAGCAATTGTGAATGGAAGTTCATTCCTGATTTGGCTCTCTGTTACTGGTGTATAAGAATGCTTGTGATTTTTGCACATTAATTTTGTATCCTGAGACTTTGCTGAAGTTGCTTATCAGCTTAAGGAGATTGGGCTGAGACAATGGGATTTTCTAAATATACAATCATGTCATCTGCAAAGAGGGATAATTTGACTTCTTCTTTTCCTAACTGAATGCCCTTGATTTCTTTCTCTTGCCTGATTGCCCTAGCCAGAACTTCCAACACTATGTTGAATAGGAGTGGTGAGAGAGGGCATCCCTGTTTTGTGCCAGTTTTCAAAGGGAATTTTTCCAGTTTTTGGCCATTCAGTATGATATTGGCTGTGGGTTTGTCATAAATAGCTCTTATTATTTTGAGGTACGTTCCGTCAATACCGAATTTATTTAGCGTTTTTAGCATGAAGGGCTGTTGAATTTTGTCAAAAGCCTTTTCTGCATCTATTGAGATAATCATGTGGTTCTTGTCTTTGGTTCTGTTTATATGCTGGATTATGTTTATTGATTTGCGAATGTTGAACCAGCCTTGCATCCCAGGGATAATGTTAGACCTAATACCATAAAAACCCTAGAGGAAAACCTAGGTGGTACCATTCAGGACATAGGCATGAGCAAAGACTTCATGTCTAAAACACCAAAAGCAACGGCAGCAAAAGCCAAAATTGACAAATGGGATCTCATTTAACTAAAGAGCTTCTGCACAGCAAAAGAAACTACCATCAGAGTGAACAGGCAACCTACAGAATGGGAGAAAATGTTTGCAATCTACTCATCTGACAAAGGGCTAATATCCAGAACCTACAAAGAATTCAAACAAATTTACAAGAAAAAAAATCAAACAATCCCATCAAAAAGTGGGCAAAGGATATGAACAGACATGTCTCAAAAGAAGACATTCATACAGCCAACAGACACATGAAAAAATGCTCATCATCACTGGCCGTCACAAAAATGCAAATCAAAACCACAATGAGATACCATCTCACACCAGTTAGAATGGCAATCATTCAAAAGTCAGGAAACAACAGGTGCTGGAGAGGATGTGGAGAAATAGGAACACTTTTACACTGTTGGTGGGATTGTAAACTAGTTCAACCATTATGGAAAACAGTATGGCGATTCCTCAAGGATCTAGAACTAGATGTACCATATGACCCAGCCATCCCATTACTGGGTATATACCCAAAGGATTCTAAATCATGCTGCTATAAAGACACATGCACACGTATGTTTATTGTGGCACTATTCACAATAGCAAAGACTTGGAATCAACCCAAATGTCCATCAGTGACAGACTGGATTAAGAAAATGTGGCACCTATACACCATGGAATACTATGCAGCCATCAAAAAGGATGAGTTTGTGTCCTTTGTAGGGACATGGATGCAG
The DNA here is from genome assembly GCF_043159975.1 of Macaca nemestrina. Taxonomy (NCBI): domain Eukaryota; kingdom Metazoa; phylum Chordata; class Mammalia; order Primates; family Cercopithecidae; genus Macaca; species Macaca nemestrina. The sequence goes on from NC_092140.1 coordinate 43,063,009, forward strand.
CTGGAAACCATCATTCTTAGCAAACTATCACAAGAACAGAAAACCAAACACCGCATGTTCTCACTCATAGGTGGGAACTGAACAATGAGATCACTTGGACTCGGGAAGGGGAACATCACACACTGAGGCCTATCATGGCGGGGGGGAGGGGGGAGGGATTGCATTGGGAGTTATACCTGATGTAAATGACGAGTTGATGGGTGCTGACGAGTTGATGGCTGCAGCACACCAACATGGCACAAGTATACATATGTAACAAACCTGCACTTTATGCACATGTACCCTATAACTCAAAGTATAATAATAATAATAAAAAAAAAAAAGAGTGGAAGTTTTATAGGTGAAAGAGATGAACTCTGGGAGCAGAGAGGAGTCCCAGAGAAAATAGGTTTCCACTTCCATGGTGAAATGCAGGTTTTTTAGGCTAGCTTGAGGGGGCAGTATCTGATTTACACAGGGCAAGAAAGATTGGTTGAAAAAGCTGTGCTATTTGCATAGTGCACAAAGCTGGCTGCCCGCCCCCTAGTCTTTTATTTTGCAGATAGGTTCTTCACCGGCCAGCATCACGTTGCCTGCCTCTTTACTGTACACATGGTAACAAAAGGGAAGATGGAGCCTCCATTTTGAACATACCTGGCTTCCAGGAAGCCCTTTTCTATAGGCACAGCTGCTAGCACTCACCCATGCAAGCTTCCAGCTTGCTTATCTATGTTTGCAGCTCAGTTTTTCAGGCTACTCTTTGTTAGAAAAAGAAAATGCTTGGGGAGCTCTTTTTACTAAAAGGGAAGCCTTGCCAAGACTTCTTTACCTTCACTATCTACCTAAATAATTTGTCTAGCTTCTGAATCACTAAGATTGAGCAAAACTCTTAATAATGGCTCTTAATAAAGAAGGAATATAAGAGTTTTGAAGCAAATCTTGATGAAGTAGAAGTTTACTAGAATACAGTCCTGTGCCAAATAATGACACTTCAGTCAGTGATGAACAACACATACAATAGTAGTCTCCTAAAATTACAATACTGTATTTTTACTGGCCTTTTCAATGTTTAGATATACAAATACTCTCCACTATGTTAACAATTGCTTACAGTATTCTGTACAGTGGCATACTCTACAGGTTTGGAGCCTAGGAGCACTAGGTTATACCATCTAGGTTTGTGTAAGTACATTTTGTGATGTTCACACAATGATAAAATTATCTACAAACACATTTCTGAGAACACATTTCTCCCAACATTAAGATATGTGTGACTAGTTCTAATGAAGAAACTGTAGTCTTGGTAAGGAAGTGGTTTTAGATGTTTTCTAGATTATCTTACAGTTACAGGTATTTCCTGAAGCAAACAAGTCATTTTTTGCTTGGTTTCACATACATAGGATTTTATGTTTGGTTTCAATTCAAAGAAAGTAAGATAATTTAGAAAAAAAAAAAAAGTAAGAAAATAAGATGTGAGCATTCATACAGTCTATTATACTGAATAGTTTTCCCCTGGTGAGCTGTGAAAGAGAATACCTACCAAGAAAAGCATTTCCAATATCGTAGACTATTGGTTCAAATGTTTCCTTTAATGTAGGTGTTGTAAGTATGTAAACAGGAAACATGAAAAAGAGAATTCCATTTAATTGCAATAGAACTACCAGTTATACAGTAAGAGAGTAATGAAGTAAGAACTTCATTTCAGTTAGAGTTTGTACGTTGCAAACAGAGTCCAATGTAATCCTTTTAAACAGAAAAGGGAATCTTGTATTAGTTTGCCTACAAAATTTCTAGAAAGACAAAACAAGGCTGAATAACTACATTGTTAGCAATGAGGTTGGTGCAACAAGCCCATAGGGCAAATTTGTATGAATTAGAAAAAGATTTCCTTCTAAACAAACTCTTTGAATACATAGCTTGGTAAGGGTATACAGCATTATAAATACTATTGCCTGCCAGAAACCCATACAGTAACGCAGCAACGCTGGAACAATATGACCAGAAACAGTATCCAAATGTAAATGAGATTGTCCTAATGGAAACGCCATTAAATCACTTCCTGGGAAATACCATTAAATCACTTCCTGGAAAAAAAAAAAATGTCTACTAGATCTTCCCAAAGAGAACTAAACACTTGTATTTATGTTTTCATATAGAGCTACCATATCACATTACTCACTTCTGCTTCCCAAGTCTTATAGAGATATAATACATCGATTTGGCCTAACTGAGGTCATATGGCGAGTCCTTGCTGTGAAAAAATAGATAATTTTGCTCCTCGAGTTCAACCACAATAACAGAGGAATGCTAAGGAGAAAGGATTCAGAGAGGCTGCCAAATGAGCCAATCTGCACAATCTAGCAGCATTTATCCAAAATCCATCCATTGAGAGCCTGCTATCACTCAAACACTGTACCAGAAATATATTTGAGAAGCCTATAGTCTAGTCTGTTTTTAAAATGTTTTTGGCTGGTTACAGTGGCTCATGCCTGTAATCCCTGCACTTTGGAAGGCTGAGACAGGCAGATCACTTGAGGTCAGGAGTTCCAGACCAGCCTGGGCAACATTGTGAAAACTCATCTCTACTAAAAATGTAAGTAGCAGCTAGTGATGGTGGCGGGTGCCTGTAATCACAGCTCCTTGGGAGGCTGAGGCAGAAGAATCACTTGAACCCAGGAGGTGGAGGTTGCGGTGAACCAAGATTGTGCCACTGCATTCCATTCTGGGTGACAGAGGGATACTCTATCTCAAAAATAAAGTTTTAAATAGGGAAGTTTGAATTATTTACCTCTGTATTTAAGCATCACAAAATAATTATCACAATGTTTGGAGAAATGTTACATGCATCCACTCTTCTCATGCATAGTTGACTATAGTAATGGTATGTATTTTAAGCAAATTATTGCAATATTGCAATTGGCTGATGACTGTATATATAATAGAATTTTATTTCCACTTCTATCAAAAGTTTCTCTATTTGAAGCAATACGCTTCTTCCAAAAGACTCTTCCTCCTATGCATATAAAGACATAGGTACTCTGAAATTTTTTAGTGATATTTAGCAATATAGAAATTATAGGATTGATTTGAATCATTGCATACAGGAGTGGTGTATACACAATGCTCTTTTCAACTTTTCCTTATTCTTATCTTGTACTGCATAACTCCATGGGCACATGCTTAGGCTACTGCTTATTTACTCCATAATTTTGCTTATCGTATGTCATATAAATAACCCTTAAAATCCTGGAGGAAAACTTTGAAATACCTTTAAATTATAATAGAAATGTTGATATTGTTTTAATTTGTGTAAGATTTCACTTATTGTATTCATTTGTTTTCACACTAGTATAAAGAACTAACTGAGACTGGGTAATTTATGAGGAAAAACAGATTTAATTGACTCACAGTTCTGCATGGCTGGGGAAACATCAGGAGACTTACAATCATGGCAGAAGGTGAAGGAGAAGCAAGGCACATCTTGAGAGAGTCAGAGAGGGGAAGTGCCACACATTTAAACCATCAGATCTTATGAAAACTCACTATCAAGAGAATGTTATGGCAGAAATCACCCCTATGACCCAGTCACCTCCCACCAGGTCCCTCCTGGTATTGCATGGGAATTACACATGGAGATTACAGTTCCAGATGAGATTTGGATGGGGATGCAGAGCCAAACCATATCACCCATCTTAAAATTTTCATATGAATAATCACAAAAATACTAATAAAAAGTTACAAAGTAAGAACTTGGCTTTTTTCCAGTTTTTTCTATTTATAATCAAAATCTTGTTTGAAAGATGTGTATCAGAAATTTGTCATCAATTAAGGACACTTGAAAATTAATATTTTAGTTTTAAATTAAAGTTGTCCATTTCTATTACATTAACAAAATTGTCTGCGTGTAGAAATCAGAATATCAATTAAATAACTCTCACCCTAAATTAAAAGTTCTAAACCACCATATATTCTTTTTATACATTTTATAGAAATACACTTTAAAGGTATAACTTCAAGTAATTTGTGTTTTAATTTGAAAAATTTGTGTGCTTTTTATGTTATCATTTAGTCCTTAAATGTGTACAAACTATTCAGGGCTAAGAAAAACATTTAATATATTCACAAAGCTTTTATAGAAAAATATTGATCTCAGATATATTAGTCATTGGATGTCAAATTGTCCAGTCTTTTCCCGTTTCTTCATGTTACTATTGTATTTCTGCTTCTTTGACAGCTAGCTCAAAGTAATATATGTTGCATTTTGAAATAATTATTAAAATGTGTCCTAGAAGGCCTTTGTAAAACACATTCCTTTTAAATATGATTCCATCTATCAAGCACCATAATTATGTGAATGTGTTCTGAAGAATAACAAAAATATAATTATTAGGGCATGGTGGCTAATGCCTGTAATCCCAGCACTTTGTGAGGTCGAAGCGGGCAGATCACCTTAGGTCAGGAGTTCAAGACCAGCCGGGTCAACATGATAAAACTCTATCTCTACTAAAAATACAAAAATTAGCTGGGCGCCTGTAATCCCAGCTATTCGAGAGGCTGAGGTGGGAGGATCACTTGAACCCGGGAAGTGTAGGTTGCAGTGAGCTGAAGTTGCGTCACTGCATTCTAGCCTGGGTGACAGAGCGAGACTCCATCTCTCTCTCTCTCTCTCTATATATATATATACATATATATATATATATATATATATATATGAAAACTATGACTCTTTCTGAGTACCCTAACATTTTTATGATTTTTAAAAATGCATAGCCATGTAGATTTTCTTTAAATATATATGTAGACAAAGTCAATTTTTCTTTTCATTTTTACTGTTAGTAAACTCTGTGTATGGGTTTTCTTCTTGTGAGATGGGGAATCTAAATTTTCTGTCGTCAACATCCAGGGAATACAAAATTGGACAATCTATACTAAAGGTTATCATTATAGCCGAAAGATTAGGCAGAGAGTCTTTACAGAAGACTATTCTTAAGGGAAGTTCTGTAAGTAATAGGAATTAATAAAGTGAGGTAAAATCTTGATTGATTTGAAGACTACTGTTCAGGGGCATCACTAGTGAGCCTACCACAAAATTGTTTGAAGGATTATCAGGGATTAACCAAAACAGGCATTATTAAATTTGCTTAGCATCATTCACTGACACATCTGCATAGATCCTTCAAGTTCATCTTAGTCTACAGTGATCAGTACCCTTCAAATGATCTGTTTATAGTTAACTTTATTAGTTTTTGTAATTTTTAAATTAGTAAGTAGGCTATATTTCAAATTTAGAAAATGTAGATATGTTGGCATATGCAGAAATCACTGCTCACTCAGTTTTAAAAATTTATATTTTGTTGTTTCTCATCATTTTGCTGCAGATTCCTTACTAGTCAAATATTTACTTTTTAAAGTGACTTAGAAATATTACATATCAACATTCATAATCAATAAACACTTTTTAAAATATTAAAATGGAAAGTAAATATTAACTTTGAACTAACACCAAAATGCTTAATTTTCTATTCAATCGGTATTTATTCAGGTTTTTTTTTTTTTTTTTTTTTGAGACAGAGTCTAGCCCCGTCACCCAGGCTGGAGTGTAATTGTGTGGTCTCAGCTAATCGCAACCTCTGTCTCCCGGGTTCAAGGGATTCTGCTACCTCAGCCTCTCAAGTAACTGTGATGACAGGCACCCACCACCATGCCCAGCTAATTTTTGTATTTTTCATAGAGACGTGATTTTACCATGTTGGACAAACTGGTCTTGAACTCCTGACCTCAGGTGGTCTGCCTGCCTCGGCCTCCCAATGTGCTGGGATTACAGGTGTCAGCCACTGTGCCCGGCCTGCTTTTTCCTACTTAAAGTTGCTTTCTTACTTTGTATTTAAACTTGTGCATGTCCCAAAGGACTTTGCTTTGTGAGAACTATTATATATTGAAAGACATTTGTTTAATCCCTCACAAAAATATTGGATTAAAAGAAAATTTCATGAAATGTGACTGATGTATTAAAATAAAGTGATTTAAATGCTCTTAAAAAGCAGAAAGAAATTTAAAACGTAAGAGATCCATGGAAAAGAGCAACAAAAAACACTTAGAAATGTAACAGGACAGAAAATAAAGCATATAGATCTATACTAGTTTAGTATGGCATTAAATGTGTTTTTATTCCTCTAATCTTTCTAAAACTGTTATTAGGAAACTAATGCTTGTATGTAATCAGTATGTAGATATAATACTTTTTACATTGCTGAGTTCATTCTGTAGCTACTATTCTATAGTCTAATCTTTCCTTTCTATTTCCTTGCCACTAAATATTTTGATAAGCACTACTTTCAATAATAGATACCACATGTATCTCATAACATTATTATTTATGTTTGCTCCCTAAGTCTTAAACTTGGAGCTGAAGCTGAAGATGCCAGCAAGAACAGAAAAATGCCCTGATGACTAGAGATGTTCTCTCTGGCCCAAAGGACCATGAAAGAGACAGACAAGACATGAACTTTAAATAGTAACTCTTGTGGTTCAGCTAAACATCACAGAGGACAAAACCTAAATATTTTATTAGACAGCAGTCTATTTCAATTGATGTATCATGGAAAATGCTATCACATATATGCATTTTTTTGCTGATGTTATATTCTGATAATTGACTTATTATCAATGGATATACTGAGCTAATGTATAAACAGTTCTTAGGGGTCTTATATTGCCAAAATGCTGTAAAACATAGGTTTTCATTCCAATTTGCAATACATGAGTATGTTATCAGAGGGCAACCTATCAGCATCATCTACAAACTTATCAAACATCTGGTGAACAACTATTGTTGACTTTGGTTGCTAATATGATTGAACTGTCTCTGCTTTTATTCATCATTTGCCTTCAGTCTGTTCTCTTAATTTTCTTGACTTTAAAAAAAAGTAGTGTTACTTTCATTGCTTTGAGTCATAGCTATCACTTATATATAAATATGTTCCATCTTTATTTTCCATTTGTTATTTATTGCTTATTATATAAAAAGGCTTTTTACAAATTGTTTTTGGTAGCTTAGTGAAAATTTTTAATCTCTCTAACCCCTCAAGAGTACATTAGCAGTATATATGTATACACACACACATATATATATCCATATATATATCTCAACCTAAAATATCATTGGCCAACTGATACATGTTATAATAAAGTAGAAAAGTAGTTTGGAGGTACACTAGTTGCCCCTTATCTACATGGTATATGTTCTAAAACACCCAGTGGATGCCTGAAACCATGGATAGTATTAAACCCTATATACACTGTTTTCTTGTATGCATATATATCTATGATAAAGTTTAATTTATAAATTTAGTACAGTAAAAATTAACAATAAAGTAGAACAAGTATAAAAGTATTCTGTCACAATTTCTCAGATAGAAGAGTTGTTCTTACTGTAGATCTTAGCAACTTCAGCATTTTTTTTTCTTTTTTTTTTTTTTTCCTTTCCATATGATAGCAAGAACCTTTACTTTTGCACTTAAATGATTTTGTGGCTTCTCTTTGGCATATCCAAATTGCCAGCATCACTACTTTTGCACTCTGAGGCTATTATGAAGTAAATTGAAGGTTGCCTGAACACATGCACTATGATATTGTAGCAATCAATGTTGTAAACCAAAGGGCTGCTTATTGACTCATGGGCAGGTAACTTAGAGAGCAAGGATATGCTGGACAAAGGGGTAATTCACATCTTGTGCAAGACAGAGCAGGAACATGTTAGACTTCATCATGCTACTCCAAAAAGTGTGCAGTTTAAAATCATAAATTGTTTATTTCCAGAATTTTCCATGTAATGTTGTCAGAACTTGACTGATTGCAGGTAATAGAAATTGAAAAGTGAAACCACTGACAAGCAGAGACTACTGTAATAGTATATAAAGTTGTAGTATTTTAGCAATCTTCAAAAATTTGTATTATTTTAAAATTGTGAAATATTGGTGTTAAAATTTAAGGAGAAAATATAAGACACTGAAAGAGAGACAGAAGGAAGAGTGTCTTTTGTATTTTGTTTTTGCCTCCTAAATCTTGAATTTGGAGTTGAAGAAGATGAAGAGGGCAATAAAAACAGACAAAAATTCCCTGACAAAAGAGGTTATCTCTAGCCCAAGGACACAGCCTATCAAGACATTAACTTTAAATAGTAACTGCTGTGATCCAGCTAAACATCACAGAAAATCTGTGGTTCTACAGTCATCTACATCAGCAAAGGGCAAGTGGGAAGCCTTGAATTTCACACTTACGAGGCCATAAAAAGCTTCACCTAATTCCTGCAAGCCTGGTGTCATATAAGACCAAGTAGGAAGTTAGGAATTTCATTTTCACTGACTGGCAATGTTTACCACATGTGTGATGTCAGTGTTGATAAACAGGGGAAGCCTGGACTACCATCCCTTTTAGCACTAATAAGGTACTTTTGCCCCTCTCTACTTGGGCTGTGTCAGAAGATGGTAGAGAGCCAGGACTCTTCTCAACACTCAGACTTAATAAAGCCATCTCCATCATGGAGCTTGTATAGAGACCAGAAGTCTCAATAGGAACTTCTGTCCAGTAGCAAGGAGGAATCCTCCCATTTTGTATGACAATGGAAACTAAGTAGAGAATTTAGACTACTGTCTTCAACTGGCAGTAATAGAGTGCCCCACTCTTTTCTCCTGTGAAAATGGTGTCAGGGGAAGCAAGGTACAACAGAAAATTAAATGAAGTCTATATTCCTACACTATAATACCCACAATGGAAAATCATTCATTATACGAACAACAGGAAGAAGGAAGATTTCAAACTGAATGAAAGAAAATCAACTGATGCCAACACTGACAGGATAGAAGTATTAGATTTATATGAGAGTAATCTCAAAGCAGCAATGTTAAAATGCTTCAAGGAACAATTATGAATATACTTGAAGCAAAAGTACAAATTGAAAGTTTCGGCCTGGCGCAGGGGCTCACGCCTGTAATCCCAGCACTTTGGGAGTCCAATGCAGATGAATCATGAGGTCAGGAGATGGAGACCATCCTGACTAACACAGCGACACCCTGTCTCTACTAAAAATACAAAAACTTAGCCAGATGTGGTGGCAGGTGCTTGTAGTCTCAGCTACTCGAGAGGCTGAGGCAGGAGAATCCTTTCAACCCAGGAGGCGGAGGTTTCAGTGAGCCAAGATCGAGCCACTGCACTCCAGCCTGGCAACAGAGCTAGACTCCATCTCAAAATAAAATAAAATAAAATAAAGAAAAGAAGGAAAAAAAAACTTTCAGCAAATATATGGAGGACATAAAGAACCAAATGAAGATTATAGAACTGAAACATAAGATACAAAATAAATAAAAAATAAAATGGGTAAGCTTAATAGCAGAAAGGAGAGAAAGAATAGGATTAATGAACTGGAAGATAGATTAATAGAAATTACCCAATCTGGAGGAGAATGGACTGAAACATAAGAGACTCTTGAACCCGTGGGGCTCTAACAGGAGATCTAGTGTTTATGTGATTGAAATCATAGAAGGAAAGGAAGAGGGAGGTGTTAAGAATTTAAGAAAATGATGGCTGAAACCTCTCCAGGTTGGACTAAATCAATCAATTATTCAATAAACCAACAGACTCACAAAGCTAAGCAAATCTCAGAATAATATCAAGGAAATTAAGGCTAGGAGTAGTGGTTTACATCTGTAATCCCAGCACTTGGGAGGATCACTTAGAGCCCAGGAATTTGAGACCAGCTTGGGCAGTATAGTAAGACCTTGTTTCTACTAATTAAAAAAAAAAAAAAATAGCCAGGTGGGATAGGCACTGTGGCTCGTGCCTGTAATCCCAGCACTTTGGGAGGCCAAGATGGGCAGATCATGAGGTCAGGAGTTGGAGACCAGCCTGACCAACATAGTGAAACCCTGTCTCTACCAAAAATGCAAAAATTAGCTGGGTGTGGTGGCGTGTGCCTGTAGCCCCAGCTACTCGGGAGGCTGAGGCAGGAGAATCGCTTGAAAGCAGGAGGCAGAGGTTGCTGTAAGCCGAAATCATACCACTGCACTCCAGCCTGAGAGAGACAGAGCAAGCCTGTCTCAAAAAAAAAAAAAAAAAAAAAAGGCCAGATGTAGTGGCACGCGTGCCTGTAGTTCCAGCTACTCAGGAGCCCCAGGAGAGAGAATCACTTGAGCTGGGAGGCTGAGGCTACAGTGAGCTTGATTGCATCACTGCCCTCCAGCTTGGGCAACAGACTGAGACCCTGCCACAGATTAAAAAAAAAAAAAAAATTACTGAGGAAGTCTATAATATTTAAATTTCTGAAAATGGAAGACTGTTTAAAAAGTCTTAAGAGCTGCCAGAGAATAGCATCACCCTATCTATAATGGGAAATGCAATTCGAATGCTGCCTGAGAAAATAACGATATTTTTCAAGTCCTGGGGAAGATGAAATCTGTACACTCAGAAATTAAAACTTTCTTAAATGAAGGAAACCTAAGAGAATTTATTTGCAGATTGATTCTAAAAAATGCTAAAGGGCCCAGGCACGGTGGCTCACGCCTATAACATCAGCACTTTGGGAGGCTGAGGTGAGCAGATCATGAGGTCAGGAGTTGGAGACCAGCCTGGCCAACATGGTGAAAACCCATCTCTGCTAAAAATACAAAAAAATTAGCCAGGCATGGTGACACGCACCTGTAGTCCTAGCTACTCGGGAGGCTGAGGCAGGAGAATCAGTTGAACCCAGTAGGTGGAGGTTGCAGGGAGCCGAGACAGTGCCACTGCACTCCAGCCTGGGCCACAGATTGAGACTCCATCTCAACAAAAACAAAAACAAAAATAAAAACAAAATGGCTAAAGGAAGTTCTCTAATAAGAAAAGAAACAAAAAGGAAAGTTTGGAACACTAAAAAGGAACAAAGACAAACACATGAAATATAGGTAAATAAAAAAGAATTTCCTTGTTCTCTTGATTTTTCTAAATCATATACTAAGGGTAAAGTGAAAATTATAACACCACTGTGGTTTGAAATGTTTGTGGAAGAAGTGTTGAACACAATTATAAGTGGGAGAAGGTAAGGGAATGTAGTGAGATGACTCCAACTGATGAAATAGACTGTGATTAGGAAAGTAAATCTAATCTAACAGCTAGAGAAACCACTTAAAAGGCTAAATGAAAACATATCCAAAAATAAGTGAAAATGGAATTCCAAAATATATTCAAGTAACCCAAAATTAGGCAGAAAAAAAATGGAAATTAAAAAAGAAAAACAGAAAACAAGTATGAAATAGCAAAAGTAAGCCTAACATATCAATGATTAAATGTAAATGCTCTAAATATACCACAACAAAATAGAGATTGCCAAAACAGATTAAACAGCATAGCCCAACTGTATGTTGTCTATAAGAAACACTTCAAATATAACAGTATTGGTGGTTTGAAAATAAAAGGTTAGAAAATATATATCATGCAAATATTAATCAAAGTAAAAGTGGCTATAATATCAAATAAAGTAGATTTAAGAACAAAATAAATTACCATGTATAAAAAAAGCACTGCATAATGATAGAAGAATCATTTCACCAAGAAAACATAGCAATCCTAAATATGTATCCACCAAACAGGAGAGTAAAACGTTCATGAAACAACTGATAGAACTGAAAGCATAAATAGACAAATCTACAATTATCAGTAGAAACTTTAACACTCAGCTGTCAATAATTGATAGGCAATTATACGGATACTTGGCAAGGGTATAGAAGTTAATCTAATCCACCAGCAGAATCTAGTCAGCATTTATCCACAAATTTACACTAAAACAGAAGAATATACATTATTTTCAAGTATCCATGGTACATGTTACAGAATGGAATACCAAATTTAAAACAGGTGAAATCATTCAATCACAATGGAACCACCTGAAAACCAACAAAGACAAGCAGACAATCAAGCAAATCAATGAGAATTTCTCCAAACACTTAGAAACCAAACCATTTCTAAGTCATCTGTGGTTTAAAGACAACATCTCTAGTGAAATTGAAAAAAATACAATGAACTGAATGAAAATGAATATTCGACATTTCAAATTTATAGGATAAAGCAAAAGCAGTGCTGAGAGGAGATTTTATAGCATTACATACATTAGAAAAATAGAAAAACTCTTAAATCAATCTAATCCCCAACCTGAGGGAAAAAGAGAGCAAAATGAAAACCACGAAAGCAGAAGGAATAAGTAATGAAGTAAGTCATTGAAATTTAAAGCAGTTAAACAATAGAGAAAAATCAATAAAATAAAAATTTGGCTGTTTGAAGAGTTCAATCAATAAAACTGACTTGTAGCATGACTGACAGGAAAAAAAGACATAAATTACCATTATCAGAAATGAAATGGGATTTCACTATAGACCCTGCAGGCATCAAATGATAAAAAAAAAATACTATAACTCTCAAAACATAAATTTGACAACTTAGAATGGACCATTCTTTGAAAAACATAAAATGTCACACTTCACACAATATAAAATAGTTTGCATAGCTTTTAGTACAATAAGAGGAAAATGAATTTTTCATCTGACTCCAAACAAAAAAAATTTCCACAGGCTTAGATGGTTTCACTGGAAAATTATATCTAAAGCTTAAACAAGAATTAACACCAAGTCTACAAAATTTCTTCAGGTATTGGAAAAGCAGAAAACATTCTTAGTTTGTTTTCACACTGCTATAAAAACCTGCATGAGACTGGGTAATTTATAAAGCAAAGAGGTTTAGTTGACTCACAGTTCAGTATGGTTGTGGAGGCCTCAGGAAACGTATAATCTCGGCAGAAGTTTAAGGGGAAGCAAGACATCTTCTTCACAAGGCAGAAGAAAGGAGAATAAACTCAGGAGGAACTACCAAACACTTATAAAACCATCAGATCTCGTGAGAGCTCACTCACTCTCAGGAGAACAGTATGGGGAAACTTCCCCCATGGTTCAATTAGCTCCACCTGCTCTCTCCTTTGACCTGTGGGGATTAAGAGGATTACAATTCAAGATGAGAGTTTGGGTGGGAGCACAGCTGAAACATATTAACTTCCCAATTTACTTCATGAAGCCAGGATTACCTTGATATAAAAACAAGCCAAAGGCAGTACGAAAAACAGACCAATATCCCTCATGAATATAGACACAAAATACTTTATCAAAACGATACTTTAGCCTGGGTTAAGGTGTTGTTGAAGTTTTATACATCTCTCTTAATTTTATAATTCTTTTAGCAATTATTGAAATGTATGCTGACATCTCTAACTATGGTTGTGGATTTGTCTATTTCATCTTTCAGTTATATAGGGTTTGGCTTCACCTGTTTTTACTCCACCTGTTTTATGTTTGTAATAGTTGCATGAATCATTAGGACTATTATATCCTCCCGGTGAGCATCCTTAATGCTTCACGAATTACAAGCCTTTCCCCTCTGGTTAATGGTAACATGGACACTTTACAATCCTCTCTGAGCTGAGAGGACATTTTCCCTGACTCTTTTTAGGTGGTTCTTTCCCCAACACCTGGTATCGTCCTCACACACAAGTGCTGATTAGTACCTAGCTGAGGACTCCGAGGGAACACTTTGCAGATGTCCAGTGCAGTTCTCTTTTCTCTGTTGTTTTGCCTTGTGAATTTCTAGCCACACTGGCCTTCCTTTACTCCTCCTTTAGACTTCCATTTCTTCATTTCAGGCAGTTTACTGGGCTCCACCAACTCTCTTTTATGGCTTAGGTCTGTAATCTTTCTTCAAGGAGTATAGTAGTACAACTAACAGAACTGATTTTGTTTCTTCCCTCTGAGGTAATAGTCCCCTGTGTTGCCTGATATGCAATAACTAAACATTGTTGTTTTATATATTTTGTCAATTTATTTTTTAGCTGCTGTTGTGTTTTTTGGTTTTCATTTATTTCTTTTTTTTTTTCCAGAATGTAAATTTGTTTGAGTTCTTTGTAGGTTCTGGATATTAGCACTTTGTCAGATGAGTAGATTGCAAACATTTTCTCCCATTCTGTAGGTTGCCTGTTCACTCTGATGGTAGCTTCTTTTGCTGTGCATAAGCTCTTTAGTTTAATGAGATCCCATTTGTCTATTTTGGCTTTTGCTGCCGTTGCTTTTGGTGTTTTAGACATGAAGTCTTTGCCCATGCCTATGTCCTGAATGGTATTACCTAGGTTTTCTTCTAGGGTTTTTATGGTATTAGGTCTAAGATTTAAGTCTCTAATCCATCTTGAATTAATTTTCCTATAAGGCGTAAGGAAAGGATACAGTTTCAGCTTTCTACTTATGGCTAGCCAATTTTCCCAGCACCGTTTATTAAATAGGGAATCCTTTTCCCATTTCTTGTTTTTCTCAGGTTTGTCAAAGATTAGATGGCTGTAGATGTGTGGTATTATTTCTGAGGACTCTGTTCTGTTCCATTGGTCTATATCTCTGTTTTGGTACCAGTACCATGCTGTTTTGGTTACTGTAGCCTTGTAATATAGTTTGAAGTCAGGTAGCGTGATGCCTCCAGCTTTGTTCTTTTGACTTAGGATTGTCTTGGTGACGTGGGCTCTTTTTTGGTTGCATATGAACTTTAAAGCAGTTTTTTCCAATTCTGTGAAGAAATTCATTGGTAGCTTGACGGGGATGGCATTGAATCTATAAATAACCTTGGGCAGTATGGCCATTTTCACGATATTGATTCTTCCTATCCATGAGCATGGTATGTTCTTCCATTTGTTTGTGTCCTCTTTTATTTCACTGAGCAGTGGTTTGTAGTTTTCCTTGAAGAGGTCCTTTACATCTCTTTTAAGTTGGATTCCTAGGTATTTTATTCTCTTTGAAGCAATTGTGATTGGAAGTTCATTCCTGATTTGGCTCTCTGTTTGTCTGTTACTGGTGTATAAGAATGCTTGTGATTTTTGCACATTGATTTTGTATCCTGAGACTTTACTGAAGTTGCTTATCAGCTTAAGGAGATTTTGGGCTGAGACAATGGGGTTTTCTAAATATACAATCATGTCATCTGCAAACAGGGACAATTTGACTCCTTCTTTTCCTAACTGAATAGCCTTGATTTCTTTCTGTTGCCTGATTGCCCTAGCCAGAACTTCCAACACTATGTGAATAAGAGGGGTGAGAGAGGGCATCCCTGTCTTGTGCCAGTTTTCAAAGGCAATTTTTCCAGTTTTTGGCCATTCAGTATGATATTGGCTGTGGGTTTGTCATAAATAGCTCTTATGATTTTGAGATACGTTCCATTAATACCGAATATATTGAGAGTTTTTAGCATGAAGGGCTGTTGAATTTTGTCAAAGGCGTTTTCTGCATCTATTGAGATAATCATGTGGTTTTTGTCTTTAGATCTGTTTATATGCTGATTACGTTTATTAATTTGCGTATGTTGAACCAGCCTTGCATCCCAGGGATGAAGCCCACTTGATCATGGTGGATAAGCTGTTTGATGGGCTGCTGCATCCAGTTTGCCAGTATTTTACTGAGGATTTTTGCATCGATGTTCATCAGGGATATTGATCTAAAATTCTCTTTTTTTGTTGTGTCTCTGCCAGGCTTTGGTATCAGGATGATGTTGGCCTCATAAAATGAATTAGGGAAGATTCCCTCTTTTTCTATTGATTGGAATAGTTTCAGAAGTAATGGTACCAGCTCCTTCTTATACCTTTGGTAGAATTCGGCTGTGAATCCGTCTGGTCCTGGACTTTTTTTGGTTGGTAGGCTATTAATTATTGCCTCAATTTCAGAGCCTGCTATTGGTCTATTCAGGGATTTAACTTCTTCCTGGTTTAGTCTTGGAAGAGTGTAAGTGTCCAGGAAATTATCCATTTCTTCAAGGTTTTCTAGTTTGTTTGCATAGAGGTGTTTATAGTATTCTCTTATGGTAGTCTGTATTTCTGTGTGGTCCATGGTAATATCCCCTTTATCATTTTTTGATTGCGTCTATTTGATTCTTCTCTCTTTTCTTCTTTATTAGTCTTGCTAGTGGTCTATCAATTTTGTTGATCCTTTCAAAAAACCAACTCTTGGATTCATTGATTTTTTGGAGGGTTTTTTATGTCTCTATCTCCTTCAGTTCTGCTCTGATCTGTTATTTCTTGCCTCCTGCTAGCTTTTGAATGTGTTTGCTCTTGCTTCTCTAGTTCTTTTAATTGTGATGTTAGAGTTTCAATTTTAGATCTTTCCAGCTTTCTCTTGTGGGCATTTAGTGTTATAAATTTCCCTCTACACACTGCTTTAAATGTTTCCCAGAGACTCTGGTATGTTGTATCTTTGTTCTCATTGGTTTCAAAGAACATCTTTATTTCTGCCTACATTTCGTTATGTACCCAGTAGTCATTCAGGAGCAGGTTATTCAGTTTCCATGTAGTTGAGCAGTTTTGATTGAGTTTCTTAGTCCTGAGTTCTAGTTTGATTGCACTGTGGTCTGAGAGACAGTTTGTTATAATTTCTGTTCTTGTACATTTGCTGAGGAGTGCTTTACTTCCAATTATGTGGTCAATTTTGGAATAAGTGTGATGTGGTGCTGAGAAGAATGTGTATTCTGTTGATTTGGGGTGGAGAGTTCTGTAGATGTCTATTAGGTCTGCTTGTTGCAGAGATGAGCTTAATTCATGGTTATCCTTGTTAACTTTCTGTCTTGTTGATCTGTCTAATGTTGACAGTGGGGTGGTGAAGTCTCCCATTATTATTGTATGGGAGTCTAAATCTCTTTGTAAGTCTCTAAGGACTTGCTTTATGAATGTGGGTGCTCCTGTATTGGGTGCATATATATTTAGGATAGTTAGCTCCTCTTGTTGAATTGATTCCTTTACCGTTATGTAATGGCCTTCTTTGTCTCTTTTGATCTTTGATGGTTTAAAGTCTCTTTTATCAGAGACTAGGATTGCAACTCCTGCTTTCTTTTGTTCTCCATTTGCTTGGTAGATCTTCCTCCATCCCTTTATTTTGAGCCTATGTATGTCTCTGCATGTGAGATAGGTCTCCTGAATACAGCAAACTGATGGGTCTTGACTCTTTATCCAGTTTGCCAGTCTGTGTCTTTTAAATGGAGCATTTAGTCTATTTACATTTAAGGTGAATATTGTTATGTGTGAACTTGATCCTGCCATTATGATATTAACTGGTTATTTTGCTCGTTAGTTAATGCAGTTTCTTCCTAGCCTTGACGGTCTTTACATTTTGGCATGTTTTTGCAATGGCTGGTACCGGTTGTTCCTTTCCATGTTTAGTGCTTCCTTCAGGGTCTCTTGTAAGGCAGGCCTGGTGGTGACAAAATCTCTAAGCATTTGCTTATCTGTAAAGGATTTTATTTCTCCTTCACTGATGAAACTTAGTTTGGCTGGATATGAAATTCTGGGTTGAAAATTCTTTTCTTTAAGAATGTTGAATATTGGCCCCCACTCTCTTCTGGCTTGTAGAGTTTCTGCCGAGAGATCTGCTGTTAGTCTGATGGGCTTCCCTTTGTGGGTAAGCCGACCTTTCTCTCTGGCTGCCCTTAAGATTTTTTCCTTCATTTCAACTTTGATGAATGTGGCAATTATGTGTCTTGGAGTTGCTCTTCTCGAGGAGTATCTTTGTGGCATTCTCTGTATTTCCTGAATTTGAATGTTGGCCTGCCCTACTAGGTTGGGGAAGTTCTCCTGGATGATATCCTGAAGAGTGTTTTCCAACTTGGTTCCATTTTCCCCCTCACTTTCAGGCACCCCAATCAGAAGTAGAAATGGTCTTTCTACTTAATCCCATACTTCTTGCAGGCTTTGTTCATTTCTTTTTCTTCTTTTTTATTTAGATTTCTCTGCTTGCTTCATTTCATTCATTTGATCCTCAATCGCTGATACTCTTTCTTCCAGTTGATCGAGTCGGTTACTGAAGCTTGTGCATTTGTCACGTATTTCTTGCGTCATGGTTTTCATCTCTGTCCATTCGTTTATGGCCTTTTTTGCATTAATTATTCTAGTTATCAATTCTTCCACTCTTTTTTCAAGATTTTTAATTTCTTTGTGCTGGGTACCTAATTCCTCCTTTAGCTCTGAGAAGTTTGATGGACTGGAGCCTTCTTCTGTCCTCTCGTCAAAGTCATTCTCCGTCCAGCTTTGATCCGTTGCTGGTGATGAGCTGCGTTCCTTTGCAGGGGGACATGTGCTCTTATTTTTTGAATTTCCAGCTTTTCTGCTCTGCTTTTTCCCCATCTTTGTGGTTTTATCTGCCTCTGGTCTTTGATGATGGTGACGTATTGATGGGGTTTTGGTGTGGGTGTCCTTCCTGTTTGTTAGTTTTCCTTCTAACCGTCAGGACCCTCAGCTGTAGGTCTGTTGGAGATTGCTTGAGGTCCACTCCAGACCCTGTTTGCCTGGGTATCAGCAGCAGAGGCTGCAGAAGATAGAATATTGCTGAACAGCGAGTGTACCTGTCTGATTCTTGCTTTGGAAGCTTCCTCTCAGGGGTATACTCCACGTTTGAGGTGTGGGGTGTCAGTCTGCCCCTAGTGGGGGATGTGTCCCAGTTAGGCTACTCAGGGGTCAGGGACCCACTTGAGCAGGCAGTCTGTCCCTTCCCAGATCTCAACCTCTGTGTTGGGAGATCCACTGCTCTCTTCAAAGCTGTCAGACAGAGTCCTTTGCGTCTGCAGAGGTTTCAGTTGCTTTGTTGTTGTTGTTATTGTTGTTTAGCTGTGCCCTGTCCCTAGAGGTGGAGTCTACAGAGACAGGCAGGCCTCCTTAAGCTGCTGTGAGCTCCACCCAGTTTGAGATTCCCAGCAGCTTTGTTTACCTTCTTAAGCCTCAGCAATGGTGGGCACCCCTCCCTCAGCCTGGCTGCTGCCTTGACAGTAGATCGCAGACTGCTCTGCTAGCAATGAGGGAAGCTCCGTGGGCATGGGACCCTCCCGGCCAGGTGTGGGATATAATCTGCTGGTGTGCCCGTTTGCTAAGATCCTTGGTAGACTGCAGTATTGGGGTAGGAGTTTCCCAATTTTCCAGGTGTTGTGTGTCTCAGTTACCCTGGCTAGGAAAAGGGATTCCCTTCCCCCTTGCGCTTCCCAGGTGAGGTGATGCCTCGCCATGCTTCAGCTCTCACTCTTCGGGCTGCAGCAGCTGACCAGCACCAATTGTCCCTCACTCCCTAGTGAGATGAACCCAGTACCTCAGTTGAAAATGCAGAAATCACCTGTCTTCTGTGTCGCTTGCGCTGGGAGTTGGAGACTGGAGCTGTTCCTATTCGACCATCTTGCTCCGCCCCTCCAAATATATCATCTTTATGATTTCAGGTCTCCATTGTTTCTGATGAGAAGTCAGCTGTTAATCTTACTGGGGTTCACTTGTAGGTATTAGCTACAGTTTTTCTTTGCTTCAACATTTTTGTTTTACCTTGCTTTTTCACATTTTGAGTTGGATAGGTTTAGATGTGATCTCTCTGTATTTATTCTATTTGGAATTTGTTGGGTTTCTTGGTTGTATAAAAGGGTTTTTTTTTCATCCATGTGGCAAATTTTTCACAAATATTTCTTCAAATATTTTTGACCTTTTCGTTTTTCTTCCATTTTACTTACTCTCATTAAATACATGTAGGCACGCTTATTGGTGTTTCATACTTCTCCAAGGATCTTTTATTTTTATTGTTTTTATGTCTGTTTTTCAGTCTGCATAATATCAATTTATATACCTTCAAGTCTTGCTGATTCCTTCTTCTCCCACCTGAAATATAATGTTGAGCCCTTCTAGCGAAATTTTTACTCTGGTGATTGTACTTTTTATCTCCAGAATTTTCATTAGGTTTTAAAGCATAATTTCCATATTTTAATGATATTCTCCCTTTGATGAAACATTGTTACTATACCTTCCTTAATTATTTGGGCATGATGTTCTTTAGATATGTGAATATATTTATAAAATAACAATAATATAATAACAGCTTTAAAATTTTTCTCTGCCAACTCTAATATCTAAGTCACTTCAAAACATTTCTATTGACTTTATTTTTTATTTTAGTCAAAGTTTCTTATTTTTAAATTGTTGTTCTTGTCATTTTGAATGTCTCATAATTTTTGTTCAAAACTAGACATTTTAGACAATTTATTGCAGCATCTCAGGATACTGATCCCCTAACCAGGATACTAATGTTTACCTAGAAATTTAGTTATTTAGTGACTTGGCCAAACTAACTATTTTACATCTTTTACGATGGCTACCTAGGCATCACCTCTGGGTCAATAGAAGCCTCAAATTTGCTAATAGCTTTGCTTCAGCTTTGTTGACTAGTCCGATTGCTCTGCCTTACCATTAGATGTGTGTGTGTGTTTGTGTGTGTGTGTGCACACAAATGCTCATGTTTGTGGCTTTCATACTACCCTCACAGTTCAAGTTTATGTTTTTGCCCTGTTTAGCCAGGAACTAGTGGTTTACATTTTCTCTCTCTAATTATTCCCAGGAGGATGCAGCTTTGAGTATGCATATATACTCTCAGACATCCAATAATTAATGTGATTTTATTTTTAAGTCTGGCTTCCCAGAAACTACTCCTGGGTCAGAGTAGCTTACTTTCAGCCAGTTGGGTCAGAGATTGTGCTTAATCTCCTAGTTCCAATGAGGATTCCACTCTCTATTTATTGACCTACATGCATTATGGGGAAAGTTTTCAAGTATTCCCCATGACTTGTTACAATTTCTCCTGAGTGAACACTGCTTAGTGTTTATGCACAACATTCCTGATCACAGAGGGTGACTGTGATCTCAAGACTGCTCTTCTTATTTGTCTCTTTTCCTATTCTTCCTGTTAAATTTCATATTACTCTGCCTCTTCATCTGTAGCTAAAGTATCGACTGCACTCTTTATCCTCACGGTTTTGAACAATGCTTTTGGAAGAAGGGGACTTCTCCTTTGGGAAGAAGGGGTCAAGCTCTATTAATTGACCCTGGTGGAGTAGTTCCTAGTTTTATTGGCTTGCTTCTCCTGGCTTGGGACCTCCACTACACATACCAGCTGGGGTGTGAGTGTTCCTATAACCCTGTGTTTCTGGCCTACTGCATCCGGAGTAGAACTTATGCCCAACGAGTGAGGACTGGCTAGAGGAAAGTAACCCTAGTCACCTCAGCTATGCCTTCCCAGAATAAAGCTTCTGTTATTCAGGCCCAGGGGAAAAGGAAAACACCAGCAATGTGCTCTCCCTGAGATAAAATTGTGACTCCATTCTGGAGTTAAGGAAAGAAGAAGCCTTCTCTTCTTGATTACACGCATCTGAAGCAGAGGGTCAGGAATAGTTTCTATAAACTGAACCAGTTTATATAGACCAGAGTAGATTTCCTTGAATGAATATTTCCCCATTTGCTGTATATCTCTAAGCAAATTTTGAGAGGCTGTATATGCTTGTTTTACATATATATGTGCATATGCATATATTTATATATATATATGTGTGTGTGTGTGTGTGTGTGTGTATATATATATTTGTTGGGAAGAGTATGCCATGCTCTTCACTCTGCCATTCTAGAATTGAGTCATATAACATACTTGTGTGTGTGTGTGTGTGTGATAGCTGACTGCAGCTCATACCATAGTGTTCTCATTAAAATGTTCCAGGCTCAAAGACAACTGATCCTAAAAAATGCAGAGATCCTGAGAAAATGCTGTCTCACAGCTAGATCCATAACAAACACAACTCTGTGGGCAATAAGGGTGGGAAAAGAGTGGAGGAGTGGGTCATAAACATGCTGTACAATGGAAAGCAATTACAATATACTGCTGAAAGAATCAAAAGCAAAACCAAAACAACAAAAAAAATGAAATGGAGGAAATAATAGTTCCAATTACTATTTTAAAAATCTACTTTACTCATGGTTTAAAAATTATAAATAAAAAATTAGGAAATATTTAATACAAATATGCCTGTTAGAACAGTTGTCAATATCTTTTGTGAGCTGTTAAACCATGTATAAAATTCAGGGGAACCATGTTTTAAATAGCGAATTATTCTGAGTTTTAAAAATGTATTTCCCATAGCTTCAGAGAAATATAAACTACCTCTGGCCTTACTCTCTGTGCATATTAAACACTGGTTAAGAATATTCCTCAGTTGATAGTTTGTTCTTCCTAAAATATTGCCTCTAGAGAAATGCCTAATGACAACCACTTTTCTAAGCACTTTATTACAACTGCTTATCAATTAATTAATGAACAGAGGAATATCTTTAATGAAGCTTCTCACCTTTTTGGGAAGGCCAAATTAAAATCAGAAATCCCCTCTAGTGTGAAATAACAATTTTCCACTTTAAACTAAATGATGTTATCAAAACCAAAGCACCAACTGGTGTGTTTCCATTTACTGGCACGTTTTTCAGTGTCCATGATTTCCAAAAAATATGGCACTGTGTGTATGAGTGTGTGTGTGTGTCTCTGTGTACATATGTATACCCATACACATATACGTGTGTGTATACATATGTATAGAACAATTATATACGTATACACAAACACACATGTGTGTGTATGTATATACAGACATATACATACACATACATATGTGTGTGTGTGTATATATATATTTTTGGTCTAAACACTTTTCATATAACTCCCTAGAATAAAATTGCAAACCATAGAGAACATGGTTCTTTGTCAGTCATCATGGAATAGAGATAAAAAACAAATCTCTCAATATAAAGAAGTTCATCTCACAACCATATAGCTACCTACAAATTTTGTATGGTAAGGAATTAACCAGATGGCGTAAAAATTGCAAAATTAACAAGGAATTTCTGTTCTAATATAGAACCATATTTCCAATAAAATGTATTGTTTTCTAGCTTTCTTTCAAAATAATTCTGATTATTATATCAACATTTTATATTGTCTACCAGGACTATTAATCAGTCAATTAATTTAATTAACAAAATTTATCAATAATTTAGGATTGAAAAGCACCCCTTAGCCATGTGCAAGAGGAAAAATACAGAATAAACTTCCAGTATCTTTTTTGAATAGACAAAGTAACATTGGTCTTGTCAGTACGGTTTTCGACATTCAGTCAAATATAAATTTATTTTTAGTTAAAACCAAACTAAGCTTCATAAGTGAAGGATAAATTCACTTTTAAAGGATTACTCTGTATCCCTAAATTAAATATAACATTCTTTAAAATGTATACATTTAATAGACACTTATTTGTATTATTAATATTCCTCTTTCACAGATAAACTGTGACCAGAGAGGGTCGCTCCCAACCAGGAGACAAAGAGAAGGTAAACAGCAAAGCTGAAGCTGTTTGAGTGCAGATTGAGACTTTACTTTTTTACCCCTCATGCTATGCTGCCTATTTTGGAAAAAAAAAAAATCTTTAAAGCTTTCCATCTGATTACTTTTTAAGTCATGTTTCATTATCATTGTCATCAAAGCATCAAAATTATACAATCTGTTGTATAAAAAATTAGACACATGGTCTTCCTTCTAAGAGGTTCCAGTTAAGAACGGCCCTGACTTATCCAAATGTAACATATGACAACACTCATATTATTTTTGAATTTTTTTAGTTTGCTAAGCATCTTCCCACTGTAGAGAGAAAATTATGTTATTAAGAATACTGTCCAGTATATTTTTTTCCTGTACCTGTAAAGGAATTTCCATGTCAATTTTCTTTACTCTTTCTTTTCTCTAAATATGTGATGTGTTTTTTCCTGTGGCTAATGAAAAATGGAAGATTCTTGAATGCCACGTTTGAGAGTTCAGACAGTATTTACTGGAAATCAGTAGTTAACAAATATGTTTTTAATCACAAGAATGTGAAAAGAATCTGCTCTTTTTTGGGCAAATCATAATGCACTGGAAAATATAATTAAAGTGACTTACTCTAAAATCAAAATGAAAAACTGCCCTTTTGAGATTTATCTTTAAAAGCAGTGACAAACTAAGGACAGTGAGTATACTAACAATATTTATAATCTCGAACTTATTTTAACACATTTGAAATTTTGTTTCTGATAAGAGCTATTGCTTTCTTGCTTAATTTCCTGATTAAAGTACAGTAAAATATGTATATAACAATAAAATTGTGTTGTATTAAATATTTCTTAGGCATAACATCCTTTTTATTGATTAATATTTATGTGTGTGTTAGTAATACCAGAAGTATTCCTGAAGTCACATTTGAAACTATGTGAAATAATTTGAAATTCTATCAGTAAATTACTGAGAAAGAGGAAGAAATTCGATATTTAAAGAGGGGTTGGATTTTCCAAGGTTTCAGGATGCTGTTTATCCAAGAATCCATTTGGAAACTATACCTCTTTATTCAGGATTCTGCCAAAACAATTTTGTTGAAGCTTCTCATAATGTGTCTGTGTGTTTGTGTATTTGGGCTAGCTAAACTAATTTTCATTATTAAATTTTAATCCCATCATTTAAATATTAATAATATATTTTACCCACTTAAGTTAGCTACACTATTTTTCTGTCTTTGTTGTCTTCTCATAAAACTGAAATACTTGAAAGTAGTGGCAAAAAATAGATTTGATCAAGGCTTTTCTGTATCTTTATGCTGTATTATTTTTGGATATACAGATAAATCAGTCTTTGCCTCCCAAAAAACACAAAATTAAATGGAAAGATGAATAAATATAACTAAGTAAATGTAATAAATGCTCCAAAAGACATTCATTCAGAATGAGTTATTATTTTTGACAATCATGTACCTCCTTTTCAAAATTCTACTTTTCATATTTTGTTTTCACAAGTCCATATGCAAATTACACATTTATTAACAAAATATTTCCTTTACTATTTCATTTTTATTAAGAAAATAATTATTTGCTTATAAGCAACACATAGCAAAAGACATTACAAATTTGATTTTGGATATGAAATAAGCTGTTGACTTTTTTATTGATACTAATGGTATTTAAATACAATATTTGGATGGTTCTATTTATAACAGCTAATAATTGCTTATTGAAATTAATGAAATCTGATCTACAGCAAACATTCCATTGAAATGTTTTGGTAATGATTCATTTCTACTAGAATGGACAGCATGTGTAGTTTATAGATCATGTCGTTACAGAAGGAAGGGACCTATTAGATCAGTAAGTCTAGGCTGCCTGCCTTAGTGGAATATAGTCCCCAAATAGAGGACAAAGCATTTGATCTTAGCCAAAAGGCCATGAACAAAAGCTATTTTAATTTATTGCAATTAAAATGAATGGGATTCAATCTAACACATTTATGAGGATGCGATAACTATCGAATCACATTCATTTCAGTGGGGTGTGTTAGTCATCCAATTCTATTCATTTCCATGGGGATCCGTTATTTATCAAATCACATTTATTTAAATGGGGATTCATTAGCTAAAAAATCTAATTAGTTTCCATGCGCATGCATTAGCTATCATGTCATCCTTCCTTTCAAAGACAATTCTCTAGTTATCAAATCCCATACACTTATGTTTGGATTGGATTCTAGAGTTTGAAAAAGCTGTTACTCTTAATTAAATGGTGGCAATAAACTGTTATTGTTATTATACTGTTGAATATTTAAGAGTATTTTCTAAATATCCAAAGACATAGTCGCCCCAATTTTCAATAGCTAAATGAAATGTTATTTCAAACAATAAAGCATTTAATTTAGCAGGTGTCCAAAGGACTGGTATGATTTTATAAAGACATGATATTATCTTTTCAGCTAAGGGTGT
Organism: Macaca nemestrina; assembly: GCF_043159975.1. Taxonomy (NCBI): domain Eukaryota; kingdom Metazoa; phylum Chordata; class Mammalia; order Primates; family Cercopithecidae; genus Macaca; species Macaca nemestrina. Next base: position 43,088,683 of record NC_092140.1, read on the forward strand.
ATCACTTTTTTTTTCTGAAGTCTAGCCATTAAGTGAAGTTTTCATGTTCAGAGGGATTTGCAAAATGAAGGAAAAATGTCAGCCTGCTAAGATACCATAAGATTAGGTCAATAGATTTATGAATTATGTACACTAAACTCATGCAATAGTATATGTGTCATTATAATTATCATTGGATTGATTCTATTATTATTTATTGGCCACAATTTCACCTTCTCAATTTTTTTTAATTCATGCTTTGGGAAAACCGGAACTTTCTTATGTCAGGTTTCCTCGTACCAAGTTAAAAAAATCACGGGATATTATCCATGGTTGAGATAGATTAAGCAACAAATTAAGTTACTTAGGCCAACATATATGCCTTTCTTAAATTATCCTGAGAAATCTCCAATATATGCAGACAACTATAGCTTTCTTTGGCCTTAAAATAAATTATCTTTCAAGTAATAAAATGATTTAAGTTACTTTAGTTTATAAAAAGTACATAAACTTACTATAATGTGAAAATATTATGAGTAATATCTTCAGCTTGTGTTAATGCAAGGAACCCTTGGATTATTATGTGTTTACAACTTTGAGGTAGTTATTGAATTATTTATCTCTTTTTCAGTTGTAATACCACATTTCACTAATTGGAGGACTGTGAACACTTTATTTCATTTACTTTAAATATAGCAATGCCATTATTTTCTTGAAATCAGTTTCTTTTTTAGAAAAATACATGAAAGAGGTAAGAATTATATGTAGGTACTTCTTTATATAATAAGCATAAACATAAAATTTTGTGTGCCAGCTACTAATCATTTTAGATTCTTTTTCAAATTCAATCTCTTTATAGTGAAAATTTATGTAATTCTGCATATTTATTTAATGCTAATTTAATATTATAATTTTATATTAACCATATTTTAAAAGTAAAAACGATAGAATGAAAAACAAATTAAAAATAAATTTATATTGACATATTGAAATGTCAGAATATATAGAATTGAATTTCACTAATGCCATTTGTAATCTCTGAGACCTTGACAACATACTTTGCTGGAGTTTCTATTTCTTCATCTGTAAAACAAAGGAGTAAATCAAAGCTACGTCCTAGATTGTTGTAAGAATTATATGACATAATCCTTGTAAATTGCTGTTGAAGCTCAGAAAATGATACCCCCAAGTATGGTGCATTGGCATGCTGAGTATTTTTAATTAAAGGCAATTGAAAGGCCTTAGAAGCTCCTTCAGAATCAAGATTTCTCTGTGAACTTCTTTTCTTTTTCTTCTTCCAAACTCAAGGAAGCACCCTCTCTGATGTTCCCTTTTCTGACTGAGGAAATTTCTTCCAAAAGGAATGCAATTGTCTTGAGCTCCATTACTAGGAACCTCATCAAAAAACTGAAGATTAATCACCAGAGGAGAGATTGAAAGTCATCATTATTCTCAGATTAAACCATTGCCTATTATTCAGGAGGCTACCCCAACACAATTTTATTAGCTGAGGAAATGTATCTGCATAATGCAACAACCTTTGCTTATCATGTAGTTTGTCCGGTTTTCCTCCTGTGACTTATCACCACCTCCCCCCAAATCCTCAAACTTCTATTCCTTTATGCTATATAATCAACAATCTGGCCCCCGCTTTAAGTGACACATTCTGTGAGGCTCCTCTGCACATGCATGTAATTAAAAAGGTTTTTTTTTTTCTTTTTTTTTTTTTTTTTCTGTTAATCTGTCTATTGTCAGTTTATTTCAGCAGGCTCAATTACTGAAACTTCAGAAGGAAAGTTTAAACTTCCTTACACTGCTTACTGTAGTACTTGTATGCATGCCCCCATAATACCTGTATAAATCTGTAGTACCTGTAAGAAAATAGTACGTGCTTAATATGTTAGCTATTTTATTTCTAGTAAAATTTTAAAAGATAAAGCTCAATTAAGCTGGGCGCGGTGGCTCAAGCCTGTAATCCCAGCACTTTGGGAGGCAGAGACGGGCGGATCACGAGGTCAGGAGTTCGAGACCATGCTGGCTAACATGGTGAAATCCCGTCTCTACTAAAAAAAAAATACAAAAAGCTAGCCGGGCGAGGTGGCGGGCGCCTGTAGTCCCAGCTACTCGGGAGGCTGAGGCAGCAGAATGGCTTAAACCCGGGAGGCGGAGCTTGCAGTAAGCTGAGATCCGGCCACCGCACTCCAGCCCGGGCGACAGGCGAGACTCCGTCTCAAAAAAAAAAAAAAAAGAAAAACTCAATTAATAATCAACCATAAGCCAGGAAATTTTTTTTTTTTCATTTTTTCTTATGTATAATAGATAAATCAGCCATATTTTAAAATGTAATATCATTATAACTCAGCAACATATTTTGGCAGGATTATCAATATTTTATATATTCACTTATGTATGTGAAATGAATATTTGTTTTTGTTTGTTTGTTCGTTTTGGGACTGAGTCTTGCTCCATCAACCAGCCTGGAGTGCAGTGGCATGATCTCGGTTCACTGCAACCTCCACCTCCCAGGTTCAAGCAATTCTCCTGCCTCAGCCTCCCAATTAGCTGGGATTACAGGTGCCTGTCACCATGCCCAGCTAATTTCTGTATTTTTAGTAGAGATGGGGTTTCACCATGTTGGTCAGGCTGGTCTGGAACTCCTGACCTCAAATGATCCACCTGCCTCCGCCTCCCAAAGTGCTGGGATTATAGTTGTGAGCCACTGGGCCCAGCTGTAAAATGTCTATTTGTAACTGAAACAAATAAAGATAATACCAGGCTTACCAATAAATTACATTCTACAATTATTTTGAAATGTAGAACTTTTCTTCTCATAGATATAATATTCAAATTGTAGTTGCAATCTTCATCTCAGTAAAACATGGCATTGATGGGAGGATATTGAGTGGCTGTGGAAACCATGTAGATAAATTAGCATGTGAATGATGCCCATGGGACCTTAGGTTTTCTCCTTTCTTGTGAGTAAACATGGAGGTGCTAAAAGGGTTAATAAGCTTACAGAAGTCTTGAATTGGAGTAAAATGTCTCTTTATTCAGACAATTCAACACTAGAGTGAAATAATCAGTGCCTTGCTCTAAGGAAGTAGGTACAACCATGTTTCCCGATGGACTATTTGTCCACATATGGTCAACTAGTGATTTTAAAGAGCATCCTCCACTAAGTCTCGTAAGCCACATTTATCCTTACCACCTATCTTTTAAATTTATTACCTAAATGTTATGTTGAAAAGAAACAGAGAGGGCAGAGTGCAGTGGCTCACGCCTGTAATCCCAGCACTTTGGGAGGCCGTGGTTGGTGGATCACGAGGTCAGTTGAAGACCAGCCTGGCCAACATGGTGAAATCCCGTCTCGACTAAAATTACAAAAAGTACCCAGGCGTATTGGCACGTGCCGGTATTCTTAGCTACTCAGGAGGCTTAGGCAAGAGAATTGCTTGAACCTGGGAGGCGGAGGTTGCAGTGAGCTGAGATCATAAAACTGCACTCCAACATGGGTGACACCATCTCAAAAAAAGAAAAAAGAAAAGAAAGGAAAAGAAGAAAAAGAAAGAAAGAAAGGAAGAAACAGAGAAGAGATGAGATTTTGAAAGACTGAGCCTTTCAAGCACCTGAATTTAAAGGGGAAGCCTAAAGTATTGAATCTAGTGTAGATCAAACTTCATCAGATTTGATCTTCCTCTTCCCTCCCATGCCTGTGAAGTATAAGATTAATTGTGGAAAATTACAGAAGCTTTATTTTCTTTGAACATCATGGAGTTGAACATTGATCTTAATCCTACAATACTTATTTAACTAATTATTATACCTTACACATTGGTTTGGCAAACTTGCATTCCAGATATCACGAGCTTTAAGGTTACACAACCTTTAAGATCAAGTCCCACTTTAGTAAATGGTGGGAGTTGAATATTTTGTGAGACTTTTTTACTCCATCTATTTTTAGGAATCCTCAAACAGGAGACTTTGAAATTTGCAGATTTATCCACAGTGTAACTTGTCTCATCACTATTTTTCTTTCATAAAATCATCTATTTTATTTACTGTTTGCAATTTTCTCCTATATTTAATATTCACTAATCAATACATAAAATTTAAAAACGTTCAATCAAGATTCAATACCAAAAGGGTCACAGATCACATTGACCAATAGAGCCTTAACATTACTCTTAGCTTAATTGACAGTCAATCGATTTCTCCTTGATACGGACCTATAGGGCTTCTACTTTCTTGGAGCACTTACTTTAACTTTCCATTGTAAATTTTTTCTCTACTCCTTTAAGATGTAAATCTTCTTCCAGTCTCTTGCTAGTTTTCCAACCCAGAATATTTTCTCTAGGACTTGAGAGCCATCTCTTGGAAATGTAATCATCAACAATGATAGATTCCCTATTTCTCAGTCTCTGTGGGAGGGTAGAAACCTAACTTTGATAGTCAGCAATTAGTCAGCACAAAGGGCCTGATCACAGCGACTAAAGTCCCCCCTCAGGCTGTCTTCCTGTGTTTTCCCACTAGCTCAACCTAGCACTTAAAAACGTCCCTAGTTTTTGCTTAACACAGTTCAGTCTCTCTACCTTATTGCAGTAGTCTTGAAAAAAGTCTTCCTAGTCTAACATCATCCAGTGTAATTTTTCTTTGGTGGTGTTTGTCTTATTCATGACTGTGTACCCATTAGTTAGCAGATTTTATTAATGAGTACCTCTTCTGTACTACACTAGAAATACAATAACAAGATATAGGCCTATTTCTTCTCTCAAGGATCTCACTGTCAGCTGGAAGTTACAGTCCTATAAACCATATAGAGAATAGTGTCACTACTTTACCTGAATTAACCTATGCATTCCCTAGATATTAGTGATTGACCCACTAAAGTTCATGGAAGAAACACTAAAATATAAACAGAAACCACAGCCAGAGATCCAGAAGCCTATTTGAGAGAATTACAGGGCACACATTCACTGTCTTTTGGCTTCCCTGTTAGGAGAAAGGCAGCTATTCTAAAATATGACCGTTTAAGTTTTTCTGGAAGAGAAAAAAAAAAAATGGTGATGAGCAGACAAGGAAATATCTCTGGACTTAACAGCTCCATCTTTGCGGCAAAGACAAATTTATAATTCTGGGACAGTGGGAAGATCAGACTTTAGTTATTTTAGTCTATATCACGGATATAATACTTTAAAGACCATGTTTATATTGCATTCAAGTACTTATTTTTAGCCTATTTCAGAAAAGAAGGCAGAATTCATAGTATGATGGAAAATTATAAAGTTATAAGATCTGCGTTCTAGTCCACGTCCTTTCAGGAGTAACTTTAAGACATTGGGAGAATCCACTATCTATACGAATTTCTCAATATTCTCAGTTATGAACTGAGAAATGTTGAAGTACCTAAATACAAGATTCCATATATACTAAAAATATTTAACTATTTGTGATTCCAGAAAACAGATGCATGTGAAATATTTTACTATATTTCTGGTGACTATTTTTTGTTTGTATTTTAGTGATTTTCTTTAATATTAATTATTTGGCCCCTTACCCTCCACTGCCACATAAAGCTCTTAAAATTCTAGTTCTAATCTATCTCTATAGCTTCCTCTCTGTCAACAGTCCTCTCTTATTCCCTGTGATCCATTCATGCTGAATTTTTCATGAGCGTCTCACATGCCAGGGCCTTTTATATTCCCTGTGATGGAACTCTCTGACCATCTTTTTTTTTTTGCCTGACAAAACTCTTCTACTTCCTGACACAACTCAACTTCTCTCTCCTCTGTTAATCAGCCCTGACACTACTCCTCCAGGCAAATGCCAGTGTCTGCCTTTCTTGTCAATTGTTAAACAAAAACTATGGGAGTCTGTTGTTTTGGACTGAGTTCCTACACTAGGTCCCAATAGATCAGAACAAACCAAAATGGAGTCACTCATGCTACATGCCGTACAAAGACACTGAAATTGGAAGGCAGCAAATAAATATCCAAACAGATCAGTTTGTTTTTTCCTGAAAACAGGAGATTCCAGTTTACCTGAGTCAGTGTAATAAGGAACTCCCCTTTGCTTGAACCCTTAGGAAAAAGTAGCCTGAAGTAACCTGATGTTAACAAGGAGCTTTTGGCTGATGTCCTGTTGCCTTGTTCCCACCTTACAAAACCCATTGTTCTACTATTGCTCAATGGGAGCGCTAATTCTATTTTGCAGAAGGAAGGCTTAACCATTTCATGAATTGCAGAAAAAAAGCCCATTAGATTTGTATTTTGTCTTTTGACTCTTTGTTTCCACATAGTTGGATCATACCTCTATAAAAACACCCTGTAAAACAAGATAAAGTTGTAGCATCATGAAAATAGTTAACTCTAGTCAGAGAAACCCAATTCCCAATTGGAGCACTGCGCCTTTGTGCTATGCCTAGGAGGCCAATTTATTGAATCTCTCTTAATCTTAGTTTCTTAACATTCAAAAAGAAATGCATATTTCTGCCTCACAATGTTATGATTTTAAAACTATATATAATGGCTCTAACACACAGTAAATGCCCAATAAATGATGTTTTTCAAAATGTCTTACAGTAGAAGAAAAAAAAATTATCTTATTCATGCTTTGTGATTTAGGTAAACAAAATTCTCTTGTATATTTTCTGGATCACAGAGGCTACTTTTATGTTTTCATCATGCAAACTAACTAGAGTTCTAATGTCATACTCTGTCTTGGTACAAACATGGTAATTGTAACCTGTCAAGGTATTTGCCACTTAGTTTATGCAAGAGTCTCCATTGTGAGTTCAGGTTAAACCTCCTTCTACCTCATCTTCTCTATTCCAATCCTTGGACTGAGAGGGATCATTTATGCCCTCAGCTATTCCAAAAGTGACAGTCTTCACTCCGCCCTGGGGTTTCCTTCATCACTAGAATTGGCTCATTAGATAGCATTAGAATTCATGGTGGTGGTAACAAGGAATCTTCAGCAATTATCAGGAATAGCCTCCATTTGGTAAGGCATCCATTGTAGAAAATAACTTTTCACTGAAAAACCATTAAATAACACGTCATGTAGATATTTTACCATGGAATAAGAGATAAAGAACAATGGTAAAAATAAGTGAAGACTGGAGCCCCAAATTCAAACAGTTTGTGTAACAAATGTGTTGAAACATCAAGTGGTCGTCACTAGCAACATGGAAACGTGCAATCTATATCTTAAGGGGTTATGATAATAAAACTCCTGATGTGTTGATGTGTTTTGGTTATGAACCCAGTGACAGTTTTAATTGTCTTATAATTACAGGAGGAGATATGGAATTAGAAAAAATGGGTCTCTGTTACACATCTGTTGACTATACAGCACTGCTAGGAAGGGCTTTCATTTTTAGGACAAAATACTACAGTTCAATTATCAATAATCACTTATTAATTAGCAGTAAATTTAATATAATAAAAAGCTAACACATGGGTAGGAGCAATGAAAGGCTTTGAAATATAATATTATTCCCTACAGACAATGTTAAAATAGATTTTTATATATATATATATATGCTTTTCTCTGTGTGTGTGTATTCAACATATATAGTATCATGATTTTATTATATAGGTATTTTTTGTCAGCATATTTGTCATAACAAAATTGTAACACTTATGCATATAGCAACAAACGAGAACGCAAAAATAGACCTGAATTTCAGAGTCAGAATATTCCTGGCTTCTATTGATAACAGTTAGATATTTGCAAAAGAACCATAGCCTACATCTAAATTCTCAAAGACAGAACCATATGAACTATAGTTTTATATGCTTTTAATTGGCAATTTTTAATACCTCGTACTGTAATGACGACTTTTTTATGCTAGAATACCTCCTCCAATTTTTCCTCCTGAGAAGGTGCACCACATATCATATGGCTGATTCCTGGCATTTTAATTTCAACCACCCTGGCTTTTGAAAAAACACTGTACAACTCACAGTTTCTGTTTTGCTATCACTGTAACAGCTTTTTGAGATATGCAGCCATACACACTAGGCATTTTAGATTAGAATCTGTCCTCCACCACCCCAACACCCTCCCCCCCCACCACCAATTTTAATCATTTAGCTTTCTAGGAGCTTCATCATTTCTGTTAATGGAGAGAAGACATTTAAACATGTACATAATAATTGTATTTGCAGTTTTATCCCTACGCTAACTCTAGTACAAGGACATTTGGTCATACATATTATGCCACCTTCTTTACAGTATCCCTTACTATTCGTTAAACAAGAGAGATTTTTTTCATCTACGAGATGATAAAATAACACACTTATATTTGGGAATTAAATTACTTAACATACCTGTCTCAGAAATAATTTCCTTTAGATAGCTGTGCTATTTACTTTCTAGTGATTAACAACTCATTCAGAAAACACATTTTGTCATTTGAATTGGTGATTTTATTTTTGCCAGAGATTTTGAAACCAGCTGAACAAATTGACTTGAAATAGTTTTGTATTTTTCCTTAACAGTAAAGTCTCAACCTTTCCAATTGTTTTTAAAGTGACAAAGGACAATTATAAAATTCCGCTAATATTTTTGTGTTGGTTATTTTAATAAAGATTACGCTTATTTTTTCACTCAAAGTAACAAGAGGATTCAAAATAACAGTAAATGATCATGATAAAATCAGTTTTCTAAAAATAATTCCTTATGTAACTATACCCCTCCAAGTAACATTTCAATGTAGATATAACAAATATAGGTTATTTTCCCTTGACATCATTTTGGGAGATAATTTTTAAAAATTAATGTTTCACACAGTGTTCAATATGAGCCTTATGTTTTAATTCAACTGAGTAGCTGTTGTATTCAGAAAGAAATAATACAATTTTTAAAGCTTTTACTTTTCAAAAGATTAGTTTTCAAAAATAGAAAGTAGTTTATCCTTTCTACAAATACTCACTGCCATCATCACCTTTTAATGCATTAAAAAATTGAGATATTTTGGTACATCTTAATCTATAGATTGATTTGGAAAAAACATATAAATCTATTTCTAATACATATTTGTTTTAATGCATATATGAGGAGAATTAGAGTGATTCCTCTCCCAAATTTATAAAAATTTAAAACCCAAGCATATGACCAATACATAATTTGAAATTTATGCCAAATCTGTTTTCAAATACATTTTCTCTGCACATTTTTCTGATCCTGTTAGTTTTATTTCGTCTGAGAGGATAATGCAAAACAACTTGGAACTTACTGTTGATTTTATTTTCTATGTGTTACTATAAATATACATGTCGAGCTGATAACATGAAGTGAATATATTTTTTTGGTCTAGAAATGAGTTTCACAGTAAGAGAAAAAATACTGGGCCGGGCGTGGTGGCTCACTCCTGTAATCCCAGCACTTTGGGAAGCCGAGGCAGGCGGATCATGAAGTCAGGAGATTGAGAACAACCTGGCTAACACGGTGAAACCCCGTCTCTACTAAAAATACAAAAATGAGCCGGGTGTGGTGGCAGGTGCCTGTAGTCCCAGCTACTCGGGAGGCTGAGGCAGAAGAATCACTTGAACCTGGGAGGCGGAGGTTGCAGTGGGCCGAGTTCGCACCATTGCACTCCAGTCTGGGTGACAGAATGAGACTCTGTCTCAAAAAAAAAAAAAAAAAAAAAAAAAAAAAGAAACCAAAAACAACAACAACAAAATATTTAAGGACAATTTCTCAATCTGTACTACTGGATTGGTGAAAATATATTTATTTAGAAAAACATGTGATTATGGCAAATTGTGGAATGATGAGATGGAAAATATAGGCCCAAATTTAAAACTATGGCAAAAGGAAAACATTTTAAAATTCATTTCCAGCAGACTAGAATTTAGTCTTCAAAGACTCCAAAGTCAAGTCATTAAATAATAAAGTAGTTTTTATTGAGTAGAAATGTGGGATATCCAATATAATTAGGTAGTAGGCCCTGGAGGATTTACAGGATTGAGGAATTTTTTAGCGTTAAAGAGCTAAATAAGTCAGTACTAAACGACTTGACCCTAATATGAATAAATCCCACATCTGTAAGCTGTTTTGGAATTTTGCTTTGAACCTTGTGAGATGCTGAAATGCAACAGTCCTTTCCCTCCCGTGGGTTTCATTTGTCTTTAGTTATATTGGACAGTTGTATGGTGGGTCTTTCCACTCTCCCTCTCTCTTTATATATATTTTTAAATGTCTCTGTCTTTAAATGTAGGTATAATTCTCTCCAAATCATTTAAATTAAGTCCTAACATATTTTCAATACCAAGAGGTTATTTTCAGATTTTAAATGTTGCATCATAAAAATTTTGTACCACTTTCTTTCTCATGATTTAAAATGACAATATATTTCTTTCACAACTGTATTCTCAACATAGGTATAATTTTTCAAAGTATTTATAATGAACTCTTAATTTAGGAAGGGAAAACAAAAACAATATGATTCAACATGTGATAGGGAATTGTATAGGCAGAAAATTCAATAGCGGACCAAAATATGTTTTGTACTCTGATAGGCATTCTGAGGCATTGTTTAGATTTATTATATTTCTCTCCAGTTCAATCTCATCTTGTAGCTTTTCTTGTCTCCCGTGGGCCCATTTCTCTTGGTTTGCTTTGTCTTTAGGTCTAGATCTGGAAATTTCCTTCCTTTATTTTCCCCTATTCTTTCTTTACAAGAGGTTTCTCTATTTAAGTGCTTTCTAGTCATTTTAATTTTTTTAAACAAATAAAAGAGGGCTGCATGCATGTATTAATCCACTTTTAATAGCCACTACTGAAAGACGGGGGCATTTTCTTGGTATTGTTTTGAATTGCTATTATCTAAAAATAGGTTTATTTTTATCAATATCTGTTGTGACATCCAGTTAAAATGACAAAGACTCCCATGCTGAGCAAACTGAAGCAACCCTTTAGTTCACTGAATAAAAGCCTGAGACTGGCAGCGGAGGATTTTTAAAATATATTTTTGTTCATATTCTACTGATGCTATGGTTCCCCTTAAATAATTTTCATGTACTATTAAGAGAACATGGTATTTAGTATACAGATAAGTTTTTCACAATGGTATTAAGTTATGTAAGATTTGGTGCGTTGCTGCCATCTATGGATAGAAAAGTGAATATTAATTTTAACTTTAAATGTGTGACATTTTTACATATGTGTACGTAACCTTCTGTAAACCTCTAGGGAATAATTGTACATTTATTAATACATGTGGAGAGAGTCTACTTACTAACATCTATTCAAATTCTGAAAATAGTTAATCTGAAAGAAACCAATTCAGTGAGCACAGGTACCAATATCATAGCACTGTATGGCTATAGTGTATCAGCTGACAAATATTTTCATATACCCATCTTTCAAGATTATAGATGAAAGAAATACAATTATTTACTAGCCTCACTTTAGAAATCAAGAAGCTGAGGCTAAGAGAGTGTCAGTGATTTTCTCAAGTCACTGAACTGATCAAGGAAAGAATTTGCTTGAAAGTAAGTCTACTGGTCCATTCTCTGGGATCTCTTTTTAATCTTTCACATTGCTTGGGCTTTCAGAACACTTATTCCTTAGTCCTTGCTCAAGTAAACTATTAAGTATTGGCCATTATTACATAATCAGAGCTCTGTTCATTCAGTCGCAAATATTTGAGGGTCTACTCTGAAGCAGGAAATGTTCTAGGAATTGAGAAACTGCTGGGATCAGGAAAGACAAGGTCCCTGAATTCTTTAAGTTCATGTTTTAGTGCAGAGAGATAGAACGAAAGTGTGTACATAAATGGATAGTCAAGATCACTCCAGAAAGTGGTAAGACCAATAAAAGAAGTATAAGTGAGTGATATGATAGCAAAGATCGGGTATTGCTAATCATTATGGAAATATAAAAGAAATAAAAATGCAGTCAATCCTTTTAGGAAATTATAACTTAATTATTAAGACAAAACAAATGATGCTATAAATTATGGTGCAATACAATGATGTGAATATCAGAAAATAGTTTGAAAAGGCACGTCACTGTATTTATACCTCACCCTGTGCTTTACGGGTACAGAATTAATAAAGCTCAGTACTGGCTAGAATGTTAAAGGATGGCTTCATAAAGGTCAGAAGTCTCAGCAAAATCACAAAAATTGTTATGACTACATTACTGAGGCAGAGGAAACATTTTTTGCAAAGGCATGAATCTGGGGAATAATGAACAAGTGAACCTTGTAGGATAAAGATACAGAAGCATATATAGTTTCCAACATGGGCATTTAGAGCAACCTCAGGCTTTTTTAGATATTGTACTTCCAAAATCTTGAAGGTTTCTATTTTTGGCCTTGGCTCAGTTTCCAGAACCACATTTCTAAAATAATCTTATTTTGATCAAATTTGGTTTGTCTTTTTTAAAAAAACAAAAATCCCACAATGTTGATTATTTTTATGTGTGTATTCTGATTTACATTCCTGAAATACTTAAGAAGTGCTGATTGAAAAATATAGCAAGGAAATTAGCATGTAAAAGGAAATATAATGTAGCAAGTAAAAAAAATTAGTAAATTAAGTAAATATTTGCTAATATGTGGTGGTCGCTGCATGTGGTGGGAATTTCTTACTGAAATAATTCCTCCTTATGTTTTTTTGTTTTTTGGTTTTTTTTGAGACGGAGTCTCGCTCTGTCGCCCAGGCTGGAGTGCGGTGCCCGGATCTCGGCTCACTGCAAGCTCCGCCTCCCGGGTTCACGCCATTCTCCTGCCTCAGCCTCCGAGTAGCTGGGACTACAGGCGCCCGCCACCACGCCCGGCTAATTTTTTGTATTTTTAGTAGAGACGGGGTTTCACCGTGTTAGCCAGGATGGTCTGGATCTCCTGACCTCGTGATCTGCCGGCCTCGGCCTCCCAAACTGCTGGGATTACAGACGTGAGCCACTGCGCCCGGTCTCATCCTTCTTATATTTGAATGTAACTTTCTATAAAATGGCATAAAATATCTTATTTTTGTTTACTGATGAATTCAACTTAAATTCCGATAAGAATAATTGATTACTTAGAAAAATATATGCACAGAGTATCTGTATTCTAGGAAACTGCAAACTAATATGAGAAATTAGATGTTTTTTGGAAATAAAAGATACAATTTTATTTCCTCCTTGTTAAGGGCTCCTCATTCCAGTTCTAAAGTGCATCACTGAGGAATGTAACACCTTTCTAAATGTGAAGAATTCAGATCAAATAGCCTTAAGCAAATACATGGTAACTTTCTTCCTCTTTGTTATGTTAGGTATGAAGGTAGGCACATAGATGTTTGAGATAGCGCCAATAGTTTTAAGTGATTTGTAGATATATATTTACTTTCAAGTTACGTTCACAGAGTAGACATTTATCATTGAACTGGTTAATTGGTTCAGTGTAAATAATCCACCCTGAATCTAAAACTCAAAGTGGTTCTTTGGGTGTGTAATTGAGCCAATGAATTGACAAATTGTCAGTTCACCTCTCTATGCAATTTGGCTGCACTTGACTCTGTATAAAGCAATGATACTAATTGAAAGCACTAGTACATTTAGCCGTTACTCAGACACGACACACAGCAGTAAAACAAATTTTCTAGTTTTATTCATCTATCATGCATAATGTTATTACTATGAAATGCATTATGCAAGCTATGTTCTATTTTCTTCAAAAATTACATAAAATGAAATCTGAAGCGCATATACAGCACACACTATAATGAGCATTTTTTATTCAAGTCCTTTCAATGTTTTGCCCTGCTATTGAGTCCTGACTGTTTTTTTACTCCATTACTAACTTAAAATGATTGAGATTGTTAAGAAAAGGACTATAATATACTGCATCTGACCTTTTTTCATTTAAGTATTACTGTAAATAATGCTGGGCATGCCCGTGAAGCATGGATAACACCTCCTTCAATTCTGTTTCTAATTTTCTTAAAATACCAGGAGATGCTCTGCATTTTGTTCCTCCACATCAACTTTGTATCCATTATTTCCTCTTGCTTTTCTGCATATGTCTAACTTCTTGTAACATTTGTTTTCTTATAGTTTTTGGATATACACCCATACAGAGACACAGGTAAATCAGTTTAAGAGTAGGGTGCAGTAAAAGAAAGTTTTCTCATAGAAGGTATATTTCTGCCTTGAGGATTATTTATTAAAGTCTAATATATTATATATTAAAGTCTAATATAGTTTACATATGTATATATAGAGAGAGACAGAGAGAGAGAGTGAGAGAGAGAGACTATATGTTACTCTAATATATTAAAGATAAAGGGCAGGGAGGAAGGGAGGCAGGGAGTGAGGGAGAACGTTCCAGGACAAGAAATGAAAAATGAGAAAGAGACATACGCAAAAATATAAAGGCATGGATAAGTTTAAGGTCTTATAGCAGTATCAATGGATATCAATTAATTTCTGGATCAAAAGATGCATGAAGAAAAATACAGAAATATGATCTCATAGAGTGAGATGGACTCTGAATCATGAAAGTCATTGAATGCCATGTTGAGAACTATAGAGTTTATTATTTTTCAAAGGCATGGAGAGAAGAGAGGGAAGGAAATACTTTGAAATATTTTATCGGAGAAATTATGAAATTGTTAGATTCTACTTTAGAAAAATCTTTTGATTGAAGTGTGGACAACGGATTGAGTGGAGTCAGATAAATTAATAGTCCAGGTTATGATGACCTAATGTACTATCTTTAGGTATTTAGAAGAGGAGATAGAAGCGTGGAACACTTAGATGACACAATTATCCAGGCCTGTTTAACAAATAAATGTGGGAGCTAAACAAGGCAGAACGTTTCTAGGATAACCTCGTATGTACTGGCTTGAGCAGTTAGATGGATGATGATATCCTTAACTATAATAAAAAATAAGAAAAAGAAACAGATCCGGAGGAAAAAAAGATCAACTCCTTTTAAAATATGTTGAATGTCCTAAATAGGAAAAAATAAATATTCAGTTAATTTTATCACCCAGGGAAAATAACAACTAAATGTGTACACAAATATCATTTTGAAATATATAATGTGTTAAGCACCATGAGAGAGGTCCTGGGTCAGGGGGTATTAGCAATGTGATGAAGAGGGCTTATATATTTTCTGACCACATGTTAGGTTCCTCATCTACATTTGTTGAATAAATGATCAAATAAATGACATGCAAGTACTGGTTCTTTGCTAAGAACCGTGGAGAAGACACAGTACTTCCTTTTAATAAGTTTGTAGTTGATTGGAGGAAATAGAAGTACAAATAGATAACTACAAAACAGAGTGATTAACGATATAGATGTGATTAGTTGTACTAGAAGATGTACTCAAGGTCATCTGAGAGGAAAGTACATACGATGGATCCAGGAAAACCACTGGGCGATTCACCTAAGGCTTACAGGAGAACCAGGTTCAGTACAGGCAAATCTGCTGCAATATCAGGAATGGACAGAAAGGGACTAAGATGGCCTCAGCGTTCCCTTCAGCCTGACCAAACTTTAGACATATTTCTATCTGACTGTAAGTTCCTGACCTCCACCGCCTTTTTTTTTTTTATTTTCAAAGCATTTACTTTAGAAAACTCAAAATTGTAAATTGTTTATCTTACTCTTTGAGATATAAATCTTCTAGAATCCAGGAATGTCTTTCTGGAAGAGTTGGAAGCCATCTTTCAAAATATAATCAAGATAGAGCCCCTATTTCCCAGTTTCTGTGAAAGTGTAGTAATCTATCTTTAGTAAGTGCCGGTTAGCAAACACAGATGGCCTAATCACATTGACCAAGTTACCCTCTGACTCCTTCAGTACTTTTTCACTAGCTCACCCTGCACGTAGAAACTTTCCTGCCTTTTGTTTCAGCCAACTTGACTTCGATGTCTTTCCACTATTGCAATAGTCTCTCTCCCCTTAAATCAATATTGTTCTGATTTCCCCGATTTTACTTGTACTCATTTGTGTGGATG
Source organism: Macaca nemestrina (assembly GCF_043159975.1). Classification (NCBI taxonomy): domain Eukaryota; kingdom Metazoa; phylum Chordata; class Mammalia; order Primates; family Cercopithecidae; genus Macaca; species Macaca nemestrina. The sequence goes on from NC_092140.1 coordinate 43,104,621, forward strand.
TATATGTGTGTAATTAATTCTATACAACTTTATAACATGTGTAGATCTGTTCATCCATCACACAGTCAAGATACAAAACAGCTCCATAACTATCAGGATCCCTTGCATTGCCTTTTTATAGTCACAACAACTTCCATCTCACCTTCTTCCTCCCTCCTGCCAAGTCCTTAACCTTTGGCAACCTCTGATCTGTTTATTATTTCTATAATTTTGTCACCTTGAGAATATAATATAAATAAATTCATATATAACTTATTGTAGTTGGCCTGTAACCTGTTGGAGTTGGCCTTTCTCTTTCAGCAAGATTCTCTGAAGATTCATACAGGTAGTTACACATAAGTCATTGCTTTTTATTGTGGAACAGTACTCCGTGGTATTGATATACCACGGTTTGTTTAACCATCCAACCATTGAACAACATCTGGATTATTTTCAGATTTTAGTAATTACGAACAAAGCTGCTATAAACATTTATGTACAGGTTTTTGTGTACATATAACCTTTATTCCTTATTTATAACATAAAAGGCCAGGAGTGCAATCTTTGGGTTCTAAATTAGTTGCATGTTTAGCTTTTTTTTAATTTATTTTATATGTTTGCCGGTAATGCATGGGTGATCCAATTTTTCTGCATCTTTATCAGCATGAAGCATTTTCATAGCTTTTAATCTATTTTTTCAGGATGGTCATGCCAAAGATTCACTTTTATTTCATTAGGATGCAAATGTACAGTGACCACTGTCACAGAAAATATTCAAAAACCTTACAATCTACCTAAAACAAAATAGCATGAAAATTATTTTTATAGGGCTTTTAGGATGTTTTCTAATTAATTTTATTTATTTATTCATTTTTAAACATTGCAGCTGTTTTTAGATATGGGGTCAAATGTGCAATCATCTTCCATGAGAATACTGAATGAAGTTGAAGTTTGCGGGTACGAATCCCAGCAACCAGGTATTAACCATAGTACCCAATTAGTAGTTTTTCAAACTATGCCTCCTGCCTCCCTCTCCCCTCAAGTAGTCTATAGTGTCTTTGCTCCCATAATTATGTCTACGTGTGTTCCAATTTTAGCTCCCACTTATAGGTGAGAACACATCCAGTTTGGTTTTCTGTGCCCGTATTAATTCACTCAGGATTGTGGCCTCCATCTGCATCCATGTTGTTGCGAAGAACGTAACTTCATTATCTTTATGGCTTCATAGTATTCCATGGTGTATATGCACCGCATTTTCTTTATTCAATATACCATTGAGGAACACCTGGTTGCGCCCATGTTTTTGCTGTTGTTGATAGGGCACCAATGAACATATGAATGCATATGAGTATCTTTTTGATAGAATAACCTATTTTCCTTTGGTTACATACCCAGTAATGGAATTGCTGGGTCAAATGGTAGCTCTGTGTTGAGTTCTTTGAGAAATCTCCAGACTGCTTTCCCCAGTGGTTGAACTAATTTACATTCCTAGCAGCATTGTATGAGCATTCCCTTTTCTCTGCAGCTTCTCCAGCACCTGTATTTTTTTTTCTTTTTCTTTTTTTTTTTTTTTTTAGTATAGCCATTCTGACTGGTGTGAGATGGTATCTCATTGTGGTTTTGATTTCTATTTCTCTGATGATTAGTGATGCTGAGCAGTTTTTCATATATTTCTTAGCCACTTGTATATCTTATTTTGACAAGTATCTGTTCATGTCCTTTGCCCATTTTTTAATGAAGTTATTTTTGTTTTCCTCACAGCTTTTTATTTAGTGATTATGACAGGTTTAGTCATGTACTATGATTTTTGTGTTTCTCTCTTGGTAGATAATGTTAAACATATTTTCATGTACTTATTTGTCATCTGGTTTCCTCTTCAGTAAAATGTGCATTCATGTTTGGAACTTTTGGGGACTATAGACAATTTATATTATTGCAGTAAACCAAAGGGAAGTGGATGGCAGCCAATACTAGAAAAAGATTAAGGGCAAGGAGGAAAAAGATTCAATTTTAATATTGGTTCTTTGGAGGTGAGAATGTGAAGATGAGTAAATTCATGTATGACATCCAGGTTTCTGATCAACTCATTATAAACTGAGTGGCCAATTCAGTTGGTTGAGGAGAAAGTTTAAGGGAAGGTATAAGAAGAAGAGAATAATCAAGAGATTTTAAAAAGAAGTTTGACATAGCCATAGAGATACGTGAGGGCATTTTATTATTGTGTTCAAGAAATCTAACCATCATTTTAGTATGTGATTCAATTTATTCATTGGATTTGGTTATTTCAATTTTTCAGTAAAGAGTGACAGCCTAGGAACTGGTTGAGCTTTTCTGGAAAGGTGATTTAAGATGGAAAAATAAATGGCTAAAAACAAGAAACAAAAGCAGATAATCCATATAGGAACATTTGAAAATATATTGTACAATAAACACTTTTATCCCTTGTAATCAAAGAATAGAGCTTGATAGTCAGTCGATCAATACATAATTCCCCATATTTATTACATGGATTACTATATAATTGTAAAGCCCTCTTCAAACACACAAACATAAATCATGTTTCTACATGTAAAATGACATAGAAAATAAAGAGTACTTCTTTCTAATTTTATTTGCATATTTCTAATAAGAGTACTGTGAGGCTACAGTATCTAGACTTTTGAAACAATTCTATGTAACAACTGGGGAAATTAGAGTCTTCTATACAAAGAAAGTGGAATACTATCCACTTTTTTGGCAACTTTGCTATATAAGACCATGTAGTTTTGGGTTCATGAATCATAGGAAAATAAGCTACAGATTAAAAGATCATAGACACTAAAAGACAAATAAATACTTTCATAGGTGAATCCTTCCACGGTGAACCCTGCCACAAAGTCTGCAAGATGCTAATGATTCAGTTGATGTTAACTTGATAACACTGGGCAAATGATTGTACTCAGGAGGAGTCGAAAAAGGTTTAAAGGTTAATGGCTGCTTGCATAAGTATGCACATTGTATTTATATAGACATCAATTCTCTTTATAAAGAATTGTTCCGGTGAGACTAGTAATTTCTAGTTACCAGGCTTCAAGCCTAGTCCTAGGATAAAAGGTAGGTCAGAGAATCATAAGAAATGTTCATACCATATTATCTTCAATGATGTTGGTGACTGTTTATGTGTTTAACAAATTTCAAAGTGAAACAAAATTTATACAATTCTAAAATACTTGTAAATTTCAAATATGCAAAGCATCAACTAAAACCCTGTGGAGTGATAAAAATAAAATACTGCAATGAAAAATAGCAAGGCTTAAAGACTAGTGTGTTCTCTATAGCAGAGGCTAATTTAAATCTGCTAATTACTCAGAATAGTGAACAGTAGTTTGTGCAATGTGCATTATTATTGAAATATGCTATGGAAAGCAAAAATATATAAGAAATTAATTAGCAAAAAAAGAAAAAGAAAGAGAAATTCTAGTACTCTGATCCATGAATGATGACCAATATTTGTATTTGCTAAACATTTAGTCTTTAAAATGTATCATGTAAATATCATTCCCCTTACAGTGCACTGTTAGGGTGCCTATCTTATTTTAAAAGTTTGTAAAATTTTATATTACATATAACAAATCTCAAGAGATAAATATTTCAATAATTTTCATTGACAGTTGTTTCAAATATGTTTTATATTTTTTCAACATGTAACTTTTATGATCTGTCGATTTTTGTGGAAACGTTAAACTCTTCGTCATTCTTGCTTTGAGTTGCACAGACCCACCCCCAACCAAAAGTTCAGCTAATGACTTTAGAATGGCTGTGCTTATTTGCATGAAGTTATTGATATGCCAGGATTCTCTCAGATACTGATCTGTCAGTCAAACCGTTTATCTTGAATATAATATCTAACTTCCACAGTATAGAAAGCTGTCCATTTATCTAAGGCAGTCCCAGGCAGGCATGTGCTGTCTTGAACTACACTCTTTCCTTAATATATAACCCATGTCTCTTGAATTGTCAGGTAATTTGAAAGGAAAAGTATCACTGTACATCTTTCTCATTCAAATTACATTGTCCATCTTCTTTCTCGTAGCCTGTACTCTGCCTATATCTCCAGGAACTCTCTCAGCATATAAAATTAACCAGGCAAAAAATAGGAAAGTTACCTATACCAGTTATTGAAATATGAACCTAAATTGTCTGTCCAATTCTTTTTGATAGTCTGACACATCATAAGAGCACATAAGCAATTTAACTATCCATTATTGTATATCCAGGGAGTGTGGAATTTATAAGAGAAATGCTTATTTGGTAGAAATGCTCAAATGTTTAATTCTCTGAAGCAGAGAGTAGAACAGAAGGAAATATTTTGCTTTGGTTATCAGAAAAGCAGTGTCTCAGTTAGTTAGTGATGGGCAGGGGGGTGGGCCTGGAGCATAAAGCTAGTGTTTATAGTGAAGTGGGACCAAATTATAGGAAGATCCAGGTTCGAGTGCCCCAGACTGTGCTATAATGAAGTATGTTTCCATAAATGCATTATGGGAACAACTTGAGTTGTGTTTGCATGTGTGAAACAGGCATGCACAGTTTTGAGTTATGTTTTTAATTGAAAAACGTTATTGAGAAAATGAAAGAGGTAATGAATTCATTGAAAATTCATCTTGTAGCTAGTTAGGGAATTTAGGTCATAGTTTTAACTTGGCTTGGGCTGTTGGATTCTTCAGAAAATTTTAAATGGGAGTTTTTCTTGGAAAAGAGCATCTATAGTTTAATAAGATATGTGGAGGTTTTTGTGACCATGATAACATAATGACCTCTGATTTAGTGAAAATAGAGACAAACCAAAATTATCCTGGACATTTTTTGGGGCCTTCTGTTATCTAATAGAATTCATAAAAGTCATACAACAAACACACAATAGGAATTTTGGGCAATTCTTGCTTGTTTGACTGGTTTACTATTTGTTTGACTGGGTGTTGGAGTTAGGTTGCCAACAGTTTGAGACTGATTAGGAAAGCAACAGGAGCATGCAGTGATTTGACACATAGGGAGGAAGCCAGGATAAAATAGAAAGTAGAAGGAACTCACAAATGTCTCTTGGTAAACCGCTCATTTTTTTTTTTTTTTTTTTTTTTTAATTCACCACTTCCTTCTCCTATTACTACTTAAGATAGAAGGTACCTTGTTCATGCTGCCTTAGGCGGTATTGGCATCATCTCTACACATTGGGAGAAGCCCTCCACGCGTAACATAAACAGTTTTTTTTGTGTGTGGTGTGTTTGTGCGCACGCGTATGTGTTTTGTTTTGTTTTGTTTTGTTTGCTTGTGTTTTGAGACAGAGTCCCGTCAGTTAACAAGGCTGGAGTGTACTGGTGCGATCTCTGCTCACTGAAACCTCAGTCTCCTGGTTTCAAGCGATCCTCTCACCTCAGCCTCCTGAGTAGCTGGGATTACAGGCACGCACCATCACACCTGGCTAATTTCTTGTATTTTTAGTAGAGATGAGGTTTCCCTATGTTGGCTAGGCTGTTCTGGAACTCCTGACCTCAAGTGATCCACCCGACTCGGCCTCCCAAAGTGCTGGGATTACAGGCCTGAGCCACCACGCCCAGCCTGTAAACATTTTTTACATATCGTTCTAAATATTGTTTCTAAAGACAACTGGAAAGTAACAAAGTCTTAATTTGTTGTGTGTTTATATGTTGGCAGTGGTGGGGTACTTCATTTGTTTCCTATTTACAATGAGGAATTAAAAATACCTTAAAGGCGTTTGGTCTCAGTATTGGCCTTAAGAAAAAAAGACTTCAAATAATATTTAATAACTATGGAAAGGCATAGATTTTGGAGGAAATTACAATAGAAAAACGATTTACGTAGTCCAAATTATACCTTACAGGATCCTTTAGTATTTTTCATTAAATTGATCAAGCTTGGAGAGTACGTGAAAATGAACACTTTAACATGTTTGATAAACGTGATATAATATATTTAATTAGGAGACATCTGTTTACCAGACTGGTGTTTGTGCAAATTATTCCGTAAGCTGCTCTTTTATCAGAGACTCTCTTAGTTTGGACATCTTGTCATGGTCTTAAAAGAAGATTCTAGATATTGGATTATACATATTCATAAATATCAATATGCTTTTAGAATGTGATATTTTTCAGAGTGGATTATAGCCAGCTAACAGAGAGATGCGAGCAAGCAAGTGAAAAAGAGAAAGTAAAAAGAAGAAAGAAAAATTAAATCGAACTTGGAATCTATAGAAAGAGCAACAATGAGCTCTAGTGGCAGGATGTTATCATGTCAGGCACGGGTGAAATTCAGCCATGATAGACAGTTTTCCCTTCATACATTTAGTAAAGATTTCTCAGTCCTCAAAAATGAAGATTAATTTGTAGAAATAATCATTCCTCTAAATCATAATCTCATTAACTTCTATATAATATTAACTACCTGGGCTGTATGTTTATAATTTAAATATTGCATATAATTTATCTGTTATAGTTTTTTTTTTTTTTTTTTTTACAAAACAACACCAACACAATTATTCTATTAACAACATATTTTATGTTTGAGGTGACATAACTGATAGTGCATCTCATCAAGTCATTCTAAAGTTTAACTTGGATTTTAAAAGACTATTGATTTATGTGCTAAGCACTTGATAATATATGTGTACCATCTCCTCCCTCTGCTCTACCATCTGCTCTCTTCACGCACAAAGGCAAATTTTTAAAACAAGAAAAATGCTTCTTCTCTCTCAATCTGACAAAACTATATTTTAATTCTCTAGTTCAAGGCAATGGCAATGTTCAAATATAACTTACTACTTATGCACCAGACATCAGTTCAAAGAAGGCCTGAGTTTTATCTGCTCTTACAACTTTGGACAAAAAGGAGGTTTTATTTATTTATTTTTAGCGAGGTCTTTTTATCTTCAAGTTATTTTAATTCCAGGTAGTTAATCATAGGAGCAACTAATGTCTCTACCTTAATGTAGAATTTTCAAAACTCTTTATTCATGGAATACTTATTAAGTAACCAACATTTATTAGGAACTATGATAGATGTTAGATGACGTTCACTCAGTGTTTTACAGAATTTTATCAGAACAGCAATGATTATTTTATTCACATTAATCCCACTTTCCTTAAAGAATACTAAAGTTTGGAGAGTTTCAGTGAAACATAAAGCTTGTAAATTTTAGATCGAGGCTTTGAACTCAGATAACCTGTCTTCAAATCCTGACTTTTTTCTACCATACCTCACTGCTACTATCTTAGTTAATTTTTTAAGGCAATTTATCCTAATAGATATATGAAAACCACTACCAAATATACTGCTATATTAGACTTTACTCTTTATAACCTGTTCTATTATTCTTTTTAATCCTATCAGAATAACCCCTGAACGTAAGGTAGGAATGTTATTTCACTCATAGAGTTCTCATTGTGAAATGTCTACCACTGTAAAAGGATTTTTGAACAACAAAAAAGATGCATATGTTAATTAGCTATATTTAGTCATTCTGAAATGTTGTATACTTTAAAACATCATGTTGTATGCTGTAAATACCTACCATTTAATTTGTCCATTTGTAAATAATAAAAATAAAAAATAAAATACATTTAAAAATGCATCTCATCTTAACGAACACATAAAATGAAATTATAACTACCTTAATCCTGAAACAGAATGTGGCTAGCTATGCTTATGTGAACTAGAGAAAATTAGGGGATGAAGCGGGGGACGCTAAACTCAGGTATGATATATTGTTCACATTTTTTACAACACTTTCAATTGCAAGTCTAAATTAATCAGGGATTTTTATCAGATCCAAACGGAAGGAATTTTGAACCTGGGCAGTTCTACCATATGGGATAACAGCATGGGGCACATGACAACCGCTTCCCACTGGACAAGAGAGTAGAGGTTTGCTTAATACCTGCTAAATACATCAATTAAAAATCCTCACTACTGGTAAGAAAATGGCATTTAAGAATCACGTTATTTCACAGCTGTTACATTACTTTCCCTGCAGAATTATAAAACTACAAATCCCACTTCAGTCCGGTCTAGAGAGATTACCTGTCATGTTTTACCCAACAGGCATATTGTATCTCAGAAAACCTTCTGGACCACATTTGTACGTTAGTCTCGAGTTAGCTTCTAAATCAACATACTTCAGTAATTTTGCCTAATCAAGTTTCGTGTAAATAAAATAAACACACACACAAGAATGATAGTAGAATCTATATAGCTCAGTTAATGTGATGGGGTTGGGAACTTTCAATTCTCACACAACCCCTTTGGATTCTTACTTTGAAGCTTTCATTTGAATGTTTCCTTAACAAAATACAGCTGTGACATGTTAAGATCAGCAAGGAAAGTTCCTCTATGTAGAATCCATTCCAATTCTTCCCGTTTTCTTTTCCTTGCTCACCATCAAACAGTTTTGAACGCCGCTAAGTGCAGGGCACAGAGGGCGGTGGCAGAGACAGCCTGACACACTTTCCCTTCACATTTTCGGTAGCACCGAGAAAGACTGAATGCAGTGGGGAAAACAGTTGAACTAAAACTTCGAAGACTTCTTGGTGTGCAAAGTTGTAACTGTTTCCCATTAAATAATAAAAATAAACTTAAATGAATTATTTACTTAAACATTCTATAAATCTGTGTTCAGTGTTAAGCCTTCCTTTAATTTATTTGTGCATTTTTAATTTGAAACTAGATATCATTGTTGTCTAATATCAACATTATTTCTTATCAAACAGTTTTATTTAAGCTCTGAAGGATCACATAATTGCCAATATAATTACATTTCAGAACAAGAAAATAATTAGGACATTTCGGGTTAAGACTACATCACCATCAAACAGCATTTCTTTATGTAAATCTCACTCTGTCTTGCTCTTGTCACTCTCCCGTTCATTCTCCATCTCATTCTTTCTCTCTCATATTAGGACACTGAGGTACCTACAATTCAATACACTCTTTCACAGTTAAGTCTTTGGATTCATCAGATTCTAATTTATTTTTTATTTTTTATTTTATTATTATTATTATTATTTGAGACAGAGTCTCACTCTGTTGTCAGGCTGGAGTGCAGTGGCACAATCTTGGCTCACTGCAATCTCTGTCTCCTAGGTTCAACTGATTCCCCTGCCTCAGCCTCCTACATACCTAGGACTACAGGTGCACACCACCAGGCCAGGCTAATTTTTGGATTTTAGTAGAGACGGGGTTTCACCATATTGACCAGGATGGTATCAATCTCCTGACCTCGTGATCCGCCCGCCTCAGACTCCCAAAGTGCTGGGATTACAGGTGCGAGCCACCGCACCAGGCCCTAAATTGTTTTCATATTTAGGTAATTCTAAACACATTCACTGTTAGAGAAGGTCAAACATTAATTATTTTAAATTGTATGACTTTAGCTCCTTCATTAGCTTCTCCTTTAGCATCTGTAATATATTGCATCATTTATTTTCAAACTACCATCATTTAGAAAGTCTATGAGTTTCTAAGTCTTGTCAAAAATTTTTTATTTATAAATTTTTAACCAATAGACTGCTGTGTTTAACATGAATATCTTTCAGAAATGCCTTAGCCTATCAAATACAGAAACATAATGACATTTCAAGGACCCAACATTTACATAGCGCAAATCAATATTGTAAAAATACATTTAAAATGTGTTATTGAGAATATTTTCTAATGGACATTAGTGTTGTACTGTTTTATCATTAAATTCTTAAAATTACATAAAACTGATAGAAATAAATCATTACAAAAAGATAATATGCCCAGTTCCATTTAGACAGTGATTCACGTAAGGCGATTAGATACTCAACAAGTTTTTCTTCACTTGCACTGACCCTGCTTTAAATCAATTTATTCTCACAAAATAAAATTGATATCAGCAAACCACATCTACTATGTGCTGACCACAATGCTCTTCTCTGCTTTCTAGCAAAACGTTTTAATGAGAAACATGGTAGATCCAATAAGACTGGTTCATTGATTTATTTTGGAATACTAGGCTGCGTCTCTTCAACTCTTCCCACAGCAAGGAATGAAGTGATACTTTTTTTCTTTTGGAAATCTAAAAAGCCTTCAGGGTGGATCCCTAGGTTGACTTTCAAGGAATTGCTCTGGAATTTTGATTCAGACCCTTCCATTGTGTGAGATATGCCATTGCAGTTGGTCACAAACAAAATTACACCAACTTGTTGCCCATTATTTCTAATATCAAATAATGAACACACCTCAGTGTTACCTCATAATTCCTAGCTAAAAACAGAATCTAGAAATAGATATAATCAATATTCTAGCTACAGGAAATATAGTACCCAGGATATGTATTTATTTGTCTTTAAACTTTTCTTTAAGCCTGCATAGAAATAATTGAGGCAAGTCCTAGGGCATTGTGCTATTAATAATTCAATAGCACTGACTGTGCAAGTAGTGACATATCGAGCAATGAATATCTGGCAATTCATATTAATTGATATCCTCTAATAAGCTTCTCCAGGGCATCTTTAGTAGTTTGTACCACCTTTCACCAGACCATTTGCTTGAGGGCATTGAGATTTAATAGTAAAAGTCTGAATATATATTTCCTTTTTATCTCAAATGAAATCTTTGAAGACTCATTTTCAGGAAGAGTAGAGCTACCAACTCATTTAATGCTAATAAGAGGTACAGATCTATAATTAGAGAAGTTGAATTTTAAATTAAACTGGAAACACATTTTTTTGAAGAGGTTGTTTTCTAAGATTAAAACAACCTTTTTAAAAAAGTCATTCTGCAATCTTCTTGAATTTCAATGGCAAATAGGATGCCTACTGTAAGATCACCATGAATATCAGTATTCTTTTTTTGAGGTCATTGTCATTACATAATTAATTTAAGACAAGTGACAAAACTTCTTCCTGAAGAGCGATAGTGAACAATTCTTAAACTTGACACATTGAGTGCGTCAAGATGACGTGAGATTATCATCTGAAGGAAAACTGTGTTTTCATCAAAACGCAGAAACTCCACAGCTAAATTGCTCATGTTAAAACCTAAAAATTGTTTTTATTTCCTCAAGTATTTTATATGCCAATCACCAGCTTCACATTCAATGTGACATTTCCTTTTTAAGAAGTGGCCCACTCTAAAATCCTGTATGGTTACAATGTGATCTGTTCGGCCTGAAAGGGTAGGTCAAAGAAGACTTCTTATATAACTCCCAGGGAAGTTGACCCAGTACAGTCTGAGAATGTCAGTGGCAGATGGCTCATAGAGTCTGCCTGAGCTATTACTCCCTCAGGCTTTGAGACAGGTGTCTGGTGATAAGCACTGAACAACAACAACAACAAAAATCTACACTGAATGCATAGTACCACAATTAACGGTTTAAGCTTAGAAAATAATTCTCAAATAGAATTACGATCCATCTATGCTAGAGGTAACTGTAAGTACTGGTTGCTTTTTAAAGAAAGAGACAAAGATAAATAGTTCTTGATTTTGGGATTCTTGATAATATCAATATTTTCACCCTTGAAAAGTAAATAGATCTTCTGTAGCTGTCATGGGTCCTTAGTGGAATGCATAAGTTGATGTCTCAGTGATGGCTCTAGGGAATGGTTGAATATAACTGAATTTGGATGTTTAAGTGAAGGACTTGATGAATTTGTATAACTCGTAAATTATTTGTCTTAGAGTCTTTTACTTAACCTGTTTATTTTTCTTGGTTTTCTTATCTGTAAAATAGAACACAAATAACATGTCTGTCTAAGGGGAATGTTAAAGAAAAAAAAGATGTGGAAACTTACCTTTAAACTTACGCGTAAAAGAGTACTTCCTGTAATAAAATGTAATCCATATGTATATTTCTTGAGTTAGCTTCAAAAGTATTGTTTTATAATTCTGGAAATTTTGAAATGGTCACTCATTGTTAGGAAAAACATTATTCACCTTTTATTGCACATAAGTTTTAATGCCTTTCTAATATTATAAGTATATAATATTTATAGTATCGTTATAGATGTTAGATAAATGGAATTCAGATGAGAAAAAATGAAGACAGGTAAGAATGGCCTACAGATTTGTATGCCCCAAGACTCTATTCATCCCTACGTCCCAGCACAAGTTTGATGCCTTTAGTAGTTAAATAAAAGAGAACAATGTTTTCACAATATAACGTTCATAAACATAAAATCATAGATATTTAAAATAAACAGTTTTCTTATTGCTGAGACATTTTCATAAAGACTTCAGAGTAATTAGTGAAAAGTCCTTGAAAACATTTTCACAAGATATGCAGTAAAGGATTTATGTGACTCAATAGAGCATCTCTAATGCATGTAGATAATATAATAAGGGAACACTTTTAGGATCTAAAACGTTGTGTTTTATTTTCTGTTTATTGAGATGTCACATGTTGGCACTTTTATAATCTCTTGTGACAACAATGGTGACTAAGAAACCTATCATTGCCATCTTTATGGTGTTTAAAATTTTGTGGAGTGAGATGAAAATTAAAACACAGGTAAGTCAATAATGTAATTCCAAATTGTGATCTGTGCTGTGAAAGAAATTTGAAAAGAGACATGAGGTCAGATGAAACTGGAACTATCCAAGTGAAAGGTGTTTGGTGGCTGCATTAGCTAGAGTGGTAAAAAGAAAGATTTTACAATTAGGTGAAACAACCTGAGAACCAAATGATTAGTATAAGCATTTAGGTCTGGACAGGGTAAATCCAGAGGTAATGCCTTCAAAGAGAAAAAATGGAATGCTCAAAGGACCAGAGTAGAAATGAGATTGGTATGTTCAACAGAGGAAGAAGGGCAGTGTAGGCAGACACAGCAGATGGTGAACAGTTCTTAAACTTGACATATTGAGTGCAATCAGTGTGAGAGGAGGTTGAGGAAGCAGATTAATCAGGCCATGTTTGGTCTTTTAGGCTAGATTAACATATTTAAATTTCATTTTAATTTGCAGGAAGGACTTATTGTAGATCTCTAAGAAGAAAAGGGGTGGCACACACATTTAGCTTGATAAAAGTTTTAAATTAAAATTATAAAATATAAGAGAAGTATATCGACTATTTTTATTCAATTCTTCCATACAAGTTACTTCTTTTAACTTGGCTTTTGTCAAAGATTTGAAGGTATATTCTTAAATTTATAATACGAATAATATTTGAAGAGTAGGAATATATTTTCTTGCTGACCAAAGTTAATTTTCAATTCATATATTGCAATTTATTGCAAAGTTACATGTCGCAATTCATAGAGTTTATGCCAAACATGAATAATACTCTCCCTGGTGGTGAACCAGCAAGATACCATAACAATCTTCAAAGCAAAACAATGTTTGAAGAATAAATGTTAATACATCCAAAATAGTCTAGAAAGTATCCTCATATAGCTAAGTAACATGTAGTATCATTCATCCTTCCAGTAAGCAATGAAGGAGCTAAGAAATCACTGCATTTATTCAGATGTGGTAGACATTAGGTGTCCTATTGTGTCTTAGGGAACTTGCTAAATTGTTTCTGAAGTACACTCCCTGTGCTTTCATACAATTTATTTTGGAATTTGATGAATAGCAATAATATTAATACTGAAAGTTAATAAAGTTACAGTGAACATATATTTTCAAGACTCTATAGCTGACTCTTTTTTTTTTTTTTTTTTTTTTTTTTTTAGATGGAGTCTAGCTCTGTCGCCAGGCTGAGGTGCAGTAGCATGATCTTGGCTCACAGCAACCTCCGCCTGCCGGGTTCAAGAGATTCTCCTGCCTCAGCCTCCCGAGTAGCTGGGACTATAGGCACGTGTCACTACGCTCAGCTAATTTTTTTTTTTTTTTTGTATTTTTAGTAGAGACGAGATTTCACCATGTTAGCCAGGATGGTCTCGATCTCCTGACATCGTGATCTGCCCGCCTTGGCCTCCCAAAGTGTATATCTTACTTTTTCACTCTACAGGATGCATGAAGATGGCATGAATTTACATGTAGATGTGTGTATCATCAGAACATCGGTAAAAAGAAAACATTCTTCTTCTTACACAATCAGCATATGTTTATATGAATATTCTTACTTTGAACAACTTCATACTTTAAACAGCATTTGTACTAAAAAATGTGTCTTTAATTTCTGTGACACCGTGTAACTGCATATTTTCCCTCACGGAAAATTCAAATCTGTTAATATTAACTGTCCGTTGTCAAACTACTCCTCTCACCTTACCTCAAATAACTTATTTGCTCATTCCTCACATTTCAGCAACATAGGCCCCTTTTGTTGTTTCTTTCTTCTTTTCTTTTTTGCTGTTGTTTGTTTTTAAAGCCATATTGTTTTTCATTTTGTAATCCTGTGTCTGTAACTTAAATGTTCCCTGCTCATAAAGTCTTTTGCTAACACAACTTTCCTTCAGACCTATTTCTTTCCTTTATAGTTTCCACCTTATTTTAATTACATAATGTCACTCATTTAACTTTGTTCTTATATTGTTTTTCTCGTTTGATGTCTGCCTCTTGCTCCACTCCTCAACTGCAGATGTAAGAACCACATAGAAGTTTATATTGCCCATTCTGGAACAGTGCCTGGCTCATGTTAGATATTCAGTACATTTTGCTGAATGAAGGGTATTGTAGATGGAAACAGAGTTCCAACAATCCAAGTTCACGGTTCTTTAAATTGTCTTCTCTTTAGTGAAGAAAAGGGCCTGAGTGACCTTACTAGGATATATTTGGGTCCCATAAACTGATGGGTGTTTTTGCCTTCACACAGAATGAAAATTGCTTAACCTTTAACCCAGGGAGCTATTGAAGTCAAATAAATATAGAGACTCATCTTTTCAATGAAAACATTTTATTTAGGAAGAAAGAATGGCAATTTGTGGCATGCACGCACACGGGATGGTCTTAAGTATGTCTCAATAATAAATAAAAGGTTAGAGCTTTTATTTAAAAAAGGGAAATATTATGCTTTGTTCTTGGAGAAAATTCATTGCCATTAGTAAAGTCTTGGGGAGCTGGCAGCTTTTGATTGGCAAGTGAAGGCCTTAGATAAAACATTCAGGGTTGTTTCAGTGGTCATTAGATAAAACTGGTTTCCGGTTACAACAGGCAATTTTAGCAAGTTGACTTGTAGGAAATTATCTTCCTGGAGCAATGTTATGTGCTCTGAGTGCTTTCTCCCCCTGGCTTTTTGACTCTGTTTTAATTGGGTATGACAAAATGACCTAATTTGTATGACCAAGTTTCATAAAGTAAATTGACTAATGTTAAGTGTCTGTAACAGATTCCAATGTAGCCATTTTAAGCACTGAGTATGCTCAAATACTAAGTTAGAGGTCAATAAGACTTGCTCACCATTGGCTAAGTATAATTATGCTGTCTCCTTCTTTTTTGACAATTCCTCATCCTTACCGACAACAGATTTTGTTTTGGTAAATTGTGAAGGAACACAGGATGAGCAGACTTTCGTTAAACAGCCTTTGTTTACCTAAATGAAAATCTAAACAATAAACAAATGAAAATATAATTATAATCTATTTCAAACTTTTGAAAGAGAATATAGTGAAAGCATAGTATACGTAAGTATACCTTACGGTTCCATGTTTGCCTTTTCTTTTTAAATTTTCTTTCAGGTTAAAGGGTACATGTGGAGGTTTGTTACATAGATGAACTTATATCACACCCAGGTACTAAGCCTAATAACCAATAGTTATTTTTTTCTGATCCTTTCCCTCCTCTCACCCTCCACTTTCAAGTAAACCCCAGTGTCTTTTGTCCTCCTCTTTGTGTCCATGTGTTCTTATCATTTTGCTCCTGCCTGTAAGTGAGAACATGCGGAATTTGGTTTTCTGTTCCCGTTAGTTCTCTTAGAATAATGGCCTCCGGCTCTATCTATGTTCCTGCAAAAGATATAATGTCTTTTTTACGGCTGCATGGTGTTCCGTGATATGTATGTACCACATTTTCTCTGTTTAATCCACCATTCATGGGCATCTAGGTTGATTCCCTGTCTTTGTGATTATGAATAGTGCTACAGTGAACACACATGTGTAGGTGTCTTTATGGTAGAGTGATTTACATTCCTTTGGGTACATGCCCAGTAATGGGATTGCTGGGTTGAATGGTAGTTCTATTTTCAGCTCTTTGAAGAATTGCCACACTGCTTTCCACAATGGTTGAACTGATTTACACTCCCACTACAGTGTATAGGCATGTCATTTCCTCCACAACCTTGCCAGATTCTGTTATTTTTTGACTTTTTAGTAATAGCCATCTGACTGGTGTGATATAGTATCTCATTATGGTCCTATTTGCCTTCTCTAATGATCAGTGATATTGAGCTTTTTTTTTCACGTGCTTGTTGGCTATGTATGTCTTTTTTTGAAAATTATCTGTTCATGTCATCTGTCCACTTTTTAATGGGGTTGTTTTTTTTTCCTTGTAAATTTTTTTAAGTTTCTTATAGATGCTGGATATTCGACTTTTGTCGGTGCGTAGTTTGCAAATATTTTATCCTATTGTGTAGGTTGTCTGTTTATTGTGTTGATAGTATCTTTTGCTGTGCAGAAACTCTTAAGTTTAATTAGATCTCATTTTTCAATTTTTGCTTTTGTTGCAATTGCTTTTGGCATCTTTGTCATTAAATCTTTGCCCCTGCGTATATAAAAAATGTTATTGCCTCGATTGTTTTTCAGGGTTTTTATAGTTTGGGGTTTTACGTTTATGTCTTTAATCCATCTCCAGTTAATTTTTGTATATGGTGTAGAAAGGGGCCCAGTTTCAATCTTCTGCATATGGTTTGCCAGTTATTCCACCACCATTTATTGAATAGGGAGTCATTTCTCCATACATGGTTTTTGTCAGCTTTGTCAAAGATCAGAAGGTCATATTTGTATGGTCTTATTTCTGGGTTCTCTATTCTTTTCCATTGTTCTATGTGTCTGTTTCTATAGCAGTACCGTGCCATTTTGGTTACCGTAGCCTTGTAGCATAGTTTGAAGTTGGGTAATGTGATGCTTCCAGCTTTGTTCTTTTTGCTTATGATTGCCTTGGTTATTTGGGCTCTTTTTTTATTTCACATGAATTAGAAAATAGCTTTTTTGTAGTTCTATGAATATCATTGGTAGTTTGATAGGAATAGCATTAAATCTGTAAATTGCTTTGGAGAATATGGTCATTTAATTTATTGATTGTTCCAATTCATATTGCTTGTGAAAATTGACTTCATTCTCAAATCAAACTCAAATAAGTTGAGAAGTTGTGTATATGTAGATAATTAATACTAAAAGAGACTCTGTGACTTAATCATTATGCACATGGATTTAGGAATCAGAAACTGAACTTGAATCATGGTTTTGTAATTTACTAGTCTATGACCTTGGATAAGTTATTTTAATCCCCTGAGGCATATTTTCATCTGTGAATTGAATGTAATATTGTTTGCACAGAGATTATTGTGAGGATTATAAGAGATCACCCTTACACAGTGCCTGGAGCATTGTTTGGCACATAATAAGTGCTCAATAAGCAGTAGCTTTTATTGTCATTATCGAGTTATTGAAATGCTGAAAATTTCAACTTTTAGAGAAAATCATCATAACAGAAAATAATTTAATAATAGAAATATTAATTGTTATATGTAAACAAGTTAAAATTCAGAGATATTCTCTAAAAATAAAAGCCCCATCAAAAGCCCCATGAAATTCAATTTCTCAATAAGAATAGAGTTTTGAGAGTCTAAATTAGGAGCTGTGCTATATAACAGTGCTTAGAATGACTCCACACTAAAACATGTTGTCAATATGAAAGATATTGACCCTAAGAGAAAATCTTACACCAGACAAAATTAATCTGCAAATCCCTGCCACCAAATAAAGTCTTCTCATGTTCCCTAAATAAACACGAGTGGAATGTTTGTATATCAATATTCATTGATTTAATATTACATCATAGGACATAGTTTTTCAACATAATTTTTGAATATGAGAGTATCACTATGAAAGAAAAATAAAATTTGTTTTAAGAAAATATATCTTAAATACTACATACAATAAAATATATAAAACTTACTCTTTAGTGATTCTGGTATTAAAATAAAAATTAGAAATAAACTTTCACCCCTGATTTTTAAATTTTACCTCCTAATCTGTTCTAGTTGCAACTTTTGTTTCTTCCTAAGCCTCTCTTTACTGTAAAATATATAGCATAAAGTAAATGGAAATATTAGACAACCCAAAACCCAAACTACAATTTCCTCTTTTTCAATGTCTCTCTCCATTATATATGCATTTAATAATGCAGTTAATTAAGGTTAATGCCATTCAATCAATTGTAGTCCAATCAAGTCAACATATTCTTTTCTTGTACTGTGTTTTTATTTTAGAGTTGATCAAATATTCTGTACTAAGATGTGAAAAGGTTGTTAAAAATATTGTGTTTCAATTATTTGGATATTCAGGAATATCTATAAATCAACCTCTAGTTTGAACCACTAATACTGGAATGAGAAGGTGAGTACCCAAAAATATTCAGTGGAAATGTTTCATGTATTGTAACAAAATTGGTAGTGCATTTGCAATATCCTTCCTTGTGATGGCAACATACTTCACAGTGTCACAATTAACTCAGAAGATTCATACAGGTAGTCACACATACGTCATTGCTTTTTATTGTGGAACAGTATTCCGTGGAAAGAAACATATTGACCCTGCCTTATTATGCTGTATAAATATAATTATAGATTTCGCATGAGCCTATTCATGCATTCTTTGGCTCCTATAGACAGCAACCTACTCTTTCCTTTGCTCAGTTTATTAATTTTAGAAAAAAGGAGTCTCTGGGGCTTTCATCTCAAAGCAACTAGAATAAGCATTAAAGAACTGGCTATACTCTTGACTCCACTAAGACCAAGAACAACATGATCAAGGTTCAGGAACTACTTTTAAACTCCAGTTGCAAACACTTTGTCGATTTTATACTGATCATCTTAGCAAAAAAATAAAATATGTCTCTCTAGGCAGAAATCCTCTTACAAAGTGCGTAGACCTTGTGTACCCAGTGACAAAATAGATGATAAATATGGAACAGACCTAGGAGAAAAATAACCCAGCTTCCCTGCACCAGTGTATCCATTATGCTAGCATATAGAAAAGGCCATGTACTCTGGAAAGTAAAATCTAAATGATCCATTCTTCATTGTACTCTCTACCATTCATACGTCGTGTGAATATTATTCTACCAAGAAATGAAGAGCTCCAAATGTGCATTTAAAGATTCAATTTGACTGGCATTTATTAAGCATTCACTATGAACTTTGCCAGGCATGGATAATTATAGAGATAAAGATGACAAAACTTTGAAACACATGCATTCTCAAACTAGAAATAAGGTAAAATATTATATTTTTAGTTAATCATTAAAGATATAAACCTCATTTCATAAACTTTGGGCCAGAATTTATGAAATGTGAACACCACTACTCTCTTCACTTATGTAAGTCTTTTCACCTTCAAGTATTATATATATTTATATACTATCTATACATAATGTATAGATATAAATTATATGTATAAAATATACACTATGTATATATGCTGAGTAAATATTTCCCTTCTCATAATGTTTTATTTATTTATTTTTAAACTTTTTCTTCATTTTATTTTTATTGAAGGATTGATTGACTTTTATTTCAATAGCTTTTGGGGGAACAGGTGGTTTTTGGCAACATGGGTAAGAAGGGTGTTTTCCCTTTTCGTAACCCTTAATGTCACTAAGCATCTAGTCAATTTATTGGGAGATGCATAGGAAAGGCTTTTTGTACAAAGTAGAAATATTAAGGCAAAAATGCCTTTTTAATGGGCACATTTGCAACAACACTCTACAGTTTCAGATTATAAGCATTCTATAATTATTCATCCTATTGCCAATGTTTATTTTTAAATAAAATATTTTTATCTAGAAAAATAATTTCTTTTATATTTATAGTTTGTCTCAGTAGAATAAGGCATTTAGCTTTCACAAATGACCATAAATGATCGAAAATGTGAACAATTTTGGCAAACAAATAGAGTTTATCTTTACAGCATGTATTATTTTCTATGCTAAAAACATGTAACCTAGAAATGAATTTTACATATGGTATAGTATTTTATAGAGAATTTCGTAGTTTACACATTTTAGTGACATATTTTCTTCAGATTACTTTCTCAAAACTGTTATATATTTGTGGTTGTGTAAAATTTGAAGCCTATACAATTTCTGAATTTAAAAGATTGCTCTCAAGAATTTGTCCAAAAGTTGAAAATAATTTAGAAGAAATCAATTCTTTAGCAAATATTATTTTACAAATTAAATTCAGAGGAAAGAGTACAGAAGAGGGAACACTGGGCTCCCCTAGAAGACACAAACGTTAATTTATATCATTAGTCTTTTCTATGACCTTAGGAAAACCATTTAATATTCAACATACTTAGTGTTATTATTGTAATTTGACTGTTCTCTAGCAACATTTTACAAGTTGTCTATAGGAATTCTGAAATGCTTACTGTTTGTAAAAGTAAATATATTAGGGAGTACGCAATCTGCTCAAATCTTGTTCTCTAATGACAATTCACTAAACATGTTCCACAAAATCCAAGAGTTCCATACAGACTTTCTGGGGGATTCCCTGTAGTTCACACTCTTTAAAATAATAGTGCGGAACATTATTTCTCATATCTACTGAGTTGATATATTCACTGGTCATGCAAAAGCAATGAAGGGTAAAATTGCTCATGCCTTAGCATGATTCAAGATACTAAAGCTTGGCCTAACTAGTAGTTAGTCTTTACCAGCACACACTAACAATAATAGTAATGCTAAAAAAACAAGAAGCCAAATTTGATTTACGAATGCCCTGATGAAGCAGCAAAAAGTCACTTTTATAAATCTCGATTTTTGAATACAGCTCTTTTTAATAAAATATTAGATAAATAAAAACTAGATATATAAAAGATATTAAAAGGGTGTGAAAAATGGGAAGTACAAATGAAGTACTTCTGCTGCATATGCCACTGCAAATTATTGTCTCAAGCAAAAAGCATTTACATGACTGTGAAATTTAGCATTTAACTGCTACTATTTTCATGAAGAGTTCTTTTTACTTCGAAGAACATTGATAAACTATGGTTATTTAGATATTGGTATTTAGTAGATGCTTCTCAAAAATTAATGAAATGATTCTGCCACCTCAACAAAAATAATAGTGTTTCTGTCAATGATAAAACTGAAATTTTCAAGTGCAAGCTAGGATTTTGGAAAAATAGCACCCTTCCACATAAGCTTAACATCTTCCCAGTGTTAAATATTTTTCTCATGAGCTATGGTAATATTAACAGATGTGATTTTAAAAATATATTGTATATTAAAATGTTTAAATATTGTGGTGGCTCACACCTGTAATCCCAATAATTTGGGAGGCCGAGGTAGGAGGATCGCATAAGAGTTCAAGACTACCCTAGGCAGCATAGAAAGACTCCATCTCGGTACAGTGGCTCACGCCTGTAATCTCAGCACTTTGGGAGGCCAAAGTGGGCAGATTACCTCAGGCTGGAAGTTCAAGACCAGCCTGGCCAACATGGTGAAACCCATCTATACTAAAAATTTAAAACTTAGCAGGCTGTGTTGGCACATGCTTATAATCTCAGCTACTTGGTAGGCTGCGGCACGAGAATCACTTGAACCTGTGAGGCAGACATTACAGTGAGCCAAGATCACACCACTGCACTCCAACATTGGTGGGGGGCGGGAGGGGAAATAAAATTCAAAAAACAACTAGCTGAGCATAGTGACACACAACTGTGGTCCTAGCTACTTGAAAGGCTGAGGTGGGAGGATTGCTTGATCCTTGGAGGTCAAGGCTGCAATGAGCTGTGATCATGCCACTGCACTCAAGCCTGGGCAAAAAAGTGAGGCCTTGTCTCAAAAACAAATTTTAAAACACCCTCAATAAATGCATACATATATATGTAAGTAAATATTGGTAGATGTGTATAACTCAGTGAGCCAATACTTTTTAAAAACAGTATTTTTCAAAATATAATGCCTAAGATTTTGAAATCATGTATGGGTAAAAACTGCATTCAATTGGCAAGATAGAATACTGGATAAATGTAGCAGAATACAGTAAATTCATTTATGTGGTTTAAGATTCTACGTTGCAATTTATATTAAGGAAACTACCACTTGTCTGTTTAGTGGAGTTTCAAAAAGAAATACTCATAATTATCAGAAAAGGCTTTTAAATTCACTTTCTGTTTCTGAAAGAATAAAAACATGAGGCCAGATTTTCTTTTCATATTTTAGCCAAAACATATATATTATAGATAAAGTGCAGTAGAATATATGAAAATCTAATTGTTTTCTAAAAAGACAAATTTGCCAAGATACATTTCTCAATAATAATTGCATGGGAAAATATGTTTGTTTTTATAAAAATATAAGTCATATTTGTTTAACTGCAATAGATTTATTAATGTTGGTAAGTGAATTAAAAATAAGTATTTTAAAAAGTATTGGGTATAGTATTTAATTTAGTAAATATTACTAGATAAAACTCAAAGGAACAAAAGGGTTTTTGGGTCTCCTCAATAATTTTTAAAAGTGTAAAACAGCTGTGGAAACCAAAATGTTTAAGACACTCTACTTCTAAGGAACACAATTTTCCCTCTCAGTTTATTATCAGTCTCATGTGACCACTGTGTAATGCCATTAATACTAGATAATATCTGTAGCAAAAAGAATGAAAAGTCCACATTAAGAGAAACATACTCCAAATTAATAAAGAGTTGTCTGGTAATATTGATGTTGCAAACTTTTTCTGGTGTAGTGTTCCTTGTAAATATACAATTACTTTTCAAAAACTTAGAAATCAGCTATTTATGTCTTTGTCTGTTAAGGACAATAATTTAGAAAAGATAAATATTCTATAGAATATGGAAATATTTGAAATAATGGTAGAATACATACATATTTGAAATATTGATGGAATAATGATGGAATGAAATAGTGATGGAACAATGGTGGAACAAGTATATTGAATTGTTTGATATTAATTTTGTTAATATCAAATATATAAAGGATGTCAAATTTAAGACTTGTTAGTTCCATTTAATATTTTGATATAAAATAGAATAGAATTTTTTGAAACATAAATTAGTATAGTTATAGTCAAGAAATGTATATACACACACACATATATATATGCATATACATATGTAGAGAATAATATTTTATTCCATTCTGTATTTTTTTATCACATACATATGGAAAATGCACAAAGCTCTTAATGAAGACAAGGAAATTTTCTAGGGAAATCCAATCTGCCTGTTGCATTTCATAGGTTGTACAGCATATAAAAATACACATTTGATTCTGAAGGTGATAGATGAGAAGCAGTAAAATGTGCTAGCACTAACATTTACACACATACAATATGTAATGCTGTGTAGAGCAGCATTTTAATTAACACTTCATGAATTTAATAGGAATTATAATTTATGTTGGTATCAATATTCACTCAGAGGAATACCATTAGTTTTGATTTGTTTCTTTTCATGCCTGTATCTAGGGGTTCCTGTGCTGTCACTTTGAATCATACTAATTTATTTTATTTATTTTTTCTACACATTCAATTTGACATTTTTAAACACTTTGTAATAGTGTGAGATGGGTAGAAATAGTATTATAGACGCCATTAATTAAATCCTTTTACATCCTAATACTTTTTCTTACAGGTTTCTATCACTTTTTACTGATCATTTAATTTGTTCTAGCAGGAAGAATTTAATTTCCTGAAAGATAAAAAGATCCAGGAGTTACTTGTGATTTTTCTGTTGCCACATTTTATATAGCTCAGATTGTCTTAAGTAGGTTGTGAGCTTTTCTAAGGCACAACCTTGAGTTACAGTTCATGTGTACTCCAGCCAGACCCTGGTATGAAGTTGTTTATTCACACGTTGTGTGCTCTGTGGGGGTGCTCTATCAGGCTTTATGTTAACTACCTAGTAAACAGATATAAAACAAAAAATTCTTCCCTTAGAAATTCATGGGCTACTGTGTAGATTAAAAATCTACATGCAATTAAAGTGAAGTATAATCAGTGCTCTGAGGTTAAGTACAATATAGTGATATGAAGGAAACAGGCAATCCCCCAGACACAAAATTTTTGGCATTTATTGAGACCAACTGATTGAAAAACTGTTTTCCAAGAGGGGAAAAAAACTAAAAGAGGTTTGTCACTCTCAGCGTTTCTGATATAGGCCAGTGACAGAAACAAGGAAATATGGCCTGTGAAAGTGATGAGGCGTTATGAGTTGTTACGGTAGATAGTAAATTTGAAACTGGGAGGATATCACTAGCAAATTTAAATTTAGATGTTGATTTACTCAGGTTGCAATTTCCAGGGACTGTCCAAAGGACTTCAAAGGCCAAATATTGTAGCAAGTGAAGAGGAAGACCTAGTGACTCTCACAGGTACAATAAGATTCAAGTATAGGGCAGAAAACCTACTTCCCTACTTTTATACAATGCACTTTTACTGAGTCTCAATTTTATCCTTCATGTACATGTAGCACTATTAGGTCTTTGAGGTAGGAGCACTGCAGAAGAAAGGGAGTCACCTGAATGAGTAATAAATAGCCCTGACTTCTAGTATGGAACAAAGACAAATACACCAATATGGACCATATATCAGAATAAATACTTTAAAATTGATATATATCAGCTATAGAATTTTAAAGAAAAGATTCTTAATATTGGCTTTAGATGATTAGGGAAGGCTTGCAGGATAGAACGTTTTAGAGGTGTACTTTTAGGATAGATAATTGTTAGTAGTCTAGAGTTAAGTGGGCAATGAAATTATCTATACATATGTGATGAAATTAACATCATAGTAGAACACAGGATTTCAGAACTCAAGAGTTTTTAGAGGTATCTTAATTCAAGCTCCCTGATGGACAGATGAGAAAACAGAGACCCAAAGAAATAAAGTGACTTACCTAAGGAAAACCTAGTGAATAAATAGGAGTCATAGGACCATTACTCACATTTCCCAGTTGTCAGAATTGGTTTTTTTTTCCCATTATTTTCCTCTATTACTTCCTTTGCTGATGAATTCACAAATATGCAGTTTTTCATGAACAACCATTCAATATTATGTACCTCTGAGGTCTTTTCATGGGTTATGAAAACTCATAACTTACAACTTATAAAATAAAATATTCATAAAATATTAAGACTGCAAACTCAATGTTTAAAAATATACTACACTCTAGAGTCATATAACACAGTCCTAATGGTTTTGAACTACACTACACAGTGACCACTATTAGCTCCAATTTATAATAAGGATTTGATTCCTCCCAAGGCAATGAGAGTAAATCCCCACAAAATTTCTTACTCTAACTTGTTCCAAGCAATTTTGAGGGGTGGATTAGTCAATGAAATGTTGCATTCTTTTGCTGCATTGTATGATGTGACTTGAAATGAATTGAAACAAATAGGTTTAATTTGCCATGGAAAACGTGCCGTTAAATGGCTGAAAGCTTGTGTTTTACCACACAGAAGGTATGTAAAGAAAATAAGCACTAAGGAAAAATAACTTAAGCATCATGATGTAGTTTTGTCTCCCCCAGTCTTCTCAGGTATAATAGCTTGATTTAATTTTTGCTTGTAGATCGACTGCCAATACTATCTATGGTATTGACTAAAGTGACACAGGAAAGCATTATCAAGAAATTGATTAACTTTTAATATGTTGTTCCAATGTATGAATGTTTTGGTTAGATTAACACATCTTAATTTTAAAATAACAACAATAGTCCTAATAGACCCTGGAGTTTGTCTAAGTTATTTTAAAAAACTGCATTCATGCCAAAATATTACCTTTAGTAAGAATTCCAAAATAAAATATTATTTTTGAATAATCTGGGCTTACTTAAGTTATTTTTAAGAACATGTATGTGTTTGCCAACAACATTGTGTGACACAATAGTGTAGTACTTCAATTAATAGAGACTAATGAGAAAAGAAGGTAGATATACTACATAAATGATGATTAATTTTAGCCTGGGAAAAGGTGTAGATAATAATGAATTATTCAAATGATCACGGTATATGTTAGTATAGAAATGCTAACCTTCATAGAACTATTGTCAGTAGTGGCTACCATCATAGTGATGTTGAAAGAAGCTATTTTGTTTCATAAAAACAGCATCATCTATCACATGAAATCGATGACGTTTTAAATGTGGTATTTTGTATTTAATTAACTTGGATTTATGTTTGTTAGAGTCAGAAGAATATGAAGTTTACAAGTACTTTTAAATTTGCTACATGATGAAGTATATTATAATAAAAATAATTTAATTAAAAAGTAAATGTTCATGTGAATATTTTACTAGGTTTATACAACCTTCACATTTTGAGAAACAAATATATATTCATCTTTAAATATATTTAAAGACATTCTAAGTGATATTAATTATGTAATAAAATTTCAAATTCTAATAGCATATTTTTAGTGTTATTCAATTAGATACTATTAATCATAATAAAGAGTACCTCAGTTTATACAATATTTTAGGAGAATAGAAGTTGAATTTTACCAATTTATTTTCAATCCCTATTAGAATAAATTTTAACCACTTTATTAAACATTAAATATTTTCATTGAACGTTATAATTGATTGTACTAATTGACTTTCTAACTTTTTTATTACCCTGAAAAGACTCTTATTTGTCTATGGTTATCTATTATTTTATTTTACTACTGGATTAAGGTTCTAGTGCTTTTTTCTAATATTATTTGCTATTTTTTCTAATATTATTATTTTCTAATATTACTTTTATAATGTTATTTCAATGAATGCTTATTTCAAAATTATGCTATTTGAAATATATAATCATAAATTTAATAGAAAAAAGTTTTAGTCTTTTGTTTGTATTGAACTAGATTACTGGACATGAAAATTATCAACATCTTGAGAGCCTGAGAGAATTGTTGTGATGCCATCTTTAGATGTAGTTCTTTAAAATAATTAATTTAACAATATCATATTTATTGTATGCATACACTTTGCATATTCTATTTTCTCTGAAAATTTTAATCAAGTTTATAAAACAAGTGCCATTAATTTTAAATGAGATTATATTGCTCTGTCTTGCATCATTCATGTTTTTACTTTTTGTCCCTTGATTAGATTTTATTAAGTTAAATTTATTTCTTTTGTATTTCTTATTTTATCAAAACGCACTTTTTCAAATATAAAGTATCATATTAAATTATTATCCATGTTTTAATTAAAATTGTTTATTGGATTTTTTCTTTAAATTCCTAAGTAATATTTAACCTTTTGTTGATAAAATATAGATGATATAATGTGATTCAAAAATGAGCAAAATAATAATAATGATAATCCTATAGACTTTACATGTATTTTCTTTTTATATTTTATTTTCTATTTTATTGAATGTTGTTTTGGTGCCATGTTCTACTTTTTCTTTTCCTTTCAAATAGTTACTTTATTTACTTATTTATTTTCACTTCTATCACTATTATTTGAATTTACTATGTCATTTGCAAAAAGTATAGACTGAGTAATTTCTAATTGGGGAAATTTATCAAAGTTTTATTTAAGATGATTGTATGTTTACGTAATTTTTACACAATTTCACTGTTGAAGAAAAAACGGAAAAGGAAACGTATTATCTGCCTATAGCACAAATTGTTAAAGTTCTAGCTATTAAATATATCTTAGTGATTTTATTGTTTTAGTTACCTGTGTTCTTTCCTTTTGTCTAACTTTTCCTTCAAAATGAAAGCTAATATTTTATTACTCTCACATTTATTTATTTTGATATTATAATATTACTTAGAGTGCTATATTGTCAATCATGGATGTTAAAAATAAATGATCTTCCTAAAATAAATTAGAAAAATTGGTCATTTTTCTTTATTCTGGAATATATTAAATAAACTAAATATGTAGTGAGTAAATATTTATTCATTGTAAACATTTGCAATAAAATATTTTATTTATCATGAATATTACCTTCTCAACACATTTATTGTAAATGTATTTTTTATATAATATAAAATTTGCATTTGTTATGGATTTTACTTTAAATCCTAAGACATAATTTGTCTTTTTAAAAATTTTTTTTATAAATACTCAGCTCAATGAGTTGGAAAACCATGCATAAGAACAAAGGAATATTTTTTACTTGCTTATGATTTCCTTTTCCTAGGATGATAGGTTACAGAAACTCATAAATAAAGTGGCATATCTTTAACTACAAGCAATAAAAATGAAAAAAAAAAATAGAATGCAGATGAATGGAGAGTAAAGCAAGACCTGTGCTTGCCATCATGGCCTATGCAGTATTTTATATGAGTCATCAATTTGGCTCCAGGATTTCTGATAGCTAGTGTGGAAAGAGAAACTTTGGCTATCAAAATACTTCTGTCCACAAGATAACAAATAAACAAACAATTTAAAAACCTACTTACTCATGAGAATTAAAGCTATTCTTGGTACTTACAGCAGTGGGGAAGTAATCTAAGGTGCCCTAGTTAGAGGACATTAAATAACTATGCGTTTTTGAATGAGAAACATTATCATTTTTACAGTGCATTTTATAGGATTCTTTTTTAGAGCAGACTTCAATATTACTCAGTGACTTCAAATCAAAGTAAAAATAATGAAAGGCAGCTGGATGGGAAGCAAATACAATATGATCAAATGTGAGTGTGAGGATGCTGTAGAGTGTTCTGGTCAGGAAAGCTGTCGGAGATTTATAAAACAAACAAGAACAACCAGCTGGTCTCAGTCTATAAAACTGAGAGAACTTGATTGCCCAGGGGTGAATCAGAATCTAATACTCCAAAATTGTCTTCCCTAGCCTCTTCCTTCTGGTAACATTGATATGGAATCTAAAGTCAATTTTATGCCTTTTCAGAAGGAAATTAATGATTCTTGTCCAAAATGACCCTGACGTGTGTGATCTAGACTATCTCATCTTTGGAAAGCTTATTGGTGAAACACTCAGAGAAGGAAATTCAGAAATTTCCCTGGAACAAGATAGGTGACAGAGGACTGCAGATTGCCCTTGCTTGACTGTAATGACGAATCAGTATTAGATATAAAGTTGCGATCGCTAAGCAGTTTTCTTCCTTTCTAAAGTTAATTTACTCCTAAAATGTTTCTATCATATAGATTTTCACGTGGACATTTCCTGAAATGTAGACAGCTCCTCCTTAAAGAATTCTTGTGGGCTGGGCGCGTTGGCTCACCCCTGTAATCCTAGCACTCTGGGATGCTGAGTGGGGTGGATCACTTGAAGTCAGGAGTTCGAGACCAGTCTGGCTAACATGCTGAAACACTGTCTCTACAAAAATACAAAAAAAAAAAAAAAAAAAAAAAAAAAAAAAGAAAAAAAATTAGCTGAGAGTGGTGGCGCACACCTGTAATCCCAACTGCTCAGGAGGCTGAGACACGAGAATCGCTTAAACCCAGGAGGCAGAGGTTGCAGTGAGCCGAGATGGTGCCATTGCACTCCAGCCTGGGAGACAGAGCGAGACTTCATAAAAAATAATAATAATAATAATAATAGTAATAATAGTAATTCCTATCACGGAACCCCATGTGTGGGTTTGCAGAAGGAAGAATTGCCAGAATTATGAGCAGTGTGTACCAAATCTTGTAAGAATAGATTGTGATAAGGTATTTATGGCTCTGATATAGATGAGTATGATTGTTGGTCTGGAGTTGCCAAAAGAAGATGTGATAGCACAGTGATTTTGTGGTTGTTATTGAATTCTTTTTATTCCAATTTTAACTATTTGATAGTCTTTAAAATACTTCAAAAAGTATTGTTTTCCACATTAGCAATGACCTTGGAATTTTTCTTAGGAACTTGTTTAAATTTTACCATTTGTTCATTTGATTTTACATAATTTTTTAACAGTCTCTAAATTTTTAAAATTTATAGATTGGTTTATTGGATGCTAGAAATCAGGGACTAATTCTTCCTATGACAGATTTTACTAAATTTTCATTAAAATGTAAAAAGCTGTTTGAATACGTCTTATGATTATTAACTAATTCATAACTTCAAATTAGGAGTCTATAAAGAAAAAATAATGAAAATATTTTGTGTAAAATTAAGTAAATAATTACATAATAAGTGTATAGAGAAATTATAAGTAAAAGTATAGTCTATTCTCCCAGGAAGGTGAAAAATATATAAGAAGAATGCTTTTCCTCATTTTCTTACATGGTGATTTTTTTTTTATCTTTACAAACAACAGATTACCTTATTTTTGTTATCTACTTTGATAAGAAAAATTAGTTTAAAAATGTAACACATATGCAAAGGATACATAAATGTACATCTCAATGCATTATATCACAACAAATAGCGATGCAATAATGTTAGTACTCCAGAGTAGACATTGCATTTTCTCCTTGAGTCATTGCACAGTTCTCACCCAAAATAATTATTGACTTCATGGTAACATTTTTTCATGTCTTTCTTTTGCTGTTTAGCAACTAAGCATGTATTTCTTAGTAGTATAGTTTAGTTGTATAGTTTAATTTTTAATGAGGGAAATATTTTATACATTCATAGAAACATTTGTATATGTATTAAGGCTTATGTTATATTACATTATATTATATAACTAATCATCTATATACATAATTTTGTGCATACATAACTTTCCACACTTTCTTGATGCACATATATTTCTATTTCTATGTTACTACCTCTAAAAGTAGAAATGTTGGCTCATCTCTAGGCAAATCTCAACTTTTAAAACATAATGCCTAACTGATTTCAAAAATATTTGCCAATTATACTTCCACCAGCAATAGATGAAAGACCCTTTTGCTTCAGGTTCTCACCCAAACTTTACAGTCAAGTTTTAATTATAGCTACTTGGCAGATGTGTATTAGCACTCCATTGTCTGTGTGCTTTCTCAAATGTATCAAACATTGTTTTTTTACTGAATGAGAATACTACATAAAAGTACTAATTCAAAAACATAAATATTTAGCAATTACAATTTTACATAATTTCATTTATTTGATTTGAACACAGTTATTTATTTTTCTCTTATGAACAAAGATGTCAATTAGCAATGAATAATGTTAATTGGTTAGTAATATGCATAACAAAACTCATTATTGAGTCTATTAACTAGGAAAAACTTTGGTATTTCCCAATCTAATAGAATGGTTTATACAACGTCTTTTTTATAGTATCTATTTTATATAATCATTTTCAGTATGTTATACAATTTTGACATTTCAACATTATCATATTTAGTGTCCCATAGTTTGGTACTTTATATGAATCAATTCCATTTATGAGCCTTAATTTATTTTCATATTAGTTGAAAAAGAAAATCAAATGCTATTAAATCATTTTTGTAAAGTTTGAAATTAGGGAACAATTTTTGTTTTAATCTGAAACTCTAAAATTATTGGAATGTACCTTAGATCATCACTTTTATTTTCAAAAGCTGCTTTCAGTGTAGCATACTCATTTAAATTGTTTTTGTCAAATCCAATTTCCAAAGATACATTTTTGCTAATATTAAACTAATAGAACAAACATTTGACTAGTCATGGAAGCCCTTCCAGAGAAATGTGCAAAGTGTTAAAATGTTTTGTAACATCAACCAAAAGAAAAAAAAAAAAAGAAAAAAAAAGGTAAACCTTAGTGTGCAGATGTCTTATAATGGCAACCCCAAATGGCTAACCCTTGGAGGAAATAACAAATTCCATTTCTTTTCAACAGTTCAAAACACAAAATTGGTATCGTGTTCATACATCCTTCTGTAGTATAACACTCTCGTGCTGTCTTATTCTGTGCTGCTATAACAAAATATAAGTAATTTTTTTAAAGGGACAATTTACTTTCTCACAGTTCTGGAGGTTGGGAGGTCCAAGATCAAAGCACCTGTAGTCCTCACATGGCAGAAAAATGGAAGAGCAGGCTAGTAAGCTAGCTGAATGTGGTATGAAACATCTGTTATAAGGACTTTCATCCCATTAACAAGGAAGACACCTCACAGCTTGATCACCTCTTCAAGTCTCCACCTCGTAATACTATCACATTAGCAACATCTGAATTTTGGAAGAAAGACATTCAAATCATAGCACGTCATGCATGTATTTGATCAAGGAGAGCATTAAAATTTTGTGGTTCAATGCAGTAAGTGAAACAAACAAACAAACAACAACAACAAATCTAACCCAGCCATTTATAACTTTTTGAAGAAGTGTGGTGTGCTATCCAGATTTTCTCCTTCAGGAAGGAAGAACTCATTGTCATAGATTCTGGGAGTACTGATGGTTGAAAGTTCTCGGCTGAGTTACCTCTTTGCAGTTGGCTTGGACTCAAGAGAGCTTCCTTGCCCAAACTTTTTTTCACCGTTTCCGGGGCAGGCTGAATCCAGTGATAGCTCAATGTAATGTATAAATGTCCCGATCCCCTGACCTTACTTAGAGCAATTTTGTAAGCCTAACTCAGCTCTAGAGCTCCCTAAAGAATTAACTAGAAATAATACCACACATCTATAGCCATCTGATCTTTGACAAACCTGAGAAAAACAAGAAATGGGGAAAGGATTCCCTATTTAATAAATGGTGCTGGGAAAATTGGCTAGCCATAAGTAGAAAGCTGAAACTGGATCCTTTCCTTACTCCTTATACGAAAATTAATTCAAGATAGATTAGAGACTTAAATCTTAGACCTAATACCATAAAAACCCTAGAAGAAAACCTAGGTAATACCATTCAGGACATAGGCATGGGCAAGGACTTCATGTCTAAAACACCAAAAGCAACGGCAGCAAAAGCCAAAATTGACAAATGGGATCTAATTAACTAATTAAACTAAAGAGCTTCTGCACAGCAAAAGAAACTACCATCAGACTGAACAGGCAACCTAGAGAATGGGAGAAAATGTTTGCAATCTACTCATCTGACAAAGGGCTAATATCCAAAACCTACAAAGAACTCAAACAAATTTACGAGAAAAAAACAAACAATCCCATCGAAAAGTGTGCAAAGTATATGAATAGACATTTCTCAAAAGAAGACATGCATACAGCCAACAGACACATGAAAAAATGATCATCATCACTGGCCATCAGAGAAATGCAAATCAAAACCACAATGAGATACCATCTCACATCAGTTAGAATGGCAATCATTAAAAAGTCAGGAAACAACAGGTGCTGGAGAGGATGTGGAGAAATAGTAACACTTTTACACTGTTGGTGGTACTGTAAACTAGTTCAACCATTATGTAAAACAGTATGGTGATTCCTCAAGGATCTAGAACTAGATGTACCATATGACCCAGCCATCCCATTACTGGGTATATACCAAAAGGATTATAAATCATGCTGCTATAAAGACACATACACACACATGTTTATTGCGGCACTATTCACAATAGCAAAGACTTGGAATCAACCCAGATGTCCATCAGTGAGAGACTGGATTAAGAAAATGTGGCACATATACACCATGGAATACTATGCAGCCACCGAAAAGGAGGAATTTGTGTCCTTTGTAGGGACATGAATGCAGCTGGAAATCACTATTCTCAACAAACTATCACAAGAACAGAAAACCAAACACCGCATGTTCTCACTCACAGGTGGAAACTGAACAATGAGATCACTTGGACTCGGGAAGGGGAACATCACACACCAGGGCCTATCATGGGGAGGGGGTGGGGGGAAGGATTGCATTGGGAGTTATACCTGATGTAAATGATGAGTTGATGGGTGCTGACGAGTTGATGGGTGCAGCACACCAACATGGCACAAGTATACATATGTAACAAACCTGCACGTTATGCACATGTACCCTAGAACTTAAAGTATAATAATAATAATAATAATAAAGGAACTTAATGAAAAAAAAAAAAAAGAAAAATGCAGAAATCACCCGTCTTCTGTGTCGCTCACGCTGGGAGCTGGAGGCTGGAGCTGATCCTATTTGGCCATCTTGGGCCATATTAATCTTTCATAAAGTCATGGACGTTTCTGCACTCTCAATTTTACCTCTTTTGCTATTTATCTTCATTACTGTAGTTTTATTATATTTTTTGACATTTATTAGAGTAACTTCTCCCACTTTGTTCTTTTTATTAAATGTCTTTAGATATTCTTGGTCCTTTGCATTTCTGTATACATTTTATAATTAGTTGCCAAGAATTCCCTTTACTATCTGCATTTGTCATTATCAGAAATGGAACATTTATTTTATTTTTAGTATTCTCCAGGAAAATAACTTTAAAGCCATTACCTTGTAACCTAATTCAATGCAGAAAACATTACATTTCCTGAAAAAATTAGGTGCAATATTAATTTGTATTCTATACTTTTAGTAGTTCAATTTGTCTCTAAATTTAATGCAACTTAGCTAACAGAATTTTCCTATACTTGAAAAGGAAATTAGTTCCTTATATTCCTTCATTTAGGTCTTTTAGATTTTACCTTTCTTTGATTCTAAGTGGTGTCTAGAGTGTTTTCTAGAACTGTTTTAGAATTTATTTGTAGGGTTATCTATAGAGTTTATTTATTCTTGAATAAAATAAATGCCTATTACTGTAAAACTACCTAAAAGTTCCTAATTTTTATCTCACTATTTATTCATGTCCATTTCACCATACCCTTTTCAACTCTTAATACAATAGGATGCTTTTGATTAATAAACACTGGGATTCTTGGCATTTTACTGTCGTACCTGCATGTTGCTAAATTCTCTCTTTCTGCTATTTTCACAGTCAGGTTTCTTTATGGAGATACATAGTTCTGATTTTGTTATTCCTAGGTTTGCTGCTTATTACCACTTTATACATATATTTTAAAAACTTCTGAAAATACCCTTCCAATAATGTACAATTGTGAGGGTCATTTGACATTAAGCAGAATTCTCAGGCCACTGATGAAATTGTTAAATATGAGGTCTAGGAGCATCCCCCACTGGATATTTTAAAAAATTGTTCTTCAGTTTGACACTGATTAACAACTATGTAAACAAGGAATACAGTGTCTTGTGGTGTGTAGGAAAGAGTGAAAATTTATGGTATTGATTTTGTTCTAATCGCAAAGATTTTTTTATGGAATGAGATGTTTACTTATTATAAATACCAATAGTGGTGTATTCAAATAAAGTAATTTATTTACATTAGTGTTACTTTGTCATAATGTAATTATTCAAAATGTAATCCATGTGTAAATCAAATTAATTAATATCATAAAACAATAGACACAACAATTCCAATTTTTGCAGCAATTGCAATCAATAATATGAAAATGAGAAAGTAAATGTAAGTACAAAACCAGCCTCTGTTGAAAGTAAATAAGCACAAGCAATGCAGAAAAATCAATTACAATATTAACTTGATTTATTCAGTAGGTGACATTTTATTATTATATTTGCTTAACTACATAAAATTAATAGTAATTATAAGCAGAGTACTTGAAAATAAAAATAAAAAACATAAAATGGTGTGTTATTGTCTAAGTTCTTAATTGCTTTTTGGAAAAAAGAAAGTAGGGGGGTGTATAGGGAGAAAAGAAGGAAAGAAGAGAGGAAGGAAGGAAAAAACCAGAAATTTCACTTAGGATTTAAATGAATTCTGTACTTTCACTGAAACTATTTCAAGTTCAACTACTGTATAGATGATTTTTCTTTAAGATTCTTCGAGATTCTCAACAAATTTGGATTAGAAAATAATACTATTTTTTACCACTGTAGTCCATTTTATGTAAAAGCCTGTGCCTTATTTAAGGAAATATTAATAATGCCCCAAATTAAGAGCCTATATGAAATTTCACTAAGTAGACCTGATCAGCTTCTCATCATAATTTTGTTTTCTAGTTATTCAAGGGGAAACATTTTCTGAGTTCTTTACATGTTCCATAACATGTTCATGCCTGAATTTAAAAAAAAAAAGAAAAACAGAGCATGCTATTGTTAACTAATAATTATAAATTATCTTTCATGTAAATGAAACATTCATTGTTCTACTGAATGTTTCCTATTCTAATCCAATTTAAGGTAGTATTAATGTAAGAAGTGTATTTCACCCTAACAAAAATATTTCGTATTTTTATAGTATTTTTAATGAATCTTTCAAACTGTATCATGTGTTTTATTTTACCTATATTATTTAAAGGAATTATTCCATTTTGGTATATAAAAATATCATAGAATTAAATAACACTAACTTTGAATGTGTGTTTTATCAAAGATGAAGACACAGCTATATTTCTAGTGTTAAAGAGAGGCTATCTTATATTTAACCTATATTTTATATCTTCATGAGTGTTCAGAATGGATTGAATTTGTTTAAAAATATGTTAGGAAGGGCCAGGCGTGGAGGCACATGCCTGTAATCCCAACACTTTGTGAGGCCGAGAGTGCAGGATTTCTTGAGGCCAGGAGTTTGAGAATAGCTTGATCTATATGAGGATTTTTTGTCTCTAGAAAAATAAATAAATATAAATAAATAAATAAATAAATAAATAAAATAAATAAATAAACAAGCTAGTTTTGGTGGCATGAGCCTGTGGTCTCAGCTACTTGGGAGGGTGAGGCAGGAGGATCCCTTGATCCCAGGATGTCTAGACTGCCATGAGCCAATATCACTCCAGCCAGGGTGAAAGAGCAAGGCTCTGTCTAAAAAAAAAAAAAAAAAAAAAAAAATTAGGAAGAATTCAAGCACTTGATTGGTGGTGTTTGTGGTATCTTAGAATGTATTTAAGTTATCTGAAAAATAGTAGTACATAAATATTTGATTTAATGCTTATGTGCAAAATACTAAGAGATAAAAAGAAATATAAGGTTTAATCTTAAGTAAAAAAATTCAGAGATTATATGGAAAGAGAAGATACATGTACATGTATGTGTATAAATTTATGTAAGTAATACCCTGATTTTAGTTTGAAGAAAGTTAATGATTTACCAAGTGAAAGTTACAAAAACTTAGTTTATTGATTTTAAAGTGAAAGAGATCATGCTTCCGACTGGGGTGTTCAGTAAAAGTTTCACAGAGGGAGAGAAACCTGAATTTCTCAAAGACTAATTAGATCAGACCTGGCTTAGTTTCTTCCCAG
Organism: Macaca nemestrina; assembly: GCF_043159975.1. Classification (NCBI taxonomy): domain Eukaryota; kingdom Metazoa; phylum Chordata; class Mammalia; order Primates; family Cercopithecidae; genus Macaca; species Macaca nemestrina. The sequence goes on from NC_092140.1 coordinate 43,141,781, forward strand.
ATGTTTGATATGAGAATCACATCCCTGAGATCAGATGTAGGTGGGGATGTGTAGTTACTTGAAATGGCTTAATCATTGCAAAGCACTGATTGCATAAGTAAGAATAACATTTCTGGCACAACAAAGGGTTCACAAGACAAGGAATGATGACAAAAACAACAGGTCCAGAAGAAGTACTAATACAAAGACAGAGGGGATACCAAAAGAAATAGGGAAAACAATAGACTGGGTCAGATTACAATAACAATGACAAAAAATGGTGCTGGAGAATTGAGCATTGTTTTTGATTCTGACCACCTATACAGTAATTTAGTAGAGAAGGATGGGGTTTTTGTTGTTGCTGCTGTTGTTTTTTAAGTAACCATTTTACTTACATAGATTTCACGTTTTGTTTAAAACTTTGTCAAGTATCTGAGAAAAACAATTTCATGACAAATTTCTACGGCAGTGTGGTTTAAGTCTAAAATGATAGGTGTTCAAGTGAAAATTGGATTATTAGATACATTTTAAATTTTAAAGATTAAATTGAAAGATTACATTTTATTCCTTTGGCAGTATGATTTCTGTACCTGCAGTTGCCCAATTTTCCTCATAAGTGAGATATTATAAAATTATAGGACCCTATTACAATCAGGAAATTGACAGTGACAAAATAAAGATACAGAATATTTCCATCACTGCAAGGATCCCTCATTTTGCCTGTTTTTGTTTTGTTTTGTTTTTTGTTTTTTGAGATGGAGTCTTGCACTGTTGCCCAGGCTGGAATGCAGTGGCACTATCCAGGCTCACTGCAAGCTCCACCTCTCGGGTTCACTCCATTTTCCAGCCTCAGCCTCCCCAGTAGCTGGGACTACAGGCACCCACCACCACGCCCGGCTATTTTTTGTATTTTTAGTAGAGACGGGGTTTCACCGTGTTAGACAGGATGGTCTTGATCTCCTGACGTAATGATCTGCCCACCTTGGCCTCCCAAAGTGCTGGGATTATAGGCGTGAGCCACCACACCTGGCCCATTTTGTCTGTTTTTGGCCACGTCAAATTCCCATCTCCATTCCTTGCTTAAACCCAGACAACCACTCATATTTTCTCTATAATTCGGTCATTTAAACAACAAATGTTATGTTAATGGAATCATACAGTATGCGACCTTTTGGCATTGTTTTCTTTTTTTTTTTTTTTTTCCGCTAAGCATAATCCTCTGGGGATTCATCCAGGGTTTTATATGTACCAATGGGTGATTGCTTTACATTGCTAAGTAGTATTCCATGATATGGATCTACTACAGTTTGTTTAGTCATTCACCCATGTACAGACATCTAGACAGTTTCTAGTTATTGACTCCTGTGAATAAAGCTGCTATATACAGTCATGCACATGATTTTTGTCAACGTAAGGCTTGATTTCTTTGGGATAAATGTTTAAGAATGTTATAGCTGAATTATACGGTAGTTGCATATTCAGTTTTATGAGAAACTGCCAACTGTCCACAATAACTTTACTAATTTACATTCCCACCATCAGTATATAAATGATCCATTTGCTTTTCATTTTCTCTAGTATTTAATATTATCATCCATTTTTAATTATATACATTCTTACAGGTGTGTGCTAATATCTCATTGTGGTTTAATTTGTATTGCCCTAATGGGAAATGATGAGGATCTTCATGTGTTTATTTGTCAGTAAAATGTCTGTTTGTCTCTTTTGCCCATTTTCTAATCAGATCCTTCATTTTTTTTAACTGATGAATTTTGAGGATTGTTTATTTATTCCAGATACTAACATTTTGTTGAATATATGATTTGCAAACAATTTTTTTCCAAGAGGTAGCTCTTAACAGGATCTTTCTTAGACCAAAAGTTATTTTTTTTTTGATTAACTAAAATGTATCTTAATTTTTTTTAATTTATGAATTATGCATAGTATCAAGTCTAAGAACATTTTTTTGCCTAAACATAGGTCCAAATATTATTCTCTTATGCTTCTTTCTGAAATGTTTATATTTTTTAATTTTTCATTTATAGTGCATGGTTTGACTTCTTATAACCAACAGACATAACTCATTTTGAGTTAATTTTTGCACAAGTCTTAGAATTTTTTCTTTAATTTGGCTATGGATATCTAATTTTTTAAGTAAAATTTGTTGAAAGGTCATATTTTCTTTGTGGAGTTACTATTGTTCTTTTGTCAAAAATAAAACAGGCATATTGCACAGGTCTATTTCTTCTTTCTCAGTTGTGTTTCATTGATGTGTTTGTCTCACCTTCTAATAAAACAAGTCTATTGAGTAGATTATTCCTCCCACTTTATATTTCTTTTTCAAAATTATTTTGCCATTTCTGGTTCCTTTGCCTTTCTTTACATGTTTTAGAATAATCTTGTCTATAGTATATTTGTCTATTGCATATTTATGTACAAAAATTAATCTTCCTGGATTATGATAAGAATTGCATTAAACTAAAATATCAACTTGGGAAAAACTGATATCTTTATTAGGTTGATTGTTCTAATCCATGTACACTATTTGTCTCTTCATTTATTTAGATAATCTTTGATTTCTTTCATTGACGTTCTAAGTTTTCAACATGAAATTCCTGGGTGTGTTTTGTTAGATGTGCACATTAAGTGTTTAATTGGTTTAATTATTGTAAATGCTATTGCATTTTAAATTTCAATCTCCACATGTTTACTGATGGTATATAGAAATACAAACTGAATTTTAATTTTGTATTATATATACATAATATATTTTAAATTTGCCATGTTGACCATTTTAGATATACGATTGAGTAGCATTAATTGGATTTACAATGTTAAAAACATTTTCATTAGCTATTTGCAAAACTTCTTCATCATCACAAACAGAAGCCCTGTAACCATTAAAAGGCAATACCCAATTCTTCTCTACAGCCAATGGTAATCATTACTTTGTCTCTATAAATTTGCCTACTCTGGATCCTTACTTCGTACAATTGGAATTAAACAATATGTGTCTTTTTGTGTCTGGATTACTTTACTTAGCATGTTTCCAAAGTTCATCCTTATTGTAGCATGCATGAGAATTTCATTCCTGTTTATGGCTGAATAATATCCCATTGTATGTATCTACTACATTTTGTTTTTTATTTATCTATTGACAGAAACAAGGTTTATTTCCATCTTTTGCCTGCTGTGAATCATTTTGCAATGAACTGTGGCCTACAAGTATCTGTTTGAGTCCTTGTTTTGAATTATCTTGTGTATATACATATAAATGAACTGCTGAGTCATATGCTAATTATAATTTTAGTTTTCTGAGGAACCACTGAAGTGTGTTCCACACTGGCTGCACCATTTTTCCTTCCCACCAACAATGCATGAAGCTTCTAATTTCTCCACATCCTCACCAGCACTTGTTATTTTCTGTTTTTATTTAAAATAATAGCCATTTTAATGTGTGTAAAATGATATCTCATTGTGCTTTTGATTTACATTTCTCTATTTACTAGTGATTTTTCTTCATGTACACATTGGTCATCTTTATATATTCTACAAATAAATGCCTATTCCGATTCTGTGACCATTTTTTAATTTGAATATGTGCTTCTGTTGCTGAGTTTTGGGGTTTTCATACATTCCACATATTAATCACTCACCAAGCATATAATTTGCAAATACTTCCACTCATTCTGTGGGCTGCCTTTTTACTCTACTGATGGTGTCTTTTAAGCTGCTAATTTTAATGAAGTCCAGTATATCTATTTCTTTTTGTCTTGTTACTTATGTTTTAGGTGTCATCTCTAAGAAATAATTGCCAAATTTAATGTTCTGAAGGTTTTTCCCCAGGTTTTTCTTCTAAGAGTTTTATAATTGTATTTCTTACATTTAGGTCTTCACAATAGGTTTTTACATATTTATCTTATATGTTATCATCTTGCTCAACTAACTTAGTTCTAGGAATTTCTGTGTGTGTGTTTTACAAAACAGGAACTTCTATGTAGAAAATCATGTTATGAGCAAGTAGGGACAGTCTTATATGATTTTTTTTTCTAATTTGTATGTCTTTTATTTCCATATTTCTTATTGCACTGGTTAGAACTTCCAGCACTATATTGAATAAATAGAATGAGAGATGACAACTTTGCCCTATACCCATCTTAGAAGAAAACCATTTAGTCTTTCACAATTAAGCAAAGGGAAGGGTGTTCATATTTCTGTACATTACATGCTCTTTTATAGAGTTGGGTAAGTTCCTCTCTCTTTCTATTTTTCTAAGAGGTATTTTTGTTTCATTTAGTGGTGTGTGTGTGTGTGTGTGTGTATTTTTTGTTGTTATTTTGCATTATGAATAGATGTTTAATCTTGAAAGCAAATTTTCTTCTCCATCAATTAGTGTGACCATCCATTTCCTCTTTTACTGTTAATATGGTGCATAATATTTATTGATTTTCAAATGCTGAACCAGCCTTTGATGACTAAAATAAACCCTATTTGTTCAAGAGATATAATTATTTCTATATGTTGGTTTACTTTTTGGCTAATATTTTATTAAGGATTTTTATGCCTAGATTCAAGAGGGCGTATTGGTCAGTAGTCTAATTTTTGTGTATTCCCTTTGTCTGACTTTGATATCAGAGTAATACTAGCTTTATAAGAGAGATTTTGAAGCTTGATTTTCACTTCTAATTTTTCAGAAACATTGTGTATAATTGGTGATTTTCTTTAACAGCATTTGGACTAGAGGGTTTTTTCTGGGGGGGGCAGGAGGAGGTGGGTGGTATTAAACGATAAATTTACTTTCTTTAAGAGTTATAAGGCTATTCATGTTATCTATTGCACAGTGAGACAGTTGTGGAAGTTTCTTTTTTTTTAAGGAATTGTTTTATATTATCAAAGCTGTCCAATTTAACTGTCCAGATTTATTCAAAATATCCCTCTATTCTTTTAATATCTGCAAAGTCTATAATGGTATCCCCTATTTCATTCCTGTGAGTTTTTCTGCTGTAGTATGGAGAGTTACTGTCTAGAAGTTTTCTGTGTTTCCAGCTGGCTCCTTTCCTGTTCCTTCGTCTAGAGAGAGGAGATCTTTGCTAAGACTACTTTTGCTTGTGCCTTTGGTTCTTTCCAGCTTGCTCACTCCTTGTTTTAAGTCTGGGATATATGAGAAAAAGAAAACTCAGGAAATTCACCGCCATACCATTCTTCAAACTCTGCTTTTTAAAGAGTTTTCTTATGTTTTCGTTGTATATAGTGTCTAGGATTTTCAGTTGTACTTAGTAGAAATAATAGACAATAGTTCATCTTCATCTTCCTGAAGTGGCATTTCCAGAAAGTTTTATGAGCAGCTTTTTGGTTGATTCTACCTAAGATTGTAACCTAACAGGAGTAACCCAGTAGAGCACTGTTGGAAAAATAAGTATCACAATTCTGATTCTTAGTCTATCCTTTGACAAATTATCTTCTATGGCATTCAATTTGTTTATTTGTCCTTTATCGGTAATGTAAAATATACTACAATATAAACAGATTCTAGAAACATTAAGATAGTTACTTCTTGGCTCAATAAATGCAATTTCACTAATAATTCCTTTTTCTTCTCACTGAGATGGCCCAAGAGGAGAATTTTCCACACAATTTAAACTGCATCAGATTGCCTCGCTAGCCTTGCCACATAGATTTTGTTCAATATCTCTTTGCTTATTCCGTGGAGACCTACTTGTATCCTGCTCCGTTATTAATGAATTCAAATGGAAACTTTCCATGAAGTGTGAATAATTGATCATATTTAAAAAAATTTTTTTCTTCTATCATCTTGACTACCATCCTCAATTTTCTTCACATCCCTGTCATTTCTTGCTGCATCTTTGCTGCTCCAAGATTGCTATCCTGTGACAATATTCTTCAAGAAGGGAGAAATTCATTCTTAGATGAATGAAACCTACTATGGTTTGAATGTCATCCAAAGTTCATGTGCCAGAAACTTACTTTCCAGTGCAACAGTGGTGAGAGGTGTGTCCTGAGAAGTGCTTATGACATGAGAACTCTGATCTCATGACTGCATTAATTTTGTTATGGTGAAAATGGGTTAGTTATTGTGAGAGTGGCTTTCTTATAAAAGCAGGTTTTGCCACTTCTTGCTCTCAGACTCCTTTGCTCTTCAGCCATGGGATAATGTGGCACAAAGGCCCTTGCCAGATGCTGGTGCCATGCTCTTAGACTTTACAGCCTCCAGAACTGTGAGCCAAATAAATATCTGTTCATTATAAATTACTTAGTCTGTGGTATTCTGTTTTAGCAACACAAAAGTAACTATGACAAAATATAAAATAATTTTAGGCATCACACATGCACTAAAAGAAAATGCTGAATTATGTTCTTCAGAAAGAACAGAAGTTATACCAGAAGAAACAAAAAATATTAGAAATAAAAGAAGAGCAGCAGAATGGTAAATATTTACATAAATATAAAAGACTATTCTCCTCTTGAGTTTTTAAAAAGTTTTATGGTTTAAGACAAAAAAATAGTATTATTGGATGAGTATTTCAATAAATGTAGATGTATTACACAAAATGTTATAGCATAGATGGGGTAGAGGAAAATCTCTATTGTTGCAGTAAAGTTTCTATATTCAAAAATGAAGTTGTAAACTACTAGTTCTAGTTATATATTGAGAAGTTAACTACTACTATTTAATCACTAGAACAACCATTAAAATATATAAACAGAGATATTTTCAAAATCATGATATATCAATTAACATAGAATCCTAAAACATTCAAATAACCCAAAAGCTGGCTAGAACCTCTAAAGAGGGGAAATACAAGCAAATAAACACACAGAAAACACATGATGAACTGATAGACCTATATCCAAATATATAAGTAATTATATTAAATATAAATTCTCTAAATACAACATATTGTCAGATTAGACTTTTAAAAATGATCCAACACTATGTTTTCTACAAAAAGTTCAAATATAATAGTATGTTAAAAAATAAAAATTGAAGAAGATATATCAAGCAAGTATTAACTGAAAGAAAAATAGAGTGACTATGTTAACATCAGTTAAAGTGGACTTCAGAGTTAATAAAATAAATACCCAGGGATAAAGAAGAACATTACCTACTGATAAAATGGTCATTTCGCGAAGAAGATTTTGATGATCCTAACTGTGTGTACACCAACAACTGAACTTCAAAATATGCAAAGCAAATAATGACAGAAACAAATGAAAAAACAAGTAAACTTATATACAAGTCTACAGTTATATTTTGTGACTAAAATTATATTCTATCAGTAGTAAATAAAACCAATAATGGAGAATACCATCAACAACAACAGAAAGAACTAATACCACCAATCAATAAGATTTAATTGATGTTCATAGAAACTCCATCCAACAATAGTAGAATATACATTCTTCACAATAACAATTGACCCATTCATCAGCTTGTGTATATTGTGGGTCATAAAACAAACTTGAATAAATTATAAAAATTGAAATAATTAAAAATACTTGCTGGTTATCATAAAATTAGATTAGAAATCAATAACAGAAAGATATCAGGGCAATATCCAATCATTTGGATATTAAACTACATCATACTAAATAATTCATCAGTATAAAGGAAACTTCCAAAGGAAATTGAAATTTTTTTTTTTTTTTTTTTTTTTTTTTTTTTTTTTTTTTTTTTGAGACGGAGTCTCGCTCTGTCGCCAGGGCTGGAGCGCAGTGGCCGGATCTCAGCTCACTGCAAGCTCCGCCTCCCGGGTTTATGCCATTCTCCTGCCTCAGCCTCCTGTGTAGCTGGGACTACAGGCGCCCGCCACCTCGCCCGGCTAGTTTTTTGTATTTTTTTAGTAGAGACGGGGTTTCACCGTGTTCACCAGGATGGTCTCGATCTCCTGACCTCGTGATCCGCCCGTCTCGGCCTCCCAAAGTGCTGGGATTACAGGCTTGAGCCACCGCACCCGGCCAGAGAATATTTTTAAATTGTGTCCCCACTGAAATTTCAACTTGAATCGTATCTCCTAGAATTCCCATGTGTTGTGGGAGGGACTCAGGGGGAGATAATTGAATCATTGACGCTGGTCTTTCTTTTGCTATTCTTGTGATAGTGAATAAGTCTCAAAGATCTGATGGGTTTATCAAGGGTTTCCACCTTTGCTTCTTATCTCATTTTTCTCTTGCCACTGCCATGTAAGAAGTGCTTGTCACCTCCCACCATTATTCTGAGACCTCCCCAGACATGTGGAACTGTAAGTCTAATTAAACTTCTTTTTGTTCCCAATTTTGGGTATGTCTTTATCAGCAGCATGAAAATGAACTAATACAATAAATTAGTACCAGGAGTGGGGTGTTGCTGAAAAGACACCTCAAAATGTGGAGCATCTTTGGAACTGGGTAACAAGCAGAGGTTGGAACAGTTTGGAGGGCCCAGAAGAAGACAGAAAAATGTGGAAAAATTTAGAACCTCCTAGAAACTTGCTGAATGGTTTTGACAAAAATGCTGATAGTGATATGAACAATAAGGTCCAGGTTGGGGTGGCCTCAGATGGAGATGAAGAACTTGTTGGATCTAGAGCAAAGGTGACACTTCCTATGTTTTAGCAAAGAGACTTGGGGCATTTTGCCACAGCCCTAGAGGTTTCTGGAACTTTGAACTTGAGGGAGATGATTTAGGATATCTGAGGGAAGATATTTCTAAGCAGAAAAGCATTTAAGAGATGACTTGGGTACTATTATAAACATTCCATTTTAAAAGGCAAACAGAGAATTAAAGTTTGGAAAATTTGCACCCTGATGATGCAATAGAAAAAAAAAACCATTTATTTTTTAGGAGAAATAGAAGCCACCTGCAGAAATTGCATAAGTAATTATGCATAAGTAGCAAGGATTCTAATGTTAATCCCCAAAACCATGGGGAAAATGTCTCCAGACCATGTCAGAGAACTTTCCAGCAACCGTTGCCATCACAGGCCCAGAGGCCTAGGAGGAAAAAATTGTTTCATGGGTTGGGTTCAGCATCACCATACTGTATTCAACCTAGGGACTTGGTGCCGTGTATCCCAGCAGCTCCAGCCATGGCTGAAAGGGCCGATGTACAGCTCAGGCTGTGGCTTCAGAGGGTGGAAGCCCCAAGCCTTGGCAGCTTCCATATAGTGTTGAGCCTGAAGGTGCACAGAAGTCAAAAATTGAGGGTTAGGAACTTCTGCCTGGATTTAAGAAGATATATGGAAACACCTGGATGCCCAGGCAAATGTTTGCTGCACATGTGGGACCCTCGTGGAGAACCTCTTCCAGGGCAGTGCAGAAGGGAAATGTGGAGTCAGAGCCCTCACACATAGTACCTACTGGGGCACCGCCTAGTGGAGCTATGAGAAGAGGGCCACCATCCTCCAGACCTCAGAATGGTAGGTCCACCAAGAGTTTGCACCATGTGCCTTGAAAAGCTGCAGACATTCAACTCCAGTCCATGAAAGCAGCCTGAACGGATGCTGTACCCTGCAAAACCACAGGGTAAAAGATGCCAAAGACCATGGGAACCATCTCTTGCATCAGCCTAACCTAGATGTGAGAAATGGAATCAAAGGAGATCATTTTGGATCTTTAAAATTTGACTTCCCAGCTGTATTTTGGACTTGCACGGGCCCTGTAACTTTTTTGTTTTGGCCACTTTCTCCTATTTGTTATGGCTATATTTACCCAATACCTGTACCATCATTGTATCTACGAAATAAGTAGCTTGAATCAATTTTACAGCTCATTGGTGGAAAGGACTTGCCTTGTCTCAAATGAGACTTTGTGCTATGGACTTTGGATTCATGCTGAAATGAATTAAGACTTTGGGGAACTGTTGGGAAGGCACAATTGGTTTTGAAATGTGAGGACATGAGATTTGGAGGGGCTGGGGCAGAATGATATGGTTTGGCTGTGTCCCCACCAAAATCTCAACTTGAATTGTATCTCTCAGAATCCCCATGTGTTGTGGGAGGGACCTGGGAGGGTGGTAATTGAATCATGGGGGGCCATTCTTTCCCATGCTATTCTTATGATACTAAATAAGTCTCCCAAAATCCGATGGGTTTATCAGAGGTTTCTGCTTTTGCTTCTTCTCTCATTTTTTCCCTTGCTGTGGCAATGTCAGAAGTGCCTCTCACCTCCTGCCATGATTCTGAGGCCTCCCCAGCTTCTTCTCTCATTTTTCCCTTACCGTGGCCATGTAAGAAGTGCCTTTCTCCTCCCACCATGATTCTGAGGCCTCCCCAGCAATGTAGAACTATAAGTCAAACTAAACCTCTTTTCGTTCACAGTTTTGGGTATGACTCTATTAGCAGCATGAAAACAAACTGATACAAGCACTAAAGAGCAAACATTGCAAGACTTAGCTAAGATATTGCTTCAAGAGAAGTTATAGGAATAAACACATATACTAAAAACAAAACAAAACAAACAAAAAAATTAAAATATTGGTAAAAAGAGTGGAATAAATCCAAATCAACCTAAGAAAATAAATAATTAAGATAATAAATATATTAAACCAAAAACAAAAGAATAGTTGAGAAAATAAACAAAACTGAAAGCTATTTTGAAGAGGTGGCCTGCCCCTCCACACCTGTGGACGTTTCTCATTAGGTAGAACGAGAGACTTGATTAAAATAAATGAGACACAGAGACAAAGTATAGAGAAAGAAAAAGTGGGCCCAGGGGTACCGGCGCTCAGCATACAGAGGACCCACACAGGCCCGGTCTCTGATTTCCCTCAGTATTTATTGACCATTGTCTTTACCATCTTAGAAAAAGGGAAGTGGCAGAATAATAGGATCATCATAGGGAGAAGGTCAGCAGTAAGACATATGAATAAAGATCTCTGTGACATGAATAAGTTTAAGAAAAAGTGTTGTGTCTTGATATGCGTATGCAAATATCTCCATAAACCTTTTTAGTGCATAAAGAGCAGCACTGCCGCTAGCACATCCCACCTTCAGCCCTAAGGCGGTTTTCTCCTTTCTCAGTAAACAGAATATACAATCAGGTTTTACACCGAGATGTGAGGCCTTCTTTCCTCTTATACTAGTCCTCTTCATCACAGATCCTTCACATGTGTCAGGCTGGGGGACGGTCTTTCCCTTCCCATGAGGCCATATTTCAGACTATCACATGGGTAGAAACCTTGGTCAATACCTAGCTTTCCTAGGCAGAGGTCCCTGCAACCTTTGACAGTGTACGTGTCCCTGGGTACTTGAGATTTAAGAGAATGGTCATGACTTTTCATGACTGCCTTCAGGCACTTGTTTAACAAAGCACATCCTGCACAGCCCAAAATCCTTTAAACCTTGAGTCACCACAGCACATGTCTCTTGCAAGGACAAGGTTGGGGGTAGAGTCACAGATTAACAGCATCTCAAATGCAGAACAAAATGGAGTCTCTTATGTCTACTTCTTTCTATATGGACGCAGTAATAGTCTGATCTTTCTTTTCCCCACGCTGTTTATTTTAAAAGATAAATAAAATTGGTAAATCTTTAGCAAGACTGAGAAGACAACGACTCAAATCAGCAATACCAAATATGAAAGATAAAGTATCTCTACGGACACTGCAAACATTACAAGAATAATGAATGAATACTGTGAAAGCTGCACACATAAATTCAACAACCTACATAAAATGAAGCAATAATTTGAAAAGCACGAACTACCAAAGCTAACCCTAATGAAATAGAAAAGTTAAGTAATCCCATAGCTATTAAAGAAACTGAATTGATAGTTAAGATTTTCTGAAAAAGAAAATCTCTAGGTATAGAGCATTTCACTGAAAAATTTGCCAAACATTTAAAGAAAGAATAACTCCAATACTGTCCAACCTCTTCCTGAAACTGGAAACTGAAGGAACCTTTCCAAACACATTTTTGAACCCAGCATTACCCTGAAACCAAAACCAAAATAATTACATAAAGAAAACTTTAGACTAATACTCTGAGAAAATATAGACACCAACATTCTCAACAATATATTAGCAAATGCAATTCAGAGATATATAAAAAGAATACATCATGGCCAAATGGAGTTCTTGCAATAATGTAACATTGGCTCAGTTTTCAAAAATTAATCTATGTAATTCACCATGTTAATGATTTAAAAAAAATAAAACATAATTGTATCAATAAATGTAGAAAAAACATTTGACAAAATTAAACACTCACTTATCATAAAAATTCTAAGCATTCAAGTTTAAAAAGAAAGAAACTTATTTAACTTAATAATTGGCATCTGCAGTATACTTGCAGCAAACACCATGGTTAATAGTGAATGTGAGAATGCTTTTTCTAGATCAGGAACAAGCTGAGAATATTCAGTCTCACAACTCTTATTTATCATAAGACTCTAAGTCTTAGTCAAAACAATAAACAAGAAAAAGAAATAAAATATGTAACATTTGCAAAGTAGAGATAAAATTGCTCCCATTAACAAATGACATTCTTTTCTGTAGAGAAATCCCAGGAATATACAAAAACTTTCCTAGACATAATAAGTACTTTTAGTAAAGCTACAAAATACAATGTGATCATACTAAAATTCATCATAAAATTTTCATATTGAAGCCAAAAACAATTGGAATCCATACTTTAAAAAATACCATTTATTGGCCAGGTATAGTAGCTCATGCCTATTATAATCCCAGCATATTGGGAAGCTGATGTGGGCACATTGCTTGAGCCCTGGGCAACATGATGAAACTCCATCTCTACAAAAAAAAAAGTTAGCTGGGCATGGTGGTGAGCACCTGTGGTCCTAGCTATTTGGGGGTCAAATGTGGGAGGATAACTAGAGCCCAGGAGGTCAAGGCTGCAGTAAGCCGAGATCATGCCACAGCACTCCAGCCTGAGCGACAGAGTGAGTCTGTCTCAAAATAAATAAATAAATGAATAAATAATAAAATAAAGTACCATTTAGAACTCAAAAAAATATAAAATAAAATATTTTGAATATTACAGAAGGTTTATATAAACAGAGATAAATACTATGGAAAATTCAACACAATGAAGATGTCAGTTCTGCCCAAACTAATCTTTAGTCTTAATGCAATACATGTCAAAATCCCAAAATCCCATGTATTTTTGTAGACATATAGAAACAGAATCTAAACTATATAAGGAAAAGAAAAGGAATTAGACTAGTGACAATAACTTTGAAATGCAACAGTGTTTGAAAATAAGAATTACACAATTTTAAGAACATTTAGTATTAAACCTACAGTCAACAAAAATTGTATATTTGCAAACAGATAGATAGGCACGTAGATGAATGGACCCAGAATAGAATCCAGACAGAGACCAACACAATTATGACTTTTCAATAGCGCTCCATTTATTCTCTCCCCACTGGGCTATGAAGCACATCTTCAGTGTTGTCCAACTTGTCATCTGTCAAGAATCCAGAACTGGCACGTCTCTAGTTAATGTCTCTAAAAATGGTCCTGAGGGATAATTTTATATCCTCAACAGCCTAAGGTTAATACTCAGATGATCCAGACCTTCCTATGTGATTTGTAGAGGTAACTCAGAGTGCAGAAAGAATCTTCAATGGAATGGCCTAAGGTTGGAGATAATGAGATTCAAATTTGAGAAACCTCATGAATAAAGACTCCATTGGGGGTGGGAGATTTCAGTAGCAGTTCCCATCACAATGCTCCCATGTTAGGCAAAAGGTGTTGCCTTTTGTCATATTAGCACAGGGCACATACTGATATAGTTGCATGAAGCATATCTTAGCATTGTGTGTTAGTCTGCTCTCACACTGCTAATAAAGACATAACTAAGACTGAGTAATTTATAAAGAAAAGAGGTTAGATTGATTCATAGTTCCACATGGCTGGGGAAGCCTCACAATAATGGCAGAATGCAAATGAGTAGCAAAGTCACATCTTACATGGTGGCAGAAAAGAGAGCTTGTTTAGGGGAACTCCCATTTATGAAACCATCAGATCTTGTGAGACTTATTCACTGCCACAAGAATAGTATGGGAGGAAACTTCTCCCATGATTCAATTGTCTCCCACCGGGTCCCTCCCATGATACATGGGCATTATGGGAGCTACAATTCAAGATGTGATTTGGGTGGGGACACAGTCAAACCATATCATTCTGCCCCTGGTTTCCCCAAAATATCATGTCCTCACATTTCAAAACCAAGTATGTCTTTCCACCAGTCCTCCAAAGTCATAACCCATTTCATCATTAACTCAGAAGTTCACAGTCCAAAGTCTCTTCTGAGACAGGGCAAGTCCCTTCTGCCTATGAGCATGTAAAGTGAAAAGCAAGTTAATTACTTCCTATATATAATGGGGGTAAGGCATTGAGTCAATACCAAGATAAATTGGCCAAAACGAAAGGGCTAAAGGCTCCATACAAGTCTGAAATCTAGTGGGGCAGTCAAATATTAAAGCCCCAAAATGATCTCCTTTTATACCATGCCTCACATCCAGGGCACACTGATGCAAGAGGTGGGCTGCCATAGCCTTGGGTAGCTCTGTCTCTGTGGCTTTGCAGGCCACAGCTCCCCTCCTGGCTGCTTTCACTGGCTGGCATTGAGTGTCTGTGGCTTTTCCAGGCACACAGTGCAAGCTGTCAGTGAATCTACCATTCTTGGGTCTGGAGGACAGTGGTTCTCTTCTCACAGCTCCACTAGGCAGTGCCCTAGTGGGGACTCTGTGTGGAAGCTCCAACCCCACATTTCTCTTCTGCACTACCCTAGGAGAGGTTCTCCATTAGAGCCCCACCCCTGCCACAAACTTCTGCCTAGACATCCAGGTGTTTCCATACATCCTCTGAAATCTAGGTGGGGGTTCCCTAACCTCAGTTCTTTACTTCCGTGCACCTGCAGGCTCAATATCATATGGAAGCTGCCAAGGCTTGGGGCTTACACCATTTGAAGCCGTGGCCTGAGCTGTATCTCAACCCCTTTTAGCTATGGCTGAAGCAGCTGTGATGTAGGCACCAAGTCCTTAGGCTGCACAGACCAGGCAGACCCTGGAACTTGTCCACAAAACCATTTTTTTTTCTTCTCCTAGGCCTCTCAGTCTGTGAAGAGAGGGCCTGGTATGAAGTTCTCTGACATGCCCTGGAGACATTTTCCCCATTGTCTTGGTGATTAACATTAGGTTCCTTGCTACTTACGCAGATTTCTGCAGCCTGGTTAAATTTCTCCTCAGAAAATGGGTTTTTCTTTTATATCACATCATCAGCCTGTAAATTTTTCTAACTTTTATGCTCTACTTCCCTTGTAAACATAAGTCACAATTCCAAACCATATATTTGTGAATATATATAACTGAATACTTTTAACAGCACCTAAGTCACATTTTGAATGCTTTGCTGCTTAGAAATTTCTTTTGCCAAATGCCCCAAATCATATCTCTTAAGTTCTAATTTCCACAAGTCTCTAGGGTAGGGAAAAATGCCAGAAGTCTTTTTGCTAAAGCATAACAAGAGTCACCTTTGCTCCAGTTTCCAACAAGTTCCTCATCTCCATCTGAGACCACTTTAGCCTGGGTTTCATTGTCCATATCATTATCAGCATTTTGGCCTAAGCCATTCAGCACACCTCCTGAGAGTCCCAAAATTTCCCAGTTTCCTGTCTTCTTCTGAGCCCTCCAAACTGTTCCAACCTCTGCCTGTTACCCAATTCCAAACTTGCTTCCCCATTTTTGGGTATCTTTACAGCAGCACCCCACTCTACAGGAACCAATTTACTATATTAAACTGTTATCATGCTGCTAATAAGGACATACCCAAGACTGGGTAATTTACATAGGAAAAAAATTTAATTGACTGACAGTTCCACATGGGTGGGGAGGCTTCACAATCATGGTGGACAGCGAATGAGGAGCAAGATCACATCTTACATGGCAGTCTGCAAGAAAGCTTGTGCAGGGATACTCCATTTATAAAACCAACAGATTTCATGAGACTTATTCACTACCATGAGAACAGTATGGGGGAAATCGCCCCCATGATTCAATTATCCCCCACCAGTCTCTCCCACGACATTTGGGGATTATGGGAGCTACAATTCAAAATGATACTTGGGTGGGGACACAGACAAACCATGTCAGAGAGGCCAATGAAGACTCTGAAAACACTAAACAAAAAAAGTAGATTATTCACGCCTCTCCTCTCTCCCTGTATAATCTACACACATTTTCTCGTGAAAAATTGCTACCTGGGAACCTGACCAGTGAGGAGCAAAGGGAGAAGATCTTTTAAAGCTAAAAGAATATCATTGAGAAGTTTGAATTTTGTATTTATGTTTTCTCAACTCCTGTTTGAATTAGAGTTGCAAGGAATCAGAAAATACGATGCTATTATCATATGCCTGCTGCATAATATTTACAATCCATTTCTTATAAATGACGCCCCACTAGAGAAGGTTAATAAGAAATTAAATGCAGTATTTTCTTCAGGTTAAATTAACTATGTATTCTACATATATTTAGCTAGTAACCTATTGTATTATGTTTAAAAACTCTCATAATAACAATAAAACAAATCAAACAAACACAACTTATTTTAAGAGTGCCTTTGTCTTATTAAATGATTTATTGATTATACAGTGTTTATTAACTTAGTTGTGTTTCAAATGAATTGAAAAAACAATTATTATTTGGACAGTATGAATGCTATTAGTTTATCCTATATATATAACAGTTGGGTACATCTTTTGTCTCACTTTCTGAAACTTAAAAATCAGAAAAACATTTCAGGTAAAAAAAAATCTAACATTTCCATAATAATCAAATTAAATAATCCATTTAAAATGTGCTTGTAAATTGAAATGTATTTGTACCTTAACACCAGAACTATCTTCTTTGGCTCATACCACAGATCACCACCAGATGGTGGTAGAAGACTGACTGATACTTTCAATATTATCAATGGGCAAGACATACGTGCTTGGCAGTTTTAAGCTTTTGCTTTTTTCAGTCTTCTTTTCCACATACAAATAATTTCTTAATTCTTTACTATTACAGCTTTATTCTATGTATAGGACTGAGGCTATTGAGACCTGAGGGTTGCTAGGATTATACCCATCTAAATGTAAGACAATGGAACTCTCAGGAAGGAGATTAAAAGGTTAGGGAAACATTTGTTAAATTTCTTATTTTCAAACAATTTTAGAAAAATATATAATATATTTTTCTATATATAATAAATACTATATTTATATATTCTGTAGATTCTTTATACTATGTACATATATAATGTACATGTATTATATTGTAACATGTATAATACAACTGTTCACAAAAAGAATGAAAAACATCTACTGTGTAAAACCTACTACTTCAGCGTGTACATGATAAGAAGTCTGGAATTCTTTTAATGTTCTATTGTTGGTTCAATATCTAGCACCACAAAAATACTAGAGTCTTACTTTCAAAAAATATAATTGACCTTGTGGTACTTTCGTATTGCACACAACACACAAGTGTGGCTTTGTATATACACAGGGAAGACACACGACGGAAAATAAAGTAAGAGTCAGGCTAATCTTTCATGGTAGAACATTGTCCACACTAAAAATGAATTTCATATTTTTTAACTCTTCCAATCTCTTTGAATTATTTCTCAATTTGACGCATGACCTAAAATTCTTAATCCATTAACTCCACATTAATTTTAATTTTTTCACAGATATGTCCATACAGAATTTTCAATGTTTGAAATTCCTGTGTAATGTGAAATCTAATCTTCATGAGAGGTATTTTTTCATTTTCCAGTAAAAATTCCTTAAAATGTGTTTTTATATTATTTTCAAGAATAAAATAAAATGTATAACAAAAAATAATTTTTGTTATTTTAGGATTCCTAATACATTCTAGAGTAAAGGATTATTTTTGTTCTTTTGCTCTTCTATTAAATACTTTAACAAAATCACATCTTTAACATTTTTATCACAGATTTTAATGTTTTTTCATGTTTTCCTTAAACAAGCATATTCACAAACCTATTCACTTCAGCCAAAGGTCACCTAAAATAAAAGTTGTGGCATGATGTGATTAAAAAATAGGATATATTTTGAGAGTTTAGCAATATATAATTTAACAAATGAGAATCATTTATGCATTTATATGACTCTCCTGACAAATATTGCATTTGATTTTAATAAGAAAGTGTCTCAATTTATTTTATCTCAAATTAACAAGTGGAAAAACATGCTTTTATCATTAATAGACATTGTTCTACATTTCTGAGAAAAACTTCAAGAAAGCAATAGATACTAATATATAATATTACATTTTAAATGTTTTTGTTTTGGTAGCTAACTCACTGAGGACTTGACAGAAATATTGCACACAATGATCTAGGTAAAATGACATGGGTTTAGATTGAGTTAGTTCTATTGCATAAATGTGGAATACAAGTTACTAAAATGTGACAATATCAATCATATATAATTCTTATTTTATTTTCCTTTATTCTATTTTGGCTTCTTCTGTCACTACCTTCAGATACTTTCAAGACAGCACAATGTTTATTTCAGTTTCTGCAGTAATGCCCTGTGGACATTTCAAAACTTGAATGAGCAGCCTAAAAGGCAGACTACTTAAGTTCATTTTTAAATACTTGGATTTTAAAAATGTAATAGTTATTATTCCTCTTTTTTCTCTAAAATATTATATAGGGAAAAAGCTAAGTCTGTATATCTGTTGGGCAGCAATCAGCTTAGAGTTGAGGGTAGGCTGAGCTGTTTAGACTGAGTGTGTATGTCCAGTTCCTCAAAGTTTATATCCTTACTTTTTGGATTCCTAAAAAATTGTTCTTAAATGTCAGTTATCATTTATTATCACATTACTGTTGTTGTCTTTACTAGAATTGTGAATTCTTTTTTATGTCATTGTGTCTCTCTCAAAGATGAAAAATAAAAGTTGGTCAAGAAACACGGCAAGAAATATGAGATAAAGTGTATAAACTGGCATGAGTGAACATTCTTTCTTTGCATTTAGTTAATAACTCTTAAGCTCCTGTAAGAACAGAAATTTGTTACTTCCTTTTGAAACCTGTCCAAAATAATACCGTGCCTTAAAATTTATCTGTTCCAAGAAAAGTTATATGGCTACATTTTCATCACCAAAAAATACAATGTAACAAATAGTTCCTAAATTGTTGCTGGATAACTCTGGCATTATCAGAATACTTCTGTATGCCTATAGGAATTCTTGGACATCTATCTTTTTTCTTTGTTATTTCAGGTAACATACATTTTTTTAAGCAGTAGCTTTTTGGAATAAATTGTGATCAGCTTTCTATAGTCACAACTATAATGGAAGATTTCAGATAAATAGCAGGCAGATGAGCTGTCTTGTTAAAAAAAAAAAATGATGCTTTCTCATTGCATTCAAGATATTCCAAGCAATTTTGAATAAAAAACAGGATTCTTTATCTCAGTTTATCACTTCAGATTTTCAGAAACTACCTCTCTTAAGCATTCTGAGCTTTAGCCACAGAAAATTACTAAATAATCCTGTCATGTCATATGCATATATTACCTCCAATAATTTTTTCTCTTATCCTTGAATTCAGGAACACTTCTGAATTTCCATCAATTTTTCAAAATCTTGTTCAATGGTTATATATTCTCAAAAGTTGTTGGTCCCTAGCTTTCAAAGATTAGTTATTTTCATATTATTTTCTTCCTAATTCTAATTAGAAAACTTTTTGTAATATAATTACTTATTAAAATATCAATTACACATTTAATTCATAATTTCATAGCACTGAATACAATATATGGCACATAGTAGGTTTAATAAATTTGAGCCTTATTAAAATAATACAAAGATAAAATTTAAATATCAAAGTAGATGTGAAAAAGAGAAAAGTTTAAGTATATATGTTAAATCCAAATTCTCAAATTTTCTGCTCCTGTTGGAGGTACAGACTCTGGAGCCTAACTGCCTCGGTATAAATATTGATTGCTTTGTAGCTGTATTCTCCAAGTCAGGTTTCTTAACACTATGTCTTTTTCCATCATTGTTGAAATGAGGATGGCAATAGTTTTTATTTTAGGATTGTAATCAGGGTTAAAGAAGTCAATACATACAAGGGCTTAGAACAATGCCTAGCAATAATGCATACTCCGTAAGTATTTATTATAATTAATATTATTGAAAAGCCAACATTTTGAAACACTAAACATTTTTTTCTGACCACTTAAAATATTAATGCAGACATTTAAAAATATGGTTTCATGAATGTTCTGGTACACAAAATGGGATATTTAAAAAGAAAAGAACTATCATGAAATAATAATAAAAATGAACAAGCTATTATGCAGGCAACAACTTGGTTGAATTTTAAAGAAATTGTTCTGAGTGATAAAAACCAGTCTTAATAGATTGAATACAGTATTATTCCATTCGTTATAATATTATAGTAATGGAGAACAGATCAATGGATACTAGGCTTAATGAAGTGGGTGGGATGGGGAATGGTTATAAAAAGGCAGCGTATGGATCCTCCTGGTGATAGAACAGTTCTGTATCTTGAATGTAGTGTTGGCTACACATACATGGACCTAAATTTGATTAAAATGCACAGAAATAAATGTACACACACTCTCTCTCACACACACACACACATACATACACACACACACACACACACACTAAACATAATGAGAATAACTTGGAGAAGCAAATTTGAAAATGATACAAATGTAATCAGAGATGTCCTTACAATGACCATGCATATATCAACTACATGAATGAAAAGAATGCTAACTTCAACAAAAACTTGGAAAGATTCTGTGGGAAATACACTTAAATTTAACAAATCTCGCAAAGAGAAACAGCTGTTTGATTTGCTTCAGGAATTACTTTCACTGCCAAATTGTACCAGGAAACCTAACTCTGTCTATACCTTTCTACTTGAAAACAAGTACTCAGTGAATATCTGAGCATTTCATGCTAATATATTTCTTATTCCCTTGTTTTAGAAAATGTCATGTCACGTCTTTCTGTGGATAAAGAGAAGACATAAAAATAAGTATAAGTAAGGCTTGGGAAATTTTAAAAAGTTTGGCTGCTTCAATCAATACCAGCATCCTGGTTGTAATATTATACTAAGTTTTGCAAGATATTATCTTTAACAAAACTAGGTAAAGCATACGTGAGTTCACTCTATATATTAATTTTACATCTGCATGTGAATCTATAATGATCACAAAATGTAACATTTAATTAAAATTTATTAAGGATCAGGCTCATGATTGGTTCCAAAATGTTTCAGTAATAGTTAAACGTCTATTTCTATTTAGGGATTAAATTAGGTAGTTACATGTACTATAAAAGAGTAGGATCAAATGTTGATCATATTACCATCTCCTTTTGCTTTTTTGCATTTCATGAACAATAAAGAACAGAAAAAGTAAACTTAATGGTATTTATATATTTCATAAAAGCTGTTATTAATTAAGCAGCCCATATTTATTATAATATTAATTAATTCAAATCTGGAATGATAATCTTTTCTTAATGGTTATCTAACTGATTAATTCTTTTTACATGTACTTTCATATAAGAAATCCTCATCTTTGAAGATTAAATATTTTCCCCACCTTTCACATTTGAGGTGAGGAATATCTAACAAAATCTAATGCCAGGCAATTTCTTCGTAGTACTGACCAGACAATTATTAACAACTTAGAAAAAACAAAAGATTTATCTGGAAAAGGAGAGATTTATTACTAACATTGTTTGAAACTACCAAGCCATAGTGAAAATACAAAGCAGTTCAGCTTTTAGATGATTTGATTGCTATTTCTGAACTCTGGATGGATAATGGAATAAAGACCCTCCCCCAACACCCCACGTTCACTGTCTACCCTTTCTCACCCCTCATTAGGCCTTGGTCTTTAACAATGTTTCTCACTTCCTTACCTGCCCTTAGCATCGTATATGAATCCTAGACCAAAACAGAAATCATATCTATCCTAGAGTCAGCCCAATCATGTTGTAGAATTCAGAAACGGCATAAAAAATCTAGCAACTTCCTGGGATATGTCAGAAGAGGTGACTGAAGGAGATGGCCATGGAAAGAGAAGAGAATAATATAAAGAGTTAAATAAAAAGATGTTAAAAGTTACCTGATAAGGTAACAAGATCACAGGCCATTTTATCTGCACCTTTCAGAGGGTTACTAGCCTTAGATTTTTGAGCACTACATATATTTTGCATACTGGACTTGGGGAGGTTAAATGACACACCTGAATTCATATTGGAATTCATATTGAATGAATTGCAGACCAAAAACTTAGACTCAAGTCACTTGTTGATGCATCGACGCACAGCATATTTAGTGCATAGAATTTACACCTTGTAAATAAATACTATCTTTAAGTTTCATATAGTTTGCACATGATAAAACAGAATCAGAAAAATCAGGGGAAAAAACACTCTATGAATTAATGTATTTTACTGTTGTTTTAGTTACTTTTATAAGCACGTACTATCAATAACTGGAGAACGGGAAGCCCACCTACCTTTTTTGTTCCTAATCTTATTGTACAGCACACCAAGTCAAGGCCCATTACCTTCCCTGGAGTGCAGTGGATTATCTTCTAAGCAAGCTCACACTTGGACATTTTACCCTTTGACCTCCTGCATCTCACTGATCTGGGTACCATACCAGAGACTTTCCTATAAAAAAGGTTTAAGGATTTTAAGATCCATAGTGACATAAATTAAATGAGAGCTGTCTCTGTGGAACAGTAAAACAAAAGCCATTTAACTCTTACATTTACTGACCTTTTGCTCCTGCATTTGCAAAGAAAGTACTACTCAATCAGGTTCCTGGCTTCCATGAAACTGTTGAAATGGGCCCGCTAAAGCTTTTAGTATTTTATTAGAACATTTTGCTACCTATTGTTTGTATCCATCTCTCAAGGGGTGAGAATTTGTTTATGAGTGATTTTTAGAAGTGTGTATATAAATATGTTTTTTTCTAGTTTTAGTTTTCTTCAAAGTGGTTTTATTTTCCCTTGGGCTTGATGATAGTACATTAAGTTCTACTTGCAAGAGGAAAGGTATTTGTATACTTACATTGGAAACAATATTTCTGATGTTAAATAAAATTCCAAGAAGAAGTTGACTTACCTTTATTGATATAAAATATTAAAGCATTTATTTTCAAGTATTAAACTTGAAACAAAGTCACAGGATTCCAGGTAAGGTCACTTGAGGTTGAATTGGTTTAGAAAAATATGTGGTAAAGAAATGCATCTTGGGATAGCCTGCCCCCATGATCAAATTTTTAGTCATTAAAACAAATGTTTTCAGACTCTTCTCTTGATATTTTTATAAGAATGTGGGCAGAACTGACAAATAGAATAAAACCTTAATGCAAAATTTTATAAATAATTTTTAAAGAAAAGTATGTATACCAATGTGTTAAAAATATTTTAAATATTAGATTGCAAACACCATGAAAGCAAATTAAACTTTTGTAAGGTCATTTAGTGTTATTGTCTACCATGATTGAATGGCCATACCCCTAGTTCAGATAACCAACTTAAAAAACTTCATGAACGGTATAGGTTTCTGCAAGACAATGCCAGATTTTTTAAATCATTTTTTCTAGATCCATTATTTCTCTCTCAAAGTGACATATATTACCTAGTGCATAACTAAATACTAATCTTCAGTACAACAATACAAACTAGAGCACGTATATAGCTCCATGTCACAAAATAAATTATTAATGTAGTCAAATTCAGAAAGGCTCATTTGATTTATAGATAGATCTTAGAGCAATAATTGCATATGCTTTTGTTTTGTTTTATTTTCTCCCAAATTGGACACTTTGCTATTCTGTAAACATTTAATAAACATTTAATATAATACAATATTAAAGATGGCAATTTTAAGAAAAAAAAAACCTGGTAAAGTTTTCTAATTTTTCTCATTGCTTGTGTTATGCTATTTTTCAGTAAATATATTGAAATCACATGATTATTGCTGACACTATTCAGTGAAGTTGGCATATATAACACAATTGTTTCCTATGTTGATCTTCATTTATTCTTCCATTTACTCTTCTATTAATTCATTCAGCACCTATATCTTGGGTAATTTCTGTGATTCACAACTAGTGCCAAACACTGTTGAAACACACATAAAAGTATAGGCTGTCAGGGTCTATTTTTTTTCATGGAGCTTGTCTTTTTTTCATGTTGCTATAATGGAATACCTGAGATTGGGTAATGTACAAATAAATTAGGTTTATTTGGCTTATGATTTTGGTGGCTGGCAAGTCCAAGATTGGGCACCTGCATCTGGTGAGGGCCTCATGTTGCTTGCACTCATGGTGGAAAGCAGAAGGACAATGGGTGAGTGCAAAGAAATCACACGGTGAGAAAGAAAGCAAAGAAAGAGAAAGCCAAGGACGCCTTTTTTTAACAACCTACACTGGAGGAAACCAATCCTTTGGTTCCAGTCCTCTTGGAACCTTCTTTAGAACCAATCCTCTTGCTTTCTGTGAAACCAAGAACTCACTCACCCTCTCTGGAAGGCATTAGTCTATTCAAGAGGGATCTGCTTCATGATCCAAACACTTCCCATGGGGCCCTGCCTCCCAACACTACCACATTGGTAATCAAATTTTAATATGAATTTTTGTGAGGCCAAACAATATTCAAGCCATAGCCAAACTCATGGTTTAAAGTGTTAGCAAAGCAAACAAGCAAGTGCTTTGCTGCATATGAAAAATTCGATGGTGCTTTAAAACAAATAGGCAAAATGACCGTAGAGGATCAAAAAAAGCTGACAAAAGGATTTGGCAGCTAAATTGGCACCTGTATGAGAAACAGGATTTTAGATGGTCAAAAGTGAGAAGGGTTTTTCTGGTAGAAACAAACCAACAAACAAAAACAAAAAGGCAAGAGGGAGGAAGCAGAGGAGGGTAACTGATAAGTATGGCTTAAGAGTTTTTACAAAAGGAGTGGTAAAGGCAATGACCAGGGGCCAGATCATAATTGGCTCATCTAAATTTTGATCTGTTGAAGAAAGGAGTAATCGAATATGCAGGAATTGAATGGAACATGTACAAATAATAGATTAAAATGTAGAATTATTCTGTTCAGATAACAGATAAAAATGTAGAATAAAATTATTTGTGTTTATACTACACACATAGTATTTTGGATATCATATTGAAATTTAGAGAACACGCATCTGTCCATCATTCTTTGTCAGAAAAAATAATTCTTTCAGGACCCTGGATCTAGGTTGATTTTTGAAAGTAAAAAGTTACATTTAAAAGTGCAGAGTGAAAGATAGAAACAATAGATGAAAATTCAGAAAAAGAGCTGGGCATGCTAATATCAAGATCAGTAACTTTATTTCATATTTTTAATACAATTATTTTCTTCTGCCAACAAAAAGACAATTAGAAAAGTGGCCTTTTCTATCTCCTGATTTCTGTTTTCTCTGTGAACTCTACATTTCCATTTTCATAGGCACAGAGCGAAATATATATCCCTATCTATATATGGCTATATATGTATAAATAGATATGGATGTGTGCAGAATTCTATAGCAATATATGATTCAGAAAGGACTGATAAGAAACAAAATATTAGAGAGGTATTTAAATTGTTTTGAGGAATAAAATATTGTAATTTTAAACACATTGATTTAGAAACTAAGTTTATTTTCTGAAGTTTATTTACAATGATAAATCCAGCATCAATGACAGTTCAGTGTATACTATCAGAAGGCTGTCTTTATAAAGATTTTAGAGTTTCTGTGTTTTATGACTTACAACTATTAATCAGGGTTATTTTCAGGTTGTTTTTTTTTTTTTTTTTTGATGGGGTTTTTAACTCAAGGCTGCTTCTAACCTCTGTTTTCAAGACAACTGAAATTAGGCAATTAACAACATTAGTATATTGATGGTCTTGTCTGTAGGAATGGTAATAGGCTTCAGAAGATTAATAGCATGGGTATAGTTTCATAATGGAACATCTGCAGAATAACCATTAGGCATATTTTTCATGGTGATTTTTATTGCGGCACCTATAACAGAATTCATGATATTCAGCTAATAATGTAAACTCACCAAATATGTATGTGAAAACCTTGTTCCCCCATGGATACATGCTATAGAATGAGGGCATTAGTACTTGGGTTATGAATAATTCAAATATAACATAATTGACCAATAACATTACAAATTCAATTCACCTGTATTGTACCTTGCGCTGAATATTAAACAAAAACCAATAAATTTAACTAGCTAATTAATATTTTCCATCAATAAGAAAATTTCATACACACATTTATTCATTATAAATACTAACTGAAACAATTTTTTTTAAGTTTTCTGATTATTTTAACAAAGGAAATACACTTGCAAAGTGAATTATATTTTTCTTTTTAAATTAGGAATATACATAATAGCCACATTAATTATAAACATATATGCAGCTCATACGATCCTTTCAAGCTCAATAGGGTACAATAATGCACACTAACAGGAAACATGAAGAAGCAAATCCTCCATTTCTGTCTATCCAAGTAATGTCTGATGAATCCATTGCGTATATCCATCTTAGTTGAAAGGTCTTCCTTTTACCTACACCCATTTTTTTCTCCATTTCAGATCCATATGGGAAGCTTATACAAAACAAGCAGAGAAAAATGACTGTGTGAGTACAGTCTCCTGTATGAACACAAATTATTGTTTTTGGCTTTCATCTTGCCTTGTGTTCACATTTGTCCCCAGAGGAAATATGTACCATTTGCCAGTACCTTCTTAATGTTCCTGGTAGAGTAATAAAAGGCATCATTTAGAAGGACATATTTAAGCTGAGTCAAGCTCAGCAATGACAGGTCAAGAATCATGAAGTAATTGGGAATTTTGTGGGGATGATGAGAAGTTCAGTGTCATGGGGTGATTCCATGAATTGTAAATTAAAGACAGGATGGTGATAGGGCAAGAGTTTACGATAAAGAGTTTATCTGAGTTTAGGTTATAAGCATTGCTGTTCTCCACATTAATGTGATTTGATATTAACCTGGAGATAATGAAAATAATGAAAAGATAGAGCATTACCCATTCTGGTGGCTATGTGAATAGCAGCTTAGTTGAGAAAGGATCACCAGAAAAATTTTAGGAGGCTACCATCACTACACGATTGTAAATAGGAGATGATGAAGGACAGTGAAGGCCTAATAAATAGGGACAAAGACATAAATAAATAAGGATTGAGAAATTTGAAAACTCTAACTGAGGTAGATTAGACAGATTTGATAATAGACAGTGCAAAATAGCAGGGAGTGAATGGAGAGTCTAAAATGGTGCCAAATTTTCCAGTTTCGGAGACAGGGAAGTGATTACTCTATTACAACAGCAATTAAAAATTGAAGCAAATGCTTACCTGTGAGAAAAAATAGTTTGACTTTTTTTTTTTTAACAATTAAAAGTTTTATTTAGTATCAATACAAATAATATTTTTACATTTTTCTACTAGAAAAATCTTATAGTAGTATTTAAAGCGAGATCAGTGAAATTGAGCATGTGAGTCGCTGTTTTAATTTTGTAACGTGGCTGGCAAAGGGCTCCTGGTAGTACAAGTGTCAGCTCTGCCATCTTCTTATTGTTTGCTTGTACTTGCTTTTTTTTTGAGATATGTCTCACTCTGTCACCCAGGCTGGGGTACAGTGGCGTGATCTCGGCTCACTGCAACCTCCATCTCTTGGGTTCAAGTAATTCTCCTGCCTCAGCCTCCCAAGTAGCTGGGACTACAGGTGCCCGTCACCATGCCCAGCTAATTTTTGTATTTTTAGTAGAGACAGGGTTTCACCACGTTGGCCAGGCTAGTCTCAAACTCCTGGCCTCAAGTGATCCACCTGCTTCGGCCTCCTGGAGTGCTGGGATTACAGGTGTGAGCCACTGTGCCCAGCCTCTACTTGCAGTTTTAGTATTATCTTTTTTGTTTTTTTAAATAGCTTTGTTTTGATAAAATTCATATAATACACAATTTACACATTTAAAGTGTACAATTCAATGGTTTTTGGTAAATTACAATAACCTTCTGAAGTTGTGGTAAAATATATGTAACATAAAATTCGCCATTTTAACCACTTTTAAGTGTACAATTCAGTGGCAGGAATTACATTCACAATATTGTACAACCATTACCACTATTTCCAAAACGTAATCATCCCAACTCTGTACCTGTTAAACAATAACTCCCCATTCCTGCCACTCCCCTGCCCCTGGTAACCTCTAATATATTTTCTACAATTTTGCTTATTCTAGATATTTCATGTAAATAGAATCACACAATATTTGTCCTTTTAAAATCTTATTTCACTAGCATAATGTGTTCAAGGTTAATCCATATTGTAGCATGTATCAGAACTTCATTCCTCTTTATGGGTGAATCATATTCTATTGTATGTATATATCACATTATGTTTATCTGCTAATCTGTAGGTAGACATTTGGGTTGTTTCTACCTTTTGGCTATTATGAATAATTCTGCAATGAACACTGAAGTACAACGATCTGTTGGAATCCCTCTTTTCAGTTCCTTTGGGTATAAGCCTACCACTAGAATTGCTGGGTAATTCTGTTTGGCTTTTGGAGGAACTGCCAGAATGGTTGCATCATTTTGCATTCCAACCAGCAATGTATGAGGGTTCCAATTTCTGATTATTATTATTATTATTTTTGAGATAGGGTCTTGCTCTGTTGCCCAGGTTGGAGTGCAATGGCATGTTCATAGCTCACTGCAACCATGAACTCCCGGGCTCAAGCAATCCCTCCACTTCAGCCTCCCAAGCAGCTGGAACTACAGGCACCCGTCACCATGCCCGGCTAATTTTCAAAATTTTTCTTTTGTAGAAATGGGGTCTTGCCATGCTGACCGGGCTGGTCTTGAACTCCTAGTTTCAAGGGATCCTTCCGCCTTGGCCTCCCAAAGATTACAGGCATGAGTCACCACCCTCAGCCTAATCATTTAAAAATGTACAACTCATTGGCATTTAGTACATTCACAATGTTATGCAACTAGCACCTTTCTCTAGTTTTAAAACTTCTTTATCACCCTAGAAAAACGGTACTGTAAGTAATCACTTAAATCACTTCCTGTTCTCTCCTCCATGCCCACCACCCTCATTCCCCTAGTAAGCACTGTATTAGTCCATTCTCACACTGCTATGAACTGCCCGAGACTGGGTAAATTTCTAAAGGAAAGAGGTTTAATTGACTCACAGTTCTGCATGGCTGGGGAGGACACAGGAGACTTACAATCATGGCAAAAAGGAAAGAAAACATATCCTTCCTGACACAGCAGCAGGAAAGAGAAGTGCTGAGCAAAGCGGGGAAAAGCCCTTTATAAAACATCAGATCTCATGAGAATGCACTCACTACCACTATAACAGCATGCGGGAACCACCCCCATGATCTAATCACCTCCCACAAGGTCCTGCCTCCAACACATGGGGATTACAATTTGGATTACAATTCAAGATGAGATTTTGGGTGGGAACACAGCCAAACCATATTAATCACTAATCCACTTTCTGTCTCTATGGAGTTGCCTATTCTAAACATAGTATTGTTTTCTTTCACTTAATGTGATGCTTTTGAGGTTTATCCAAGCTGCAGCATGTTTCAGTATTTCATTCCTTTGTATGGCTGAATAATAGTCTATTATATGTATGTATGTGTGTGTGTGTGTACCACAATTTGTTTATCCCTTCATTCATTAATGGCCATTTGGGTTGTTTCCACATTTTGGCTATTACAAATAATGCTATTATAAACACTAGTGTAACAGCTTCTGTGTGGATGTATGTTTCATTTCTCTTGTATTTACACCTAGCAGTGGAATTGCTGGGTCATATGGTAACTTTCTGGGGAACTGCCAAACTTTTCTGTAGCAGCTGCACTATTTTGTATTCACCCAGCAATGTATGAAGTTTCTATTTTTTTTACATCCTCCTTGACACTATTTTTAAAAATAAAAAATTATAGATTAGCCTGGCCAACATGGTGAAACCTCATCTCTACTAAAGATACACCAAAAAATTAGCCAGGTGTGGTGGCGGGTGCCCGCAATCCCAGCCACTCAGGAGGCCGAGGCAGGAGAATCATTCGAACCCGGGAGGCGGAGGTTGCAGTGAGCCCAGGTCCCGCCACCGCATTCCAACCTAGGCAACAAGAAGGAAACTCCATCTCAAAATAATTATAATAATAAAATAAAAAAATTATAGGCATTTTAGTAGGTGTGATCATTGTGGTTTTGATTTGCATTTTTCTAATGATTAGTGATGTTGAGGATCTTTTCATATACTTGTTAGCCATTTCCATATCTTCTTTGGAGAAATGTCCATTCAAGTTCTTTGCCCATTTTTAAACTGGGTTCTTTGTTGAGTTGTAAGAATTCCTTATATATTCTGAATGCTAACACCTTTTTTGGCTGTTTTGGAAGGTCACTGTTGGCAGGCTTCTCCCTACGAGGATTCAGCAGTGAGGAAGCAGAGTATTCGGGGGACAACTGCTTCTTCTGGAGGGGAGAGAATGGGATGGAGTTCAACGGCAGCTCTTTATGTCAGACTTTTAGCAGGATTCAGCTTTATAAATATGCTTGTCGCCTCTGAGTATAGGGTCTGCTCATCAACACTCTGAACATTACAGGAAACAAAAAATTTCCTTCCTTCAACTTTATCAAGTTGGCTATTTATCATAACAACAGAGCAAAGAGGGATAGGTCTTTTATAATTGATGTTGAGATTGGCAGTCACGACGACTCCTCCAGCCATCAATGCACACATACCAACAGTACTATCAATCATGGTTGCAATGGCACCTCCATGAACGAATCCAGGTGGTCCTTCCAGGTAAGGGCCTCCTTGAAATAAGCAAACCATCCTTTTCTCGACGTCACTGTAGAACATCACGTATTCAAAGCCCAGGCCATCATCAAAGCTTCTGGTGAAGAGCTGGGTCTGTGACATTTGTTCTTCTTTCACAAGCTTTGGGTCAAGCAAATGGGTTTTGAAGTCTTGAATCTTTTCAGCAGGTATACGTTTATATGAAGGCAAATGTTTCCAGGAGCCGTCTTCACATTTCTTCATAAACTGGTCAAAGAGCAGTCTTAGGTCCTTGTTCCAGCTGGGGTTGGGGACAGAATAATCCTTAAGAATGACTTCCTCAGAAGAAAATGACCTCAGCGCGGGACGCGGCTCCCTACCCGGCAGGCGCCGGCCTCCCGGCGGCCCGCGCAGGGCCCGGAGCGTGCGGAGGCGCGCGGCGCAGCTCCTCAGCATGGCTCCTGGCCGCGCGGGCGCGCTTGCTCTAGCCCCGGACGGCGCACACTATAGTTTGACTTTTGATTTCAGTTTGAAATCCCTATATATTTAAGTAAATAGGATCACTTGATCCTATATGGAAACAAAATTTGGAAAGAAAATTTGAAGCTCAAGATAATAATCATAACAATGGGAACAGATTACATCATCTGGGGAGAAACAATAAAGGGAAAACAGAGGAGTGGAAAATCTCAGCTTAAAGGAAGAGGTATTTTTGTTTTCTGTTTCTACCAAAAATGGCATTGGAAAATTGATAGTGATTGCATTTAATCTGTAAATTGCTTTAGAATATTTTAGCAATTAATTCTTCCAGTTCACACATATGGAATTTCTTTCCATTGACTTGTGTCTTCTTCAATTGCTTTCATCGATGTTTATTGTTTTTAGTGAAAAGATTGTCACTTCCTTTGTTAAATTTATTCCTAAGTACTTTATTTTTTGATGGTATTATAAATGGAACTGTTTTCTTGATTTCTTTTTCACAGAGATTTTTATTTATGTGAAGAAATAATGATTTTTGTATGTTGTACCCCATAATTTTACTGAATCCATACTTCTAACAGCTTTTTAGTGAAGTATTTAGGGTTTTTTACATATAGGATCTCTGACATCTGCAAACAGGTATAACTTTACTTCTTTCTTCTGACTTGGATCCTTTTATTTATTTTTCTTGTCTCATTGTTTTTGTTAGTACTGGAAGAACTGTGTTAAATACAAATGGTGAAAGTGGGCATTTTTACTTTGTACCAGCTCTTAGAGGATACATTTTGTTTTTTTCCCATTGATTATGGTATTAACTATGGGCTTTTTATGAACGACTACTTTAGTGTTGAGAAAATATTGTTCTATACCTACCTAATTTGTTGAGAGTTTTTATCATGAAAATATGTTGACCTCTGTACAATGTGTTTTTTCCTGCATCTATTTAGAAGATCATGTATTTTATACATTATATTTCTTTAGTGTGATACATCACATTGAAGGCTTTGCCTGTAAAATATTAAACCCTGCATCCTAGAGAAAATAATGAATAGCCAAAACCATCTTGAGAAAGAAAAACAAAGTTGGGGACATCATATTCTTTATTTCAAATTATTAAAAGTAATAGTAATAAAAACAGGCACACAGACCATTAAAACAGAGTAGAGAACCCAGAAGTAAACCCAAGCAGTAATTTTTTACAAGGTCGCAAAGAAGGCACATTGGGGAAAGGACGATATATTTCAGGGTTAGAAAAATTGAATACCTAAATGCAAAATAATAAAACTGGACCCTTATACCATACATAAAAATCCTCTCAAAATGAATTAAAGGCCTAAATGTAAGATGTGAAACCATAACCTTCTAGCAGACATAGGGGAAAAGCTCCCTGGTATTGGTATTGGCCATGATTGTATAGCTATCTCACCAAAAGCACAGGCAATAAAAGCAAATAAATAAATAAATAAATAAATAAATAAATAAATAACTGGAACTATGTCAAACTAGAAAGCTTCTTCACAGCAAAGAAAATATTCAACAAACTGAGAAGCCAACAGATTTGGAGAAAATGATATGTGAACCACATATTGAATAAGGATATAATATCTAAAATATATAAGAAACTCATAAGTCAAAAGCAAAAACACAATTACAAAATGGGCAAATGACCTAAATAAATATTTTCCAAACAAAGCATGAAACATATCCAACAGGTGTATTAAATGGTGCTCTAAATCAGTAATCATCTGGGAAATATACATCAAAACCACAATGAGACATCAACTCACATATATTAGAACGGCTGTGATCAAAAAGACATGAGATAAGTATTAGCAAGGGTGTAAGAAAATAGACAAAATTTGTCCTTTGCACACTGTTGGTGGCAATGTAGAGTGTTGCAGCCATTGTGGAAAACAATATAAAGATTCCTTAATCAATTAGAAGTAACACTGCCATATAATTCAGCAATCTCACTTATGGATATATACTCAAGAAAATGAAATTATCACCTTGTAAACATATCTGCACCCTTATATTCATTGCAATATTATTCATAATATCTCAGCTATGGGGAAAAATCTGTATCTACCAGCAGAGGAATGGATAAAAAAAATGTGTGATATACATATACAATGAAATACTTTCAGCCTTTTAAAAGGAGATCCTGCCATTTTTGACAACACAGATGAACCTAAAGAACATTATGCTAAGTGAAATAATCTAGGCACAGAAAGACAAATATTGCATGATCTCATTTGTATGTGGAATTAAAAAAATAAACAAAACAAACCCCAAATAAACAAACAAAGCAAAATTTGAATACATAGAAACAGAGTACAACAGTGGTTACTAGGGTCTGTGGGTGATGGGGAAGAAATGAAGAGATGGAGGTTAAAGGCCACAGAGTTACAATTATGTGGAATTAGTAAATCTAGAGTTTTAGTGTACAGCATGAAGTCTGTCATCAATAATACTGCAATGTGGCAGGGCGCAGTAGCTCATGCCTGTAATCCCAGCACTTTGGGAGGCCAAGGTAAGTGGATCACTTGAGGCCAAGAGTTCAAGACCAGCCTGGCCAACATAGAGAAACTCCATCTCTATTAAAAATACAAAATTTGCTGGGCGTAGTGGCCTGTAATCCCAGCTACTTAGCTAGCTGAAGCATGAGAATCACTTCAACCCGGGAGATGAAGGTTACAGTGAGCAGAGATCACGCCACCATACTCCAGCCGTAGGATACAGACCCTGTCTCAAAAAACAAACAAAAAAAGGATGAGTTCATGTCCTTTGTAGGGACATGGATGCAGCTGGAAACCATCATTCTCAGTAAGCTATTGAAAATGTGGCACATATACACCATGGAATACTATGCAGCCATAAAAAAGGATGAGTTTGTGTCCTTTGTAGGGACATGGATGCAGCTGGAAACCATCATTCTCAGCAAACTATCGCAAGAACAGAAAACCAAACACCGCATGTTCTCACTCATAGGTGGGAACTGAACAATGAGATCACTTGGACACAGGAAGGGGAACATTACACACCAGGGCCTGTTGTGGAGTGGGGGGAGGGGGAGGGATAGCATTAGGAGATATACCTAATGTAAATGACAAGTTAATGGGTGCAGCACACCAACATGGCACATGTATACATATGTAATCGACCTGCACATTGTGCACATGCACCTTAGAATATAAAGTATAAAACAAAAAATGAACTAAGTAGAATAAACAAGGAAAATCACACACACACACAAAAAGAAATAAATAAGCATTATGATCATTATCCAAAACAAACAAACAAACAAACCAACACATTACATTGTATACTGGCAATTTGCTAAGAGAGTAGGTGTTAGGTACTTTTATCACAAAAATGGTAACTCTATGAAATAATCGATATGTTAATTTGCCTGACTATAGTACATGCATATCAAAACATCATGTGTATACCTTAAATATATACATAATTTTTTGATCTAATGTGTTTATTAACACATTGAATAAAAATGCACAGTAGTCAAAAAGTGGAAACAACTCAAATGTATACTAACTGATGAACAGATAAATAAAATGTGATATATTTAATTTTATATGAAGTTAGGCAGAGGTAGAATATCAGCATTGGAGATCATGGTAAAATGTCAGAGATATTGGAGAAGCAAAGGAGACAAAAGCTGCATTGAGGCCAACAAAAGGTATATAAAACGATATTCAGAAATAGAGTCAGTCAGCATTGCTAGAAGGCATGAAGTCCTTTAGGATAATTAATAAAAGATAAT
Source organism: Macaca nemestrina (assembly GCF_043159975.1). NCBI lineage: Eukaryota > Metazoa > Chordata > Mammalia > Primates > Cercopithecidae > Macaca > Macaca nemestrina. Next base: position 43,176,906 of record NC_092140.1, read on the forward strand.
GTTAGCCTTTGGCTATAATAATTAGCAGGCAATTAGTTATCTTAAAAAGAAAATTTTCAATAAGTGGTGATGGTAGTCATTTAGTATTTATCTAACTCACCAACTTTTAACTACTTTTGCATCAAAAAATAGAAAAATTAATTTTTCAAAGAGCTATTTTTTATTTCAAAGCAGACAATGCAAATCTACCCACTCAAATAAAGTATTTGAGGTAGTTTAGATAGACAGTGGAATAATTATTACCCTGTAAAAGATTTTGTTTAAATTTACCTATTGACTGTCTAGGACAATAAAAATTAGTTAAATAATAATTAAACCTTTTGTGTATTATTGCTGATCTGATATTCATAAAGCAGGAATGACAGAAAATATAATTAGGTCATTCCCCATGTCCTTATAATATGGCAAAGCCAAGTGATTTGTATGCACATTACATCGCCTTTGAACCTTGCAAAATTATTTAGCACCTTTATCAAATTGGCACATTAATATACTATCTCAAAAGAAGCTGGACTTTAAAACAAAAAGAGAGAATCCTAAGGAATAAAAATAATCTGCAAGATCACCTCCTCCAAATTCGCAAATATCAGGCTCCCAAAGTTTAACTTACTTAAGGTAATATATTTAATCATGAGATGGCTAAACCTAGAACCCACATGACCATCTTTCATATGCTTTTATTCCTTTCAAAAGGAAGATGCAAAGCTTGGGGTACTGATCAAATATTTAACTTTGTTACAGGTAGTTAGATAGGCATGAGCAGGGCAGGAGAGGGCTCTCCTCACAACCACTAGATATGCTGGGGGATGATTAGGCAGTTATCTCATTGCCTCTTTAAACATGATAATACAGTAGCCAGGGAGAGAAAATCTCCTGATGGTCCACACTTGTTAACATTAAAAATGTTAACCGAATGCATACCCCAGGGAGAAACAGCTTCCTAGGCATGCACATTAAGAGACAAAAATGGCGAAGCATGATCTTTTGGGTATACTCCACCAGAAAAAGGAAGAAATCCTCAGGTGAGTATGTGTATAACTCCCTAAACATATTGCACGTGTTCACTTCCCAAGGGTAAGGAGGGTTCTGCGCATACGGGCAGACCACCCTAAGAGAAGAATCATAGGAAAGAGAAAAGCTTATAAAAGTCCTAGGATAATGGTTAAACGGGGCACTTGACCTTCTCTCTTTAACCTTCACATGCCCAATTGGGTCTCTTCCAAGTGCACCTTCATTTCTTTCCTGTTCTAAGGCCTTTTTAAATAAACTTCTATTCCTGGTCTGAAACTTGCCTCGCCCTCTTTTCCTGCTTTATGCCCCTCAGTCAAATTCTTTCTTCTGATGAGGTAAGGACTGAAGTTACAATGGACCTGTATGGATATGCCACCGGTAACTCGGTGTAACTTGGATCTCTTCCACCAACAACAATTTAACATGAATCATTTTATTCCACTCATTTGCACAAATGTGTATTATTTGTCTTAAAAATGCTTTAAAGGTTTATATTAACTTTCTCAAATTACTTCCATTTTAAAAAATGCTTTAATCTCAAGATATTATTTTAAAACAAATTTAGGTTACAGGACTGATCAGTAATTAAAGATTATCCTTGGATAAAATTTACTTAAACTAGTATTATAGTCATAGGATTAGCTCTATTATGCTAAGCCTTCAGATGTATGGGGCTGGAGAATTCATTAAAAAGGTTTAAGGCACAAATAACAACGCAGGGTCTCCCTAGAGTACAGTGCTTGAGTCACATGCTTCCAAGAATTGCAAGAAGACTATACAATTTGCCCACCATCTCTACCAACCCTTTTTCAATTATAAATTTGTGTTCCCATAGCATTTATGATGTCTTGAGGGGAAAACTAATACAGCTCAAGTCCATCTTAAGACATATTATAGTGAAGTAAAAGTGGCTACTGAATTAACAGACTAATAAATCATTTTCAAAACCAAGAATTTTCTCACATCATTTCTGTTCCAGTATAACCATAGATTGTCTCCCTTGTTGTAATGAATCATTGATGCTGGAATTTCTACTTAGTAGTGTCATATTTGCTAGATGAGATCTGAGTTCGGTTGGCCATTAAGAAAGCAGGAATTAGGTTTTGCCAACCCTATCATACTAAGCATCACCATTGTAGATGCAAGTCAAAGCAGCTTAGGAATGTGAGAGTTTGGCTGATACTTGTAGACTTCAATCCTCTTAAACAGTGAGAGCATAGGTTCTATATTTGAGGCCCAATCCTTCAAAAGTTACCAGTAAACTTTGTGAGCACTCTTCAGAACCATACTCGGCTTTGAGATGCCCACGTCCCTGTAGACAAGATCCTAACATGATTTTGTAATCATTTCCTTCAGTTTACATACAGACACTCACCAGTGAAAGCTGGTGAAGTCTTGGACCAGAACTGGTCCTGTATCTACCAGTGCACAAAATCCTAAAGGTGATATTATATTCCTCCCAAAAGACCACACAAGACAGCCAAGGAGTGTATGATGTTTTTAAACTTCTTGAATCATAGAATGACTTGTCGCATACATTCATTCCAGAGGCATACCTATGTAAATACAGAATAAGAAATTTTTCTCAGGAAAGGCAGTTTCTGCTTCACAGTGATTTTCCAACTCTAAACATAAAGAAAGAAAAATATAAGAAAAATAATTTTTCAACAGACATTGCTTCCAGAGTCTTCTCACCCCAGTTCTGGAGAGATGCGCAAACCCACATGCAAAAAGAAAAAGAGTAGTAGACATCGAACATCAGTACGGTTTGTGAATAGATTCTACACAGTATCAGTGCTAGTATAAGCTTTCTTATTATGGGACTGAACCTTGGTGTATCTATTGTCTACCTTGCTGAGTAATTTCCTCTAATTCACAGCTTGATTTTTTGATCTATGTCTTCTCTTTCCTCTAATTTGCTTAAACTAAAGTATTAGCAAAGGAATTGACTTTTTTCTCCAAATCCCCATCCCAATCTAGGAATATTTTAAAAAATACTTGAAAACATTCTAAAATGCATGAATTGAGTTGAACACTTGCACAGTTAAAGTATTAGAATCATTCAAATCTTATAATAAATTGCTTCCTTAGTCCTGCTTATTTGGAATTATATGTGTAGAATTCTGCAAATGAAGGGGAAATAGTTACTGTAAATGTTCTATGAAACCCAATTTGTTATGGATAAAATTTCCTTTCTTCTCCGTGCCTTTATTCTTATCTCTCTTGTTTTTCCTTATTTCTTCTTTTTCTACCTTCCTTTCCTTTTCATTTTGGTATTGGTTTCGTTTTTACCATCTGAGAATTTTGGCACACAATTATATTTTGTACTCAGAAGAAGAATGCAGCGGTAGAATACTATTGTTATTATGCTGTGTTTGGGGGTTTGGAATGGTTGCAGGATATTAGCTTGTCCAGGAGCAACTTTTCCCCTAGAGTTGAATTTGCATCAAAGATGGATATTAGACAAAGTCTGATGTACAAGCAGTTTATTCTGGCAGTCCTCTTACAAACCGGATAGCGGGAACAAGCTGGCATGGGCTAGATACATTCAGGGAGTCAGATGATTACCTGACCAGGAGGGTCTCCATCTAGAGACCATACTGAGTTTGAGAAGTTCTTCCTCCTTTTTTGTACTCTTGTTCAGCCTGGATCAGTTACCAGGTGTTCTTTCAAAAAGGGAGTTTTAAGTTATTCCTGTAAGGGTAAGCTCTGTTTTAAAGGTTCTAAGAGCTGCATCTTTGCTGAGGTGGTCTTGTCTCCTGGAAACCTCCAGATCAGGTGGCTTCATATTGCTGAGTGACACGTAGTGTTGGCCCTGTGATATGCATGAGTGAACCTTATGGCTATCATCAATCTTATAGTCACATTACCTCCGTAGTAGTAGTATCAAGATCAACACAACTATTATCCTTTTCTTTAATATGATCATTTACATCTTAACTCATGCAAAAGTTGCCTGATTTTAAATGTTAGCATTATGTTTCCCTAGATGTGTAGTGAAAGTCTCTTTCCTAATTTATGAAAATGCTACTGTGGAATTAAAAGCCCAATGATGCAATTTAGGAAAGATCAATATCTGTATAAAATAGGAAATTAAATACACAGTGAGAATTGGTATATATGTTTTTAAACACGGTGACAGAAAAAAGGCCCTCAATATTATATGCTAGATTTTAGAAAATTAGGAGATCTAATAAATTGTATTTTGCAGGAACTTCATTTGAAATGATTCCACTTCTTCAATGTAGTAGAAATTAACTAGAATTATAGCTTGTCTTGAATTTTTATAAAATGTCTACATGATATAAGGTTAAGTTTATATGGGCTGAAGGCTGTATATTACATTGATGGATAATTTAAAATTAGAATAAAAGGTAAGTTCAAAGTATCAATTTATTTGTACTACTTTCTTTGATTCTCATGTTCACTTTAAATATATGAAATGAATTGCTAATTCAGTAATAGATGCAATCAGGCTCTAAATAAATAATTCAGATATCCAGAAATAAGGAATTTAATTATTTCACTTACAAACTTCCCTGCTTTGAAAATATGTCATGATAGATGATGGATGAAATATATTCACAATAAAGGAAAAGCTTATCATGTTATAAAATTGTAGAAATATATTCAAGGAAAATTATATAGTAAACATAAAGAAACTGGAAGAATATTTTATAAGTCTACTGTGCTCTGCTCAAAGATTGAAATCTATTGTGTTTTGGAAAATTCCAGATATCAATCTATCAGATTTGCATGAAATTAAATTACAATGTATCTTTTAAAAATTAATGATGCATTAAAAAGATTTGATTTTAGATTATAAAATGCAATTTAAAACATTAATTGAGGACTTATAGATATATACAAAAATGTAAATATTTATACATATGAAAATCAACTTTATTCACATTCTTTCAAAGACATTTCTAAGATCTATCTTTTTTTCAATTTTCTTCTATAATTTTAGAAAGTATAAGTGTACTGGCTATATATATTTATACATATACAAATATAACATTAGCAAAATTAATCTAATTTTCACAGAAACAGATAAAATTTTGTTTTCATGCTACACATACAAGAAGTGAATCTTCAGGGGCAAATGGACTCAAAATTTTAATTGGGCTTATTTAATTAGAGCACTTTGTCCTTTGATGAATTTTGATACCTATTAAAATCTCCCCCAATGATAAACTTCTACTAAAAAGAAAAAAAGTTGAAAATTTCCTATGCATTATATAATAAACTTTTAAAATAGAATTTTAACAACAAGAACAACAAAAGAAATGCAAATTGCATCATTAAAACAGATATTCTGGTCTATCTGGAAAGATAGCAAGAATAACTTTTCAGCATCAATTTAGGAGACATAATTTCCCTGTCTAGTCACTAGCTTTCAGTTGCTAAATTATAAATGTCAATTAATGTTCTGTGGGTGGAAAAAAAAACCCTCCAGAGTCACATATCTAAAGAGTTAGTGTATTTTAAATGCCACTAACATATATGGCATTAGGTGATTTTGCAGGAACTTCATTTGTAATGATTTCAATGGTGATTTATGAGATTTTGGTGCACCCATCATCCGAGCAGTATACACTGCACCCTATTTGTAGTCTTTTATCCCTCAACCCCTCTCCCACCCTTCCCCTCAAGTCCCCAAAGTCCATTGTATTATTCTTATTCCTTTTCGTATTCATGGCTTAGCTCCCACATATCAGTGAGAACATGTGATGTTTGGTTTTCCATTCCTGAGTTACTTCACTTAGAATAATAGTCTCCAATATCATCTAGGTCACTGTGAATGCCATTAATTCATTCCTTTCTGTGGCTAAGTAGTATTCTACCATTCATATATACATATATGTATAATATATATATGATAGAATATATATCATATGATATATATGATGAAATACTACTCAGCCACAAAAGGAATGAATCAACGGCATTCACAGGGACCTAGATGATATTGGAGACTCTATCTATCTATCTATCTATCCCATAGTTTTTTTATCCACTCATTGATTAATGGGCATTTGGGTTGGTTCCATAATTCTGAGATTGTGAATTGTAGTACTATGAACATGCGTGTGAAGGTATCTTTTTTGTATAATGACTTATTTTCTTCGGGGTAGATACCCAGCAGTGGGATTGGTAGTTCTACTGTTAGTTCTTTAGGGAATCTCCACACTGTTTTCCATACTGCGGCTGTACTACTTTACATTCCCACCAGCAGTGTGGAAGTGTTCCCTGATCACCACATCCACGCCAACATCTACTGTTTTTTGATTTTTTAATTATGGCCATTCTTGCAGGAGTAAGGTAGTATTGCATTGTGGTTTTGTTTTGCATTTCCCTGATCATTAGTGCTGTTGAGCCTTTTTTCACATGTCTGTTGGCCATTTGTATATCTTCTTTTGAGAATTGTCTATTCACATCCTTAGCCCACTTTCTGATGGAATTTATTTTTTCTTGCTGATTTGTTTGAATTTGTTTCAGATTCTGGATATAGTCCTTTGTCAGATGTATAGATTGAGAGGATTTTCTTCCACTCTGTGTGTAAAATCTGTAAAATCTGTTTACTGTGCTGACTGTTCCTTTTGCCATGCAAAAGCTCTTTATTTAAGTTCCCGCTATTTATCTTTGTTTTATTGCGTTTGCTTTTGGGTTCTTGGTCATGAAATCCTTGCCTAAGTCAAGGTCTAGAAGGAATTTTCCACTGTTGTCTTCTAGAATTTTTATAGTTTCAGGTCTTAGATTTAAGTCCTTAATCCATCTTGAGTTGATTTTTGTATAAGGTGAGAGATGATTATCCAGTTCATTATTCTATATGTAGCTTGCCAATTATCTTGGTACCATTAGTTGAAAAGGGTGTCCTTTCCCCACCTTATGTTTTTGTTTGCTTTGTCAAAGATCCGTTGGTTGTAAGTATTTGGCTTTATTTCTGGGTTCTCTATCATATTCCATTGGTCTATGTTCTTTTTTTTTTTTTTTTCTTTGACAGAGTCTTTCTCTGTCGCCAGGCTGGAGCGCAGTGGCGTGATCTTGGCTCACCACCTCAGCCTCCCAGGTTCAAGCGATTCCCCTGCCTCAGCCTCCTCAGTAGCTGGAATAAAGCCACGCACCACCACGCTCTGCCTAATTTTTTGTATTTTAATAGAGACAGGGTTGCACCTCATGATCTGCCCACCTTGGCCTCCCAAAATGCTGGGATTACAGGCATGAACCACTGTGCCCGGCCTATGTGCCTATTTTTATATGAGTAACATGCCATTTTGGTGACCATAACCTTATAGTGTAGTATGAAATCAGGTAATGTGATACCTCTAGATTTGTTCTTTTTGCTTAGTCTTGCTTTGACTACTCAGGCTCTTTTTCAGTTCCACGTGAATTTTAGAATTGCTTTTTCTAAATCTGCCAAGAATGATAGTGGTATTTTGATTAGGATTGCACTGAATTTGTAGATTGCTTTTGGCATTATGGTCATTTTCTCAATATTGATTCTACCCATCCATGAGTATGGGATGTATTTCCATTTGTTTGTGTCAACTAGGATTTCTTTCAACAGTGTTTTTTAGGTTTCCTTGTAGAGGTCTTTAGTCACCTTGGTTAGGTGTGTGTATATACATACATATACACACACACACACACACACACACACATATATATATATATATATATATATATATATATTTTGCAGCTATTGTAGAAAGGGTTGAAGGGTTGAGTTCTTGATTTGATTCTCCACTCGGTTGCTGTTGTTGTATGGAAGAGCTACTGATTTGTGTACATTAATCTTGTATCCAGAAACTTTGCTGAATTCTTATGTCAGTTCTAGGAGCTTTCTGGAGGAGTCTTTAGGGTTTTCAAGGTAAACAATCATATCATCATCAAACAGTGACAGTTTGACTTCTTCTTTACTGATCTGGATGCATTCTATTTCTTTCTGAGAGCAAGACACTGTCTCAGAAAAAAAAAAAAAAGGAATATGCATTAAGTACTTGTTTTCGTTAGGCATTATTTTGGTTTGTGTGGACTGCTATAACAAACTATCACAGACTTACTGGCTTATAAACAACAGAAATTCATTTCTCACAGTTCTGGAGTCTAGAAGTCTGAGATCAAGGGGTCAGAGTGGTAGGACTCTGCTGGGATTTGTCTTCTGGTTTGCATTCTGCTGGCTTCTGGTTGTATACTTAGATGGCAGAAAGAATGCAGTGTAGCTCTCTGGTCTTTTCTTACATGAGTACTACTAATTCCATTCATGGGGACTCCACACTCATAATCTAATTACCTCGAGAAAGCCCACATTCAAAGAGTATCACATGGGGGTTAAACTAGGGTTAAGAATTGTATAATAGAAGGGCACACACACTTATTCCATAAGCATTCCCTGAACCTGAGCTTCCTACAAACTACTAAAATCATTCTAATATTTGCAAAATGTTGCTTTGTTACCGTGGTGTATACAGAGGTGGAAGCCTACATTTTATTTTAAATACTCTGTTTTTGCTTAAAAATCTATAAAAATTTGCATTTCATATTATGACAAATCTGCATTTCCCTGAATATAAAATAAAAACTCCCTAGATATTTTAGCAAAATTGATTCTCCACGAAAATGCACTGTTTGGCCTATATCTTTAAATTTGCTTCTCCCATCGCTGTCTAAGCCTTGGACTTGAGTAGTCCATCTTCAAATCAAGCAATATAAATAGGCTTGTGGCTTGACGGTTTAATTCATAGACTCTGGAGCCCAACTGCTTAAAATCACTGCTCTTCTACTTACCTTGGGCTCATTTTGCAACTTCTTTAAATGTCAGCTTTGTAATCCGTAAAGTGGTTTGGGTAATAATACTTCTTTTATAGGGATATTGTTAGAACTATTGGAGCTAGTCTGTTCATAATGCTTATACAAAAATATTAGTATTAGTATCATGTGGAACTAACACTCTCTCTTACATTACTGCACAGATGTCACATATTTAGGGAACTCATCATATCCTTTCAAAAACCATCTGGCACAGAGGAATTACTTAATGTGCAGTTCTTATTCTGATTATTATTGGCCTTTCAAAGTCCAGAGAAGAAACTGCTTATCCCTAAAAATCACAAGTAAAATGATTTACCAATCAGTAACACCATTGATTAGTCCATATGTATTTTTATTTGAGGGAATTATAAACAATTTATAAAAGTTATTTCCTTTCCCTTCTGAAATATGTGGATAGAATGTATCACCTTTTTTGCAAATAATGAACATTTTCTATTCGAGTATTTTTATTGTTTAAATTATGTTCTTATACTTAATAATTTGTGGATAATTAGAACATTAATCAAAACATTTCACATATATATTAATAATATATTATTTCTTATGTAGTTACATTTTCTTTAATTCAGTCCATAGTTCAAAATTTGGCATGCTTTTCTGTGAGAAAAGGTTAAAACTTAGAGTTTCATAAAATGGGACAGCTGATTTGAATTTCTGGCAGAGAAATTCACAACTTGATGTTTAAAATGCTGCTCTGCAAAATTGACCACTCTAGTTTTAGCTGAAATTATCTTTTCTCTAAGCATTTTAATTTTTTCCTGTCCTGGTATATGTCTCAAATTTGGAGTCTAAGACCAGTACCCAGGAACTACTTAAATTCATAAAATTTATATAGAAAAACAATTTAACATTTTATGCATATTTTGCTGCACTAACATGTATTCATAAATTAAAATACCCTTATTTTTCTGCCTAACAATGAACCTGTCTGGTTAAAACATGTTGGTTAAATATGATATTGCAGGTCCTCCTTTAACTGAAACTCCAGAATTTCATTTTGGGCTCCAGTGAACAATTCTAAGTGCCACTCAAAATGACAGGTCAAGTCTGCTATTTTTGGTCACCCAAATCTGCAAAGCTTCCATGTTTTGGAGATGATCTTCAGAGAGGAAGAGGGTAAATGGGATGAAGTCAACTGCTTGCTGGCTGCGACAATACAGTAGCTGTCCACATAAATTTCATGGTCCTCTAACACATATCCTGCTTGTTTTTTAAGCCACCAGACTAATTAATGGAGTCCATGAAGTTCCACTAGAAACAAAAACTGCAACTAGTATGTGTAAATCAAGGCTTGATAAGCCATAAAAAGCATGTGGCGTCTAGGTTATAGCACAGGCTTTAGAACTCAGCAGAACTGGGGTCAAATCTAGGTCCTCATCACTTAAGGTTTCACTTTTGAGATTTTAAGACTTGGCTCCATTTTCTTCAGTTGTAGAAGGGCAACAATAAAAATTATCTCACAAAATTTGAGGACAGATTAAATAACCACGTATTTGTACGGTGTCTGAGGCATATTAGCACCAAAAAGTAATCATTTTATAAAATGTGCTGGTACTGGCTGGTACTGCCACAGGTGGTAGAACCATTCAGGCTAACAGCTTAACTCAGACCATTCATGGCAGAATGAAAACCATGTCTAGATTTTATTTTAAGAAATCCTGTCCTTATTAGTGAGATAGGACAGTGGTTTATGTTTTCTACCTTAATTAAACCCACATTGCCTCTGACTTCAGAACCTCACTACCTGTTCTCCAGCTGTGCTGCTGGAGTACCTTGCCCCATTTCCAATGTGGGCTAAGAGATTCTTCTTAGATATGATTGGTGATTGGTCAGGACATGGGTTTGAGTTCTCTTGAGTAGGGCTTTGACAGATGTCTTGGCTTAATTATCTCTCATTTAGTAGCAGACCACTCTTTAACTTTTTGGCCCAGCTGTTGGCTAAATTCTTGTTTTCACTTAGGTCTATTATACTACCTGGTCACCAAAATCTTGCCCTAGAACTTGGGTGTTGCTACCACCCTTCTAAAGATGAACACCAGCAAACCCATTAGAACACTGGATCATAGCCCTCAAATCCTGGAACTAAGTCTCAGGCTCTCTTCTATCCTCAAGTCAGTTCTCTAGTTTGCCTCTTTGATTCTTGTTCATAGCTGTTGCCCCTGTCTAATATAGATGTGGGATCGCTGTATCAGAGCAATAACCCTTTCTTCACTACTACCATCCTGCCTTGGTTGTGAATTGTGATTGGCAGACCCGATTATACTAACCGTATTCCCTTCAGTAATGGTTGATTTAGGTGTGCTCACGTAACCTAGATTTCACCAACAAGATCTAAGAGGAAAACTAATGAGAAACTTCTAGAAAAATTAATCTTCGCAGAAAAAGAGATTTCTGAAAGAACAAAACTCATTTTCTCTTACTACCACATTTTACCATTTAGAATATTGTTATGTAAGAAGATCCAAGACTTAGAGCTGAGGCATTGATCTTTCAAACATTAGATGACAAATCTGGTGATAAAAGTCAAGGCCATGATAGAATAGAGAAAGCAGGCAAGGGTCTAGGTCCTTGAAGACATAACTGATGTATCAAAGAGCCCAGTGGCTGCCCAACTGAAGGTTTTCTATTTGCATAATTTGACCAAACTCTGAATATGACCTTCAGTTGCTGTTAGCTATACTATCCCACTGACTTAAACAATATGCTTAGTAATAATGTCAAGTTCAATTTTAAAATTGTATTAGAATTTAAGTAATCTAAACCTTCTTTGTTATTCAGTGAATCAGAAATTTTCTACTTTTTCATGAACAATTCACTATGCAAAAAAGTATTCAGAGGATTGTTATTTTATTGTATTTCATTTCACTTGATTATAACTTCAGTATTTTTCTTTCCATAGGGGAGAATGTTCACTCATTCAGGAATCTTCTCACATTCTTAGTGTATTCTATGTTATGTACAAGGCATGTAACAAAGAAATGCCCTTAAGGAGCAGATAATTGACAAGAAGAGATGAAAGTTGCTCATAAATAACTATAATACAAAGCAATATGAGATACATAGTCTGTGAAAAAGCAAGATATGGGTTGTTGTAAAGTAGAAAGATTACTTCCTTTAAGTTCTTTCTAAACCAAATATCTTATAGAAGTAAAATGGGAATCTTGAAGTAATGAAAAAATTAAAGGTTTTGAAGTGGGGAAAATATTTGAATTCAGTCTGTAAGAGCTTACCAAGTGAGCGATCCTGTACATGTTAATTAAACTCTCGGTTTTAAAGTTTACATATTTGTAAAGTGAACATAATAGTACCTTTATTTAGGGAATTGTTAATAGATTAAATGATGCATATAAATCCTCTGGGGCATTGCTGTGACACTATATATTTTAATTTTCTCATTCACTTTGGATATATAGAACAATTGTTTTAGGATAAGGAATGTCATTTTTTTATATCTCTATTTTGCACTCATATGTATTCTTATACATTCATTAGCTTTTTTTCTTAAAACAATCCTAAAAAGTAGGCATTAGAGTTAGCATCATCGATAATTTTATAAAAGGGATTTATATTGTAGGGATTTTGCATTGCTTTGTGAAAGGCCAACAAATTGGGAACTTACATGACCTATGATCCAGTCTCATTTTTTCAGTAATCTGTCCAATGACAATGGGTGTATGATATAACCTCTCATGTCCACATTTAACACTTTATAAACTAGAAATATTCATCTAGATAAACTCCAATTCCCTCGATAACTCTTTAGCTACTAAAATGATGTAGCCTTCAAAAACACGAAACCTGGGCTTGAACTTTGAGTCAGGTTCAGTTTTTTTTTTTCTTTGACAGTACATACTAATAAATGAAGTGGTAATTAATAAGAATTTAGGCAACTTCAAAAATAATAGTTTAACCTCACTTTCTACCTTCAATACCTCTAATACACATTTATTACTATTAAATCATTCACAGTTTTAGTTTAAAAATGATTTACTGTTATATATACAAATATCAGATAAGATGCTTTGAAAAAGAATTTTACGGGAACAAGATGGCCGAATAGGAACAGCTCCAGACTCCAGCTCCCAGCGTGAGTGACACAAAAGACAGATGATTTCTGCATTATCAACTGAGGTACTGGGTTCATCTCACTGGGGAGTGCCGGACAATCAGTGCTGGTCAGCTATTGCAGCCCGTCCACTGAGAGCTGAAGCAGGGCGAGGCATCACCTCACCTGGGAAGCGCAAGGGGGAAGGGAATCACTTTTCCAAGCCAGGGAACTGAGACACACAACACCTGGAAAATCGGGTAACTCCCACCCTAATACTGCGCTTTAAGCAAACGGGCACACCAGGAGATTATATCCCACACCTGGCTGGGAGCATTCCACGCCCACGGAGCTTTCCTCATTGCTAGCACAGCAGTCTGCGATCTAACCACAAGGCAGCAGCGAGGCTGGGGGAGGGGCGCCCGCCATTGCTGAGGCTTAAGTAGGTAAACAAAGCCCTGGGAAGATCAAACTGGGTGGAGCTCACAGCAGCTCAAGGTGGCCTGCCAGTCTCTGTAGACTCCACCTCTGGGGACAGGGCACAGCTAAACAACAACAACAACAACAACAACAAAGCAGCAGAAACCTCTGGAGATGCAAGCGACTCTGTCTGACAGCTTTGAAGAGAGTGGTGGATCTCCCACCACGGAGGTTGATATCTGAGAACAGACAGACGGCCTGCTCAAGTGGGTCCCTGACCCCTGAGTAGCCTAACTGGGAGACATCCTCCACTAGGGGCAGACCGACACCCCACACCTCACATGGTGGAGTACACCCCTGAGAGGAAGCTTCCAAAGCAAGAATCAGACAGGTACACTCACTGTTCAGCAATATTCTATCTTCTGCAGCTTCTGCTGCTGATACCCAGGCAAACAGCGTCTGGAGTGGACCTCAAGCAATCTCCAACAGACCTATAGCTGAGGGTCCTGACTGTTAAAAGGAAAACTAACAAACAGGAAGGACACCCACACCAAAACCCCATCAGTACGTCACCATCATCAAAGACCAGAGGCAGATAAAACCACAAAGATGGGGAAAAAGCAGGGCAGAAAAGCTGGAAATTCAAAAAATAAGAGCACATCTCCCCCTCCAAAGGAACGCAGCTCATAATCAGCAACGGATCAAAGCTGGATGGTGAATAACTTTGACGAGATGAGAGAAGAAGCCTCTAGTCCATCAAACTTCTCAGAGCTAAAGGAAGAAATACGTACCCAGCACAAAGAAACTAAAAATCTTGAAAAAAGAGTGGAAGAATTGATAACCAGAATAATTAATGCAGAGAAGGCCATAAACGAATGGACAGAGATGAAAACCATGCCACGAGAAATACGTGACAAATGCACAAGTTTCAGTAACTGTCTCGATCAACTGGAAGAAAGAGTATCAGTGATTGAGGATCAAATGAATGAAATGAAGCGAGAAGAGAAATCTAAAGAAAAAAGAAGAAAAAGAAATGAACAAAGCCTGCAAGAAGTATGGGATTATGTAAAAAAACCAAATCTACGTCTGAGTGGGGTGCCTGAAAGTGAGGGGGAAAATGAAACCAAGTTGGAAAACACTCCTCAGGATATCATCCAGGAGAACTTCCCCAACCTAGTAGGGCAGGCCAACATTCAAATCCAGGAAATACAGAGAATGCCACAAAGATACTCCTCGAGAAGAGCAACTCCAAGACACATAATTGTCAGATTCACCAAAGTTGAAATGAAGGAAAAAATCTTAAGGGCAGCCACAGAGAAAGGTCAGGTTACCCACAAAGGGAAGCCCATCAGACTAACAGCAGATCTCTCGGCAGAAACTCTCCAAGCCAGAAGAGAGTGGGGGCCAATATTCAACATTCTTAAAGAAAAGAATTTTAAACCCAGAATTTCATATCCAGCCAAACTAAGTTTCATAAGTGAAGGAGAAATAAAATCCTTTACAGATAAGCAAATGCTTAGAGGTTTTGCCACCACCAGGCCTGCCTTACAAGAGACCCTGAAGGAAGCAATAAACATGGAAAGGAACAACTGGTACCAGCCATTGCAAAAACATGCCAAAATGTAAAGACCATCGAGGCTAGGAAGAAACGGCATCAACTAACGAGCAAAATAACCAGTTAATATCATAATGGCAGGATCAAGTTCACACATAACAATCTTAACCTTAAATGTAAATGGACTAAATGCTCCAATTAAAAGACATAGACTGGCAAACTGGATAAAGAGTCAAGACCCATCAGTCTGCTGTATTCAGGAGACCCATCTCACATGCAGAGACATACATAGGCTCAAAATAAAGGGATGGAGGAAGATCTACCAAGCAAATGGAGAACAAAAAAAACCAGGGGTTGCAATACTAGTCTCTGGTAAAACAGACTTTAAACCATCAAAGATCAAAAGAGACAAACAAGGCCATTACATAATGGTAAAGGGATCAATTCAACAGGAAGAGCTAACTATCCTAAATATATATGCATCCAATACAGGAGCACCCAGATTCATAAAGCAAGTCCTTAGAGACTTACAAAGAGACTTAGATTCCCATACAATAATAATGGGAGCCTTCAACACTGCACTGTCAACATTAGAGAGATCAACGAGACAGAAAGCTAACAAGGATATCCAGGAATTGAACTCATCTCTGCAGGAAGCAGACCGAATAGACATCTATAGAACTCACCACCCCAAATCAACAGAATATACATTCTTCTCAGCACCTGTGGTATCACACTTATTCCAAAATTGACCACATAATTGGAAGTAAAGCACTCCTCAGCAAATGTACAAGAACAGAAATTATAACAAACTGTCTCTCAGACCACAGTGCAATCAAACTAGAACTCAGGACTAAGAAACTCAATCAAAACTGCTCAACTACATGGAAACTGAATAACCTGCTCCTGAATGACTACTGGGTACACAACAAAATGAAGGCAGAAATAAAGATGTTCTTTGAAACCAATGAGAACAAAGACACAACATACCAGAATCTCTGGGACACATTTAAAGCAGTGTGTAGAGGGAAATTTATAGCACTAAATGCCCACAAGAGAAAGCTGGAAAGATCTAAAATTGACACTCTAACATCACAATTAAAAGAACTAGAGAAGCACGAGGAAACACATTCAAAACTAGCAGAAGACAAGAAATAACTAAGATCAGAGCAGAACTGAAGGAGATAGAGACACAAAAAACCCTCCAAAAAATCAATGAATCCAGGAGTTGGTTTTTTGAAAAGATCAACAAAATTGATGGACCACTAGGAAGACTAATAAAGAAGAAAAGAGAGAAGAATCAAATAGATGCAATAAAAAATGATAAAGGGGATATCACCACCGACCCCACAGAAATACAAACTACCATCAGAGAATACTATAAACACCTCTACACAATAAAACTAGAAAATCTAGAAGAAATGGATAATTTCCCAGACACTTACACTTTCCCAAGACTAAACCAGGAAGAAGCTGAATCCCTGAATAGATCAATAACAGGCTCTGAAATTGAGGCAATAATTAATAGCCTACCAACCAAAAAAAGTCCAGGACCAGATGGATTCACAGCTGAATTCTACCAGAGGTACAAGGAGGAGATGGTACCATTCCTTCTGAAACTATTCCAATCAATAGAAAAAGAGGGAATCCTCCCTAACTCATTTTATGAGGCCAACATCATCCTGATACCAAAGTCTGGCAGAGACACAACAAAAAACGAGAATTTTAGACCCATATCCCTGATGAACATCGATGCAAAAATCCTCAATAAAATACTGGCAAACTGGATCCAGCAGCACATCAAAAAGCTCATCCACCATGATCAAGTGGGCTTCATCCTTGGGATGCAAGGCTGGTTCAACATTCGCAAATCAATAAACGTAATCCAGCATATAAACAGAACCAAAGACAAAAACCACATGATTATCTCAATAGATGCAGAAAAGGCCTTTGACAAAATTCAACAGCCCTTCATGCTAAAAACTCTCAATAAATTTGGTATTGATGGAACGTATTTCAAAATCATAAGAGCTTTTTATGACAAACCCACAGCCAATATCATACTGAATGAGCAGAAACTGGAAAAATTCCCTTTGAAAACTGGCACAAAACAGGGATGCCCTCTCTCCCCACTCCTGTTCAACATAGTGTGGGAAGTTATGGCTAGGGCAGTCAGGCAAGAGAAAGAAATCAAGGGTATTCAGTTAGGACAAGAAGAAGTCAAATTGTCCCTGTTTGCAGATGACATGATTGTATATTTAGGAAACCCCATTGTCTCAGCCCAAAATCTCCTTAAGCTGATAAGCAACTTCAGCAAAGTCTCAGGATACAAAATTAATGTGCAAAAATCACAAGCATTCTTGTACACCAGTCACTGACAAATAGAGAGCCAAATCATGAATGAACTTCCATTCACAATTGCTTCAAAGAGAATAAAATACCTAGGAATCCAACTTAAGGGGATGTAAAGGACCTCTTCAAGGAGAACTACAAACCACTGCTCAGTGAAATAAAAGAAGACATAAAGAAATGCAAGAACATACCATGCTCATGGATAGGAAGAATCAATATCGTGAAAATGGCCATACTGCCCAAGGTAATTTATAGATTCAATGCCAACCCATCAAGCTACCAATGAGTTTCTTCACAGAATTGGAAAAAAACTGCTTTAAAGTTCATATGGAACCAAAAAAGAGCCTGCATCTCCAAGACAATCCTAAGTCAAAAGAACAAAGCTGGAGGCATCACGCTACCTGACTTCAAACTATACTACAAGGCTACAGTAACCAAAAAAGCATGGTACTGGTACCAAAACAGAGATATAGACCAATGGAACAGAACAGTGTCCTCAGAAATAATACCACACATCTACAGCCATTTGATCTTTGACAAACCTGAGAAAAACAAGAAATGGGAAAGGGATTCCCTGTTTAATAAATGGTGCTGGAAATATTGGCTAGCCATAAGTAGAAAGCTGAAACTGGATCCTTTCCTTACTCCTTATACGAAAATTAATTCAAGATGGATTAGAGACTTAAATGTGAGACCTAATACCATAAAAACCCTAGAAGAAAACCTAGGTAATACCATTCAGGACATAGGCATGGGGAAGGACTTCATGTCTAAAACACCAAAAGCAACGGCAGCAAAAGCCAAAATAGACAAATGGGATCTCATTAAACTAAAGAGCTTCTGCACAGCAAAAGAAACTACCATCAGAGTGAACAGGCAACCTACAGAATGGGAGAAAATTTTTGCAATCTACTCATCTGACAAAGGGCTAATATCCAGAACCTACAAAGAACTCAAACAAATTTACAAGAAAAAAACAAACAACCCCATCAAGAAGTGGGCAAAGGATATGAACAGACATTTCTCAAAAGAGGACATTCATACAGCCAACAGACACATGAAAAAATGCTCATCATCACTGGCCATCAGAGAAATGCAAATCAAAACCACAATGAGATACCATCTCACACCAGTTAGAATGGCAATCATTAAAAAGTCAGGAAACAACAGGTGCTGGAGAGGATGTGGAGAAATAGGAACACTTTTACACTGTTGGTGGGATTATAAAGTAGTTCAACCATTATGGAAAACCGTATGGTGATTCCTCAAGGATCTAGAACTAGAAGTACCACATGACCCAGCCATCCCATTACGGGGTATATACCCAAAGGATTATAAATCATGCTGCTATAAAGACACATGCACAGGTATGTTTATTGCGGCACTATTCACAATAGCAAAGACTTGGAATCAACCCAAATGTCCATCAGTCACAGATTGGATTTAAAAAATGTGGCACATATACACTATGGAATATTATGCAGCCATAAAAAAGGATGAGTTTGTGTCCTTTGTAGGGACATGGATGCAGCTGGAAACCATCATTCTCAGCAAACTATCGCAAGAACAAAAAACCAAACACCGCATGTTCTCACTCATAGGTGGGAACTGAACAATGAGATCACTTGGACTCGGGAAGGGGAACATCACACAGCGGGGCCTATCACGGGGAGGGGGGAGGGGGGAGGGATTGCCTTGGGAGTTATACCTGATGTAAATGACGAGTTGATGGGTGCTGACACGGTTATGGGTGTAGCACACCAACATGGCACAAGTATATATATGTAACAAATCTGCACATTATACACATGTACCCTAGAACTTAAAGTATAATAAAAATAAAAATAAAAATAAAAAAAAAGAAAAAGAATTTTACACCCAGCAATGAACACAAACAATGCCCTGAACTTGGTTTCTAATGTTATGCTCTATAAAAAGAATAAGAGTTCTGTGGATGATTGTGTGGATTTAAAGATTGGTGAGGAAATACAATATGAGGTTGGAGCACCTTTTCGTCACAAAAAATGTAAAAAGGTTTCAAAAATAAAAATGCAGAGCCATGTCTAAGGGACATAAGTATAAACCTGAAAGAGCTTCCAATGCCCAAAGCTGAAACAATTTGAGCAACAAAATAAATAGCATATATTTTGAATAGCATTTATAATGAACTAGATTATAGCATGAAGCATAAAATACATAGTTATGAATCCATATTGATATAAATGAAGAATCAAATAAATAAATGTGGTAGAACAGATAAATCTTCCATGTAGAAACATTCCACATAATTTATATAAGTGCACCTCCAAGCAGTGGAGTTAAATCCTCTCCCACTCCACCAGCATGGGCTGTATTCAGCTACTTTCTTCCAAAGAATAGTGCATTCAAAGGCGTGGGAGGGTGAAGGTGGAGTAGGAGCTGACAGTAATTTCCCAGAGGAGAAACCTGGCAAACACTACGTAAGTCAGTGGCTAAGGTTTACATCGACCACGTTAAGTCATGTTATATCATGTAACCCTGATAATCATGTAATCAGAAGGGCATTTTGTCTAAATGGTATTTTTCTCTCAAACCTTAAAGCCCAATATAATCAGAAAAATCTCAAACAGACCAAAATTGAGAAACATTCTACAAAATATCTGAGTCCCACTCATCAAAATTGTCGAGGTTATGAAAAAGAAAAAATGATGGTTACTGGCCAGAAGAGCTTAAAGAGACATGATGACTAAGTGAATTAATGCAATAAGGTAACCTAGAAAGAAACTTGAAATAGAAAAAAAATGACACGAATGTAAAAAACTATTAAAAAATAAAAAAATAAAGCAGGGGTTTACCTAAGAGTAGCATGCTAAAGTTGGTTAGTTGTGACAATTGTACCATGGTAATGTAAGCAACAGTGTAAGCTTGGTAAGGAATACACAGGAGTACTCCATACATCTTTCTGTAAATTCACAGCTATTTTAAAATTAAAAGTTTATTGAAACAAAAAGAGATTTGGGATTATTATAATTCTTCTTATATTTTAATTTGTGATAAAAATATAAGCATGAAAATGAATCGTCCTGTATGACAGATGATGAATTATACCCTTCAGTGACCTTTAATAAATATCTTTGACTTATGGAAAATTTGTACTTTCAGCTCAAAATGTGTTGTGTGTATGTGTATTAAAGTATTTATGTATGAGTGTGTATATATTGCAATTATCCAAGCATTTTAATTATTGTCACTCTGGATTTCCTGGTCACTAGTGTCACAGATGAACATTTTTTTTTTTCAGTTACAATACATTAACAATTAAAATCTAGGGCTGACAGAATTTATGACATGAATTCTCATTAATGATGTATTTTCCCCTAGCAATATAATTAGTGGAAAAGTAAAAAACAAAAGTCAAAAATAATTCTATAAAAAATGAAATATTGTCAAAAGGAAACCTAACTAGTGTAGAGCAAAGGGTTTGAGGAAGAGTCCTTAGTCTCCATTTCTTGGTGTTGACAGGAACCCACAGTTCATCATGGGATAATCTCATTCTATGCACATTTTTTGCAGGGACAGCACCTGGATTTTGCACCAGGAGTATCCTGTATCCCAGCTGCTTCCCTCTTGTTTTGGGGTAATGGGTATGAGTGACCTTTCAAGTAGAGGAGGAAACATTCTAAGC
The DNA here is from genome assembly GCF_043159975.1 of Macaca nemestrina. Classification (NCBI taxonomy): domain Eukaryota; kingdom Metazoa; phylum Chordata; class Mammalia; order Primates; family Cercopithecidae; genus Macaca; species Macaca nemestrina. The sequence goes on from NC_092140.1 coordinate 43,197,789, forward strand.
CTGAGCACCAACTGCTTGGGGAAATTGCACACCAAAGCTGGGAATATCAGCTGTCCCAAAACTCAGACATGAAAGATTTCTTCATCCTCTATAATTAAACACAATTCCTACCCCTATCTTATCTACTTTAAATATAAGCCCTACTTTGTGGGGAGGCCTCTTGGCTTGGATCATATCAGGTTTCAGGGAATAGTGTCAAGTGCAATTGGAGATAAGACCAATATATATGACTATCAAATCATAGGTTAATGTTATCATTTGCATTGACCAAATCTTTAGGCACATCCAGGTCTGAAATCCTCTGCTGCTATATAATGATTTTTCAAGGATTCTTTTGCAAGCCAACCTAGATTTTTCTTTAAGATTTTTATCTTGCACAAGTTCTGCTACTCACCTCATAGACCAGTCAGAATAGCCAGAATTCTAAAGTATCTAAAAACATCACTATCTTTGTATATCTAGTCTTCTGAGGAATCTCTTTACAGTCAATCAACAATAGACTGAAAATGTAGAATTACTTTGTTGCTTCTTCAAAGGCATTTCTCTATGTCCATAAATGCTTTTGTCCTATCATTTACTTTCTTAAAATATTTCTAATAAATGTTAATTTGGTCCTTCCAAAGACAACAGCTATACGGATATACCCTAATCTAGTCTGTCTGCCATAAAGTAACATCTAAAAACTCTTACCAGATTGAGAAGTGACAAGGGACTAGAAAAAAAAACGCTTCTAAGAAATGAAAAAGACATAAACACATAAACTAATGTCTTGGATGTGTACTTTAGTTACCCATGTTAAAGCCTTTATGTTTGGAATCATGGAACTAGGAAGCACGAGACAGCCTGCTGGCCCAGGGAGGGTTAAAGAACACTGTAAAGTAACTGGGCAACACATTTGAGAGACCGTGATAAACACCGGAGTTTCTCACATATGTTGTGACTCCATATGGACAGATAAACACCTTTGTCTTACATGATAATGTCCTGATTTGTAGGAGGCATTTCTAGACAAATGCATCATTTTGGACTAAAAATGAATGCTTTTCACTAGCTGTATCTAATGGCAAATATCAAATTCAAGAATATATTGGGTTGAATGAACTTTTCATTTTGTAATTTAGGAGAAGTAAAACAAAACCCACCATTACAAAAAAGGTTGAAGATTTTGAGAAGAATATAATTAGTGGAAGGACAACAATTAGGTAGTAACATAGTATTATTTTAGTGAAGAGGAAAATGGAACAAGAAAAAACACATTAAACTTTTGCATATCATAAAGAAAGAACAAATATCTATGCAATAAGATAAATCGGCATCTTAAATTATTGACAGAGGAGGGCTGAGCATGGTGGCTCAGGCCTGTAAACCCAGCACTTTGAGAGGCCAAGGCAGGTGGATCACCTGAGGTCAGGAGTTCAAGACCAGCCTGGCCAACATAGTGAAACCCTGTCTCTACTAAAAATACAAAAAATTAGCTGGATGTGATGGTGCGCACCTGTACTCCCAGCTACTCAGGAGACTGAAGCAGGAGAATCACTTGAACCCAGGAGGCAGAGGTTGCAATGAGCTGAGATCGTTCCATTGCACTCCAGCCTGGGCAAAAAGAGTGAAACTCCATCTCAAAAAGCAAACAAACAAACATTTAAAATAAATAAATAAATATTGACAGAAAGTGGAAAAAAAAAAAAAGCAAAAACACGCTATGACAAATTCGGGGGTTAAAATGTGTAAAAAGAAGAATAAAACAAATACTGACCGATGATGGGAACCCAAAAACACTGGCAATGAGTGAATGCCCTGTGCAGAAAATGTTAGGAGGTTATTTCCTTGAAATAGAAATTTGAAAACCACAAATTAAGTTGCTGGATCCAAATTGTCAAGGTTGCCCAAGTAGGATCTAGGCAGTGAAAGACATGTTATGTTTGAAAATTTAGTGGTCCTAGAGAGAGTGCTAGTGACATTGGTTTTTAAAAAGATACGGTTTAATTAGAGTTTGGTGAAAAGAACGAAACTGAACGGACATGGCATGGGAAGAGGCAAGAAGATGATGCAGTGTGTGCGTAGACTGCACTTTCAGGAGGTTTGTTCATGAATGGAAGGAGAACCGGGGCTTCTGCTTGAAGGCGATAAAGGTCTAAAGATGCATTTACCTAGAAACTTTTGAACATTGCTGTAGGTCAGAGAATCATCAGTGCCAAGGCGAAAAACAGAAGCAGAAAACCAATGAAGACTGATACGAATAAAGCCCTCGCCGATGTGGTATGGGACAGGGAACTGCAGTTCTTTTTGAAAGGGTCAATATGAGGACGAAGAAAACCTGTAAGTTTAAAAATAACCACAAAAGGAGCACGGAAAATTTTTCTGTGAGACATCTATGTTCTCTTGGACTTGACTGTGTGGGTGTATATATTCATTTGCAACAGAGAATCTGGCAACAATTTGTTCTTTGGGAAAACAATTTGTAAATATTGGCAAATATTTGAGAGTGAATTCTTGAGAGTTTTTTCTGAGTCCTGATACTTTAAGTTTTTTACTTTTAGTAATTTTAGTTTCTTTTGGATGAATATTGATATCCTTTCAGGATATCTCTGCATAAGAAGTTAAAATAAAAGTATGTGGGATAAAAAATAGAATTTTCTCATAATTATATACCACTGAAATGATACAGATTTGTATTTCAACAAAATAGCTAATATAGACAGGAAAAATAGGAGAAAAGAGAATATAAAATCTGCAACCTACTACTGTTAGTTCCATTTTCATGCAATAGTAAAATGAAAACATTGCAAATGGAAAATAATTATAATAACCAATATCACAAGTGAGCTTCAGATTATCAAAAGCCAGTGGTTTCATTACAGGAAAATGTCATGAGCTTTAAAACGTTAAAGTAGTCAAATAAATGGAAACACAATAACCAAAGGTATGAAATTTGTGTTTCCAATTCAACAGTCCTTATGCTAAGTTCCTATTTAAATTTTCTCTTTAGTGTTTACTATCAAATCAAACAAACTAAAAAAATATAAATGTGAAGCCACTATAATCAATACAGGATTGTTATTTCTGGCATCTAGCTAAGAGTTTAGAAAGTCACATTGAATTTGTGTTAGAATTTAAAATTACATGTGTGTTATATGTTAAGTGTCTAGTTCAATTGCTATATTTAAAAAATAAGGTAATTAAGTCCAGGCAAGTAACTAACTGTTAATATGAAAATGAATGTTAGACATTGTGGCTCACCACTTCTGGGAACATGCAGGGATGAAATTTATTCACGTCATTGAACTTAAATGTGGCCACGTGGTTGATTTGGCCCATAAAAGTTAAGCAGAGTAGATAGATATCCATCCTTTTGCCGGGAGGCATTTAGGAGGCAGTGCTTGGTTTTTCACTCCCCTTCCTTCTGTTATTAGTCTTAGAAACACAGGCCTATATATCTGAGGCCTCTCTATGAAGAATAAATAAACATTTAAGGTGATGAACTGATGAGATTATGGATTATTTTAAAATATGCCAGCACATCCTAGCTTATCTTAAATTATATAAGATGTTTAATTTTTTGTCAAACATTTTGATATCAATTTATATAAGTGAAGTGTAACTGAGAAGATTACACGAGATAATATTAAAGAAGACCTGGTTTAATAAATTTTAAATAAATGTTAATTACTTTCTATCCATATATATTTGATGCATATTTGATAGAAGATTTAATTTTGTAATGTTTTAAATATTTGTATTATCTTTCTATGTACTTACAGTATGGTTAATATAGATGGTGTCCAATATTATCAAATACTGTGTTAAATTATTAGATTATAATATAGATACTCTTCAGTTCCTGATGGGGGTATGTCCTGGTAATCCTATCATAAATTTAAAAAAATATTGTAAATAAAAAATGCACTTGATGCCTGGATAAACCCTTTGTAAAATCAGTAAGTCATAAGGTGAACCATCATAAGTCCTGAGGCTCTTTGGACTACAATAGGGTTACATTCCAATAAGCCCATCACAAAGTTGAAAACTACTAAGACAGATCATCATTAGTTGGAAAATGTATTTCTTCTAAGGAAGCAGAAATAATTTATATGAATGAGCGTATTGTTTTTATCATATATATACATAGTGTTAGCATGTAATTCATTAGTATAATTTTAGCCTGTGTTTCAGAGAAATAGCCAAAAAAGGATATTCATATTTTTATAATTGTGTTAGAAAGCTGAGCGTTTGAAAGATAAGTTGTGCAGATATAACCTAAATATCATCCCTGTGAAAGAAAAATTGCACTATACAAATTTAAAAGGTAAGATAGACTTTATTCAAGATTATTACAGTGGGGTAGAGGGATTGACCTCAACTCCACAGAAACAAAAGGCAGAAGGATTTTTAAAGGCTGCAGTGAGCTAATGGAAAAATACTGGAGGATTAGTGGGGAGGGCCATCAGTGTTTGCTGATTAGTACTTATCAAAGGTAGACCCCTATCCTTCCACAGAGCCGGGGAGATAGCGGCACTGTCTTTCTTGATGATTACATTTTGAAGAGACGAATCCCAGCTCCTCGAGAAAGATATTCCTGGGGTGTAAAACTGACAAGATGCTGGAAAAATATTTACATCTCAAATGGACAGAGAAAAAAATTACAATGCAAGTTTTCTAAAGTAAATGCCATTAGAAAAGGGAGGTCAGTGGCCTATGGTCAGAGAGAAACTTGTCTAAAATTTCGTCAAGCTGAGGGGAGTGTTAAGGTCATCCTGGTCAGCACTTATCTCATCATTTTTATTATTCAGTCATGATCTGTCTTCATAGAGACACTTCACATACCTCACAGTATGAAGAAAATATTTTCACTCCCTGAAACCCAGCCTCAGCAATGTAACCTTTGTATATAATGAGGTGCTTGGACTATATTAGTGGGAAGAAAAGAATAATTTACATGAAAAATGATGAATGCTTTTTCTATCAAATTAATAAATGGCTATATTTGAATTAAAATAGGCTTAAGGGATTCAAATTATCTGAAATGCTATAGTGTTAACAATTTGTATAGTATTAGTGTTCATAAAAAGAGAAACAGTCGTGTAATAGATACATCATTGGAGGTATTTTGTTTCTTCTTCAAAGGCAGGAACAAAATTCATCATTTGAATCATTATTTAATTTATTGAATCAGACTTTCTTCGAGCATTTTAAAATGTCTCAGTTGTGGCAGGCATTTTAAAGTTCCTCTGATTCTCAAGTACAAATTATGAATCTGAAGACAATATAGTAAACTCTAGGACTTAGTTTATCAGACAAGCAGAAAAGCTAAAAAGAGAAAAATGAGATTTTAACTTTCAATTTTATTGCTACTCAATTTCTTTTGCTCTGGAGGGAGGCTCCTACCACAAGCCAGTCAAAATAGTAAAAGAATCTGGCTCCAGTACAAAAGTAAGCCTTGTCATTTTTTTACACATTACGTACTCTTCATCACCAGTTTTTCCCTGTCATGTGCTGTCATTTAAACATCCTTTAAATTTCACTCCAAGGAACGGTTCCTCATTTCCATGGTTAATGTATTTTTACCAAGTATGAGCAACCCTTTTTTAACCAATGAGATAGAAAATATTTCACAGAGTTCTGCTGCTCTTTGTCATTAATTTTGGTGAATCCTTTTGGTGAACTGTGCTGAACTTTTTCATACAACCTTGTAAATATCTACTTTCCACTTCAAAAAAGTTAAAAATAGGAGTCCTTGAAGTATTGAACTAGAGAGATGAATTAAATACAGTCACTGTCTTCAAGGACAGTAGAGTCTGAATGGGGTGGGAGGATCAGGCAAACAAATTAAAATATGATATAATATTGATTATAAAGATATGTACGTGATGATGAAGAAGCAAAGAGGAAGAATGCCTAACAGTCTGGTCATCTGAGGAAGATACATATTTTATACTGTATAGTTGTAAATTGGTCATTCCTCCATGAGCCTGCATTGATGAGTGACTATGTATTAGAGATATTACCACTCCCTTCAGGCTCCAACTACCAGATAACAATTAACAAGTAAAATAAATTAAGTATGTATCTTTGTGGTGTTAACTCACTAATATATGGGTGTCAATTTTTTACCACAGCATAACCAGCCTATACTAACCAATACAGAAATTGTGACTTAACATAGGGTGGTATATTAGTCCATTCTCTCGCTGCTAATGAACACATACCTGAGACTGGGTAATTTATAAAGAAAAGAGGTTTAATTGACTCACTCTTTAGCAGGTTTAGGGAGGGCTCAGGAAACTTACGATCATGGTGGAAGGGGAATCAAACACATCCTTCTTTGTTGGGGTCCGTGCCGGGGGTGGTGGAGAATGAAAGAACACACAAAAGACAAAGACACACAGAGAACATGGCGGCCACACTCAGAGCCTCCACCTCACTTTATTTATACTCCATAAACCCCACGTCAGCAGAAAGAATGCAATGCAAAACAAACTTTCTTTTCCCACATGTAACCTTCTACTCAGTTCCTTGTTTCTATGCTCTTCTTTATCTGCCCGCCTTCTTGGCGCCTATGGGAGTTCATTAAGAGTTCAATTGGAGATACTGTCCTTGAGCCCTATCTATTCTCAGCATACTGTTTTCAAAGGCCCCTGCATTTCCCCCTTTTTGTTTTGTTTTGCCTCAATTCTAAAAAGGTAGCCCATATTTGTTCCTGTGTTTTCTTTTGTTTTTGGAGGCGACAGAGGGAGCATCGAATCACCAAAAGAAGTAGACCCAATCCAAGTGCCCAAAGCAATATACTTCCAGAGATTGTAGAAATCCATGTTTTCATCTGGGTCCATGGGTTAAAGGCAGCAAGGTGCTGACCCAGCTTCTGCAGGGTTACGGTTCAGACAACACATGTAATTGTTGTCGAAATGCTTCGGAAATGTTCTGAGTGAGCTCTTGGATGTCCAAACTAATATTTTTATGGCCTACGAATAATTTTCAGATTACGGTCCAATTTTGAGAGATGTTAAAAGGCACAGGTGTTACACAAAATTGAGTGGAGTTCCAATCACATTGTAATGTCATCTGAGTACTGAGTACAGTGAGCTGATCTCCAAGCCATGTCAATGCTTGCTCCATGTTGTCCAATCTTTCAGCAAGTTGAGAGTCAATGTTTCGTTGTTGAAGCCATAACTGGTGAGATTGTTTGTGCCATTGCTGCACAAATTCAGCATTTTGTATACTTTGATGTAGAGCAAGACCTGCTACGGCTGCAGTGGAGGCGATGGCAACAAGACTCATCACCGAGGCAATTATAAGTCCAAGGGCACGGCAGGTTCGCTGGAGAGAAGTCCAAATATAAGTTTCAAGAAGTGATGCCCCCCACGGTCGCATAAGGTTAACAGGTAGCCAAATTTCCTTACGAGCCCTGAGGATATAAACATCCCCAGTAAAGTTGTGCCACCAGGAATGATTGAGGCAAGACAAAAATGTACACATATCTGTACAATTAACAATCCCCGTATCATTATCCCATGTCAAATTCCCTGCTAATAATAGGTAGGGCTTATGGACACAAGCAATAATATATCAGGAGGTATTTCGATATAACTGAATATGAAAGGAGTTAGTTGGGTTAGAAAGATTAAGGGACATATTCCCCACAAAAGTGCTAATGGCATTGCCTGCAGCTAACAACTTCCAAAGATGACTCTGTACTTCAGGCCTCCTTCACGCCATACCAAGGTTTCATTACTGTTAGCAGCAATACTTTTATTTACCCAGTTTCATTTCAAAGGTATGTGACTAAATTTTATTTGAAAATCACCGTGCACACTCCAATCAGTTATTTACATTCCATTGTATTCTAATAAAATCCGGGGTTTAGTTCCCCGACATTGTTGTCACTCCAGCACCTCAATATTAGGAGAAACCTCTAGAATAGGACAAAAAAGTAAAGAACTAGGAATAGTTTCATTACTATATATAGTATGATTATATTAAAACCTTCTAGTTACAATAATAACAGTATTAGCAGCCACATGACTATGATTATAACGAACAGCCCAGGCTTCATGCGATTTTCAGAGACAATGAGGACTATTTCCCATACATATTGGAAGTCCTTCCACTCCAAATTGGTATGTGCTGATTATAATTCCTGTTTCCCGTTCTATGTTGTCCTTGTCTATATAGGGGACGGCATCTAAGTAATGTTATTGGTGAAAACCTTAATTTCCGCCTCCTCCCAGGCGACTCCCTGATACAAGGGTGGAAAGGGAATATAAGTCCAATATTCATACAAAGCCTCACTAAGAGAAATAAGTCCCCCGCCGAGGCACATCTAACAAAGGAAGAAATGCATGCTGAATCCAGTTTTCTTTTCAACAGGGTTTCAATCATCTTGTAGGAAACCACTCAGGTCCACTCCTTGTAAGGACAAGAGCATAGCCCCGTCCCTGTTTTAGAACTTGTCCTTGAACATACTTACCTTCTTCATTAAGATACCAAACCTTTAAATTGTCAGCGGGGACTATCACCGAGGGAGGTGAGGAAAGATGGGTTACGGCAGAGGAATCTTGCAATTGTCTCCCTTGATTCAAAAAAAGTAAAAAGAACCTTCAAAATCTGGTTTCTGGGGGGGCTCATTTCCCCCTTTTTGCTAACCCCCCCCCATCCTGTGTTATCCTGGCACAAATGGGCTCCATTTCAGATTTATTTATTTATTTATTTTTCCAAATCCTCAGATACCTTTCCTCCTGTGGCTACATTACCACACTCTGAATCAGTCTCAAGTAACTCTAATGTCTGAGTGATAGAGTCACACAAGGTCCACAATTTTAGAGGCATAATATCCCCTAACTGGAGAGCTCTAAGCAGAGTTTTTACTACCTGTAACCATTCTCTGCAATTCAGCTGCACTTTAGTCTGATACTGAAACTAGTAACAATGTTGTTCAACATGGGCAAACAATCACTTCAAAGTCTTTTTCTTTCACTTCTACTCCTATAGACAGCAACAGTCCTTGAAACAGGCGTAAATATTCTGAGGCCAGAGAGATGGAATTCCCATAATGAAAGCTTAAGAAGGTTCCCCTTAACAATATCCGGGCCTTACCCGCCCCTAGGGGGTTCCCCTTCTTGTTCTCCCCTACTCACCCGTGCTGACCCTGCTCGCTGCGCCACTTGTTGGGGTCCGTGCCGGGGGTGGTGGAGAATGAAAGAACATTCAAAAGACAAAGACACACAGAGAACATGGCGGCCACACTCAGAGCCTCCGCCTCACTTTATTTATACTCCATAAACCCCACGTCAGCAGAAAGAATGCAATGCAAAACAAACTTTCTTTTCCCACATGTAACCTTCTACTCAGTTCCTTGTTTCTATGCTCTTCTTTATCTGCCCGCCTTCTTGGCGCCTATGGGAGTTCATTAAAAGTTCAATTGGAGATACTGTCCTTGAGCCCTATCTATTCTCAGCATACTGTTTTCAAAGGCCCCTGCACTTCTTCACGTGGCAGCAGGAAGAAGTTCTGAGCCTAAGGGGGAAAGGCTCCTTACAAAATCATCGGATCTTGTGAGAAGTCACTCGCTCTCAGAGGAACGGCATGAGAGTAACCACCCCCGTGATAAAATTACCTCCCTCTGGGTCCCTCCCACAACACCTGGATATTATGGGAACTACAATTCAAAATGAGATTTGGGTGGGGACACAGCCAAACCATATCAGGTGCCATCTTAAAGGTTAGCCAGTAGCTATTGAAGATTCATAATGAATGTTTTCCAGAAGGAGCAGTACTCATTCTAAGTTCTGAAATTCAAATAGATGTTAATCAGATGGAATGCAGAGAAAAGTCATGCTATTTAGACAACAATATTATGTAGAGCTCTTTGATAAGAAAGAACAGAGAATATTTAGCATACTCTGAAGAGTAGTACAGGAAGGTAAATGGATGGAGATAAGATTATTGGTAGGGGAGCAAACTGTATAGATAGGTATGTTATGTATTATAACTGATATTATATTCTGTGAAAATAATCTCAGATTTTTATCCCAAGTATTATGTAGAATGTTTGCACATAATAAATGTTATAAATTTTAATAATTATTGAATTAATTTTATATGTGTCATTACATATGAATTAAATTCAATTTAGTAGTCACTCTTCATAAGTTACTTTCTAATACATTGTCTTCTTTTTCTTAAAAATAAAAATAGATGGGTTGAATGTGTTTGAATAGTGAACTTTCAAATCAATTTCATTTTAACTATGGGAATTCCATTACATTATGTAAGGTTTCTAGAATTTTAAACATTTACTTTAGGTTCCATGGGTGAAAGTGGAAATCACTGTGCTAATAGAGCATCACGGCGGTTATTCTGTCAGCCATGAAATATAATTATTAGAAAAATGAGGAAGATAAATACAAAATGTGAGTTCCTTAAATGAAAAGGCTAAGCAAATTTTAAATTCATGAAGTCCCATGGATATTATGCTGCTTGGAAATAGTAATGTGAATATTATGGTATGCAAGTTTCATGATAAGTGGTTACTGAAAAGCTAGGTTGCACTGCTAGCCAGTTTTTGGCATGTGACTACATTAATCTTGAATGCAGAGCTGTATGAATCCATCTTACTTTCTTCTCAGCAAAAATAAGAAATATGTCCTCCTAAAAACAAGCCTTTAAACAGGTCAGCATGAATTTGAAAGCACATTAACATCAATGAGGAGGAACAAGAAAAAAATGTGTCCCCGTAGAACATGAAGATGTATTGTGGCAGAAGGAGAAGTTAAGGCACCTAGAGAAATGAGTTGCTGACTGCCTGTTTGTGTAAATAAAACATTGTTGTATAGAATTCATTTTGTAGAGCTGATATGAAGTTACAAATTAGTAACTCACGTCAAGGCCAACCATATAAGGAGATCTTTATAGTTACAATAAATTTTATGCTCTCTTCTCAGTTAAAAATCTGGATATACTTCAATGAAATATGTAAGAGTAGAGAATATCAATATACATATTTTTAAAAAATAACCATGAAACATGAAAAAACACATTGAAAAAACTTGAAAAGTGCAACCAACTAATTACACTAATGCTCAAATATCGACTTTGGAGTGCTTTCGAACTATGTGTATGCTATATGAATCATTATTGTAGAATACTTGTCCCGTGTAATCTATTGAACTTGGATACCATTTGTTCTCATTTGCTTTACTTTCAAAAATTTAACTTTCTAGGTCTTAAAGAAGATGTAATTGAAATTTAGCCCTGCTGTTAGTAGTTGCTAAATTAGACCAAAAATTCATGCAACAAAACTTAATGTATAGGCTTATTTTCTGAGTTATAGAATGATTTTCTTAAATAATTCTATAAATTTTATAGAGTGCCAACAATATGGAAGACACTTCTAATCTAGGGATGTACAATTTTAGAAAACATAATTATTATACTTATTGTGTATCTATTGCAGTAAAAGATGACTGATTAGTTATAAATAAATACAATTCTGATATGTCAGGTGACAAAAGATTTATGGAGAGACATAAAATGTTTATTGTATTGGGGGGTACTTCTGATCAGATAATGTTTCAGCAGCAACAGTAAATGTATTTTGATTAAAAAGTTAAAAGATATGACATTCAGAACAATTAACATGATAAAGAAGTTAAAAATATGACTTTCAGAAAATATATAATTAACATATGTCAATGCTTTTATTCAACCTACTAATTAGAGAAGGGAAAAGGAAGATGGTAACATTGATTCCAAAAGTATTTTGAGAATATGATATTTTATAGTCATATTGAAAACAAAACATGTTAGAATAAAACTTTTAAACTAGATCAAACCTTGGTTAATATCCTTTACGACAATAAAGCACAACTTGTGGGATCATCTTTTCATCTAAACAGTACTTTACAAGTTAACATGTAACATAACTGGAGTTTATCTCTATCAAATAAGAAATAACAGAAAATTTATCCTAGGCAATTAAAGAATCCTTAGATGAGCTTCTTAATCTGCAATGTCCAATATCCCTTTGATAGGACAGAAAGTACTCTTTTTTGATTTCCATGTTTCTGATAATTTTTATTAGCAATTCTCTACCAATATTGATTTATAATCGTGTATTTTCCTTAGTCGAGGTATATGACTATTTTTGGTTAATAAGATATGGGTAAAAATTATGATAACTTGCTTATACTGTGCTGCTGTACTAAAAGTCACTTGTGATGCTTTAACATTTTCCTTGCTCTGGTATGCCAACTGAAGAAGATACGTATTTTATACTCTGTGACTGTAAATTGGTTGGTCCTCCATGAGCGTGTATTCCTGAATGACTGTGTATTTGAGATATCATCACTCCCGTCAGGCTCCAACTCCCAAATAGCAATTATCATGTGAAATAAATAAGTATGTAATTCACTAATGTGTTAATGCACAAATATTTGTGTGTCAATTTGTTACCATAGCAGCACTAGCCTGTACTGACGAATACAGAAATTGTGACTTAAAATAGGGTGGCATCTTAAAGGTTAACCAGTAGTTAATGAAGATTAATAATTATAAGAAGTTAAAAAAATGATTATCTAGGTACATAGTCCAAAAGAGTTGGTCAAATTCTCTTCTGAGTTTCCTTGGAAGGCAAATCACATATTCTATAAAACTGTATTTCTAGAGAAATAGGTTAGAACAATGATAATAGTACATGCTTGTTGCTGTTATGGTCTGAATTGTGACTGGCCGATCCACCCCCAAAAATTTATGTTGAAGCACTAACCCCCAATATGACTGTATGTGGAATTTAGGACTTTAAAGAGATAACTAAGGTTAAATGACATCTTAGGATGGGTCTCTAATCCAGTATGACTGCTGTCCTTATAAGAAGAGACACAAGAGATGCACACTCGCAGAGAAAGGGTCATGGGAGGACACAGGGAAGTGAGACACCTGAAAAACAAGGAGACAGGCCTAGGGAGAAACTAAATTGCTGTTGATCCTGGACTTCTGGGCTCCACAACTGTTGGAAAATAAATGTCTGTTGTTTAAGCCACCCAGTCTGTTCTGTTTTGTTATTACAGCCACAACAAACTAATGCAATTTCTACTGATGTCATTTGGCAAAGAATTACAAGAAAAACATTCGCTCAGGGAAAAAAAAAAAAAAAAAAAAAAAAAAAAAAAAAAAAAAACACGACTGGTTTACTCCCTCAATTTGACCTCAATTTTTCTAAGGCAGAGAGAGGACTGAGAAAACTGTGTGTCTCTCAAGGAAAGCAAAGAAATCCCCAAGCACACTTCATATGTAACCAAACAGGATAAATGCAGAGGAAAAAAAGAATCTCCCAGAAGACAGTTCTAAGGGCAACATTAGAAATGACAATTCTTCCAGGGAGCAAAATCAATGCCTAGTTAAGACATATTTAGCATTCCAAGGGTAGAACTCTCATAATTGCTAGAGTAATTGCTGGATATCTTCCAGTCATTTCCTTTTCAAATATTTGTTATTTCTGTTTGTATTTCTAAATTCTGCATTATTTGGAATTGGGGAAATAAAAAATTTTTCTTTTTCAGTTTGTAAGAAACCCAGCTGGACTGGATGTAGAGTTTACCACATATCACAATTGAATCCCAGGCTATGCCACAGATTCAATGTCTGGATGGAATTTTTGTTTACTTCCACTGGGAATAAGTTGATTATTCTAAATGTGGGAGAAAGGAAATGATGGGAAATTTGATGCACAAAGAGGATTGCAGTAGAAACAGTGATGTTGATTTATTGCTCTCCTTCATTTCAATTATTATTTAAGTTAGAATGGAGTAGATGATAAGTACTAGAAACAAAACGTGATTGGACATGTCAAATATCATTATTAGACTAAGGCTATAAAATTTGGAAGTTCATTCTTAACCCAGCATAAACTAATAAATAGAAGCAGAAACATAAAGGAAGCTATAGATTAGCTTATGCAGATATCTGGGAAAATAATGTTCCACACAAAGAGAAATAGGTTTGTACAGTCTCTGAATTAAGAGTATGATCAATCTTTGTGAGGAAATTTCCATCCTTACATGCGATGCTTTGGTATTGTGAATATATTTATCAACATTATAACCTCATTTTACAGCTTAGACTAAGCATTGAGTTACTATGCCACTATCAAATATTTTTAGATAAATATGCATGTAGATTAATTTGAACCTTTTGGAATTAATGTTAACTATTTTCTACCCAACCACATTGATCATTAACTCATAGACATCTGAAGATGTGTTCATAGCTTTTAGTCTGGTTCGAATATTATAATATTAAAACCCTAGCTACTTTTTAAACATCTTAAATACTTTCTACCCATTTCAATAAGAGCTTATTAATTCTGTCTAGAAGCATATTGCAAAAATAGAAGAAACCTTGATTTGTTTTTCTGATCCTACCATTCTTACTATTTATAGAACTTTTCTTTATTTACCTATATGACAAAGAAAAAAATAAAATTTAATTGAGAGATATGCTTTATAAGGAAACAACCCATTACATATGTTACTACTAATACTTTTTTTTTATTTTCTCAAGATGGGGTCTCACTTTGTGCCCAGGCGGGATTGCAGTGGCACAATTACAGCTCACTACGTCCTTGAATTTCCAGGTCGTGTACCCCTCCTACCCTGGCCCCCCAGGCAGCTGGGTCTATAGGTGTGCACTACCATCTCCAGCTAAGTTTTTGTTTGTTTTTCAACTTTTGGTAGAAATGAGGTCTCACTGTGTTGCTCCGACTAGTCTCAAACTTCTGGGCTCAAGTGATCTGCTTGCCTCAGCCTCCCAAAGTGCTGGGATTATAGGCATGAACCACCACACTCAGCCTATTACTATTTAATACTCTTTTTATAACATGAACAAAGCACCAACAAAAATATATTTATACTATAAATATTCAAAGATGGCTTTTTTTCTTACCAATTAGAATGTCATTTTCCTATTCTGTTTCTATTTTGTCTTATGGTATTTAACTCAATAGTTGAGCAGTTGATTTGTATGAAATTCTGTTTCTAATGTCCTAGTGTTATTAGGGATGAATTATTTCAAATATCTAAGAAGTTAGAAAAATTTCTCAATGAGTATTTAATCTTGACAAAAATAAAGCATTTTAAAATATCAATTAAATTTTCATTTTAAAAAAGTATTTTAAAACAAATTTTATGCTATATATTTAAGGTATACAACATGATGTTATAAAATACATACAGGTAGTAAAAAATTATTATATGGATGCAAATTAAGGTATGCAGTATCTCCTATAGTTATCCATTTTTTTTTTGTTTGTTTGTTTTTGTAGCAAGAACAGCTCCAATGTACTCATTTAGCATGAATCTCAAATACAGTTTAATTGTATTACCTGAAGTCCTTATTGGATTCTAGACCTGTTTAATCTAAATAGCTGTTACATTGTGTTCTTTGATCTACATCTCCCCATTCTCCCCAGAACCCAACCCTAGTAACCATTGCTCTCTGTATACAGTTGACCTTTGAACAACACAGGTTTGAACTGCATGGCTTCACTTATATGCAGATTTTGCCTCTGGCAGCAACAGAACACTGCTAATGTGCACTCGCTCTAGTGTGCCACATGCTTGGCGTCTGTGGGAAGCAGGGCACTGCCTTGGCCATGGTGCCGGTTGAGTGGGAGTGTGACCGCTCTGGTTTGTAGGAGGCCTGAAGTCCCCTGGTGTCTATCTTAAAATATTTTTTAAAAACTTTTATTAAACTATTAAGGCTATTCTGAAAATTTATTTTCTTGCAAAACTAAGGTTAATCCACTTGTCATCCTATAAATATCCAAACAGAATCAAAAGATTCATTACTTATTGCACATAAGTATGTTCACGAGTCTGAAAACACCTCAAATTTTTAAAGTTAATTACAGTAGACTATCAATGTGGATTGGTTTATATTATGATTTTATTTATTATCATACCACTGAGGAAATCAGACACTCCAATGGGATATTTATTCTGATAGCAACAGAATTATCAAACAGTTATGGTCAGTACACATAACAGATTTTTAAAAAATATTCTGATTATGACCCCTTCTTCATGTTTGTGTGTATATGTGTATACCTGTGCTTGTGTGTACATTATAAATCCTATTTAATGATCACAATGGCCTTATGAGGGATTATTATCAACCTTCATATTACAGTTGAGGAAACTGAAATGCAATGAGATTAACTTTCTTGTTCTTTTCTATTTCTGTGTAAAATCTCTCCACAAACCTAGTGACTAAACATGAATACTCTGTTTTGCTTATGAATTTGGAGACCAAAAATTTGGAAACGTCATGGTTGAGTAACTCTCTGATCAAGACAAAGTTTATAGGCAACTGTGGCTGGAAAATCTACCTCCAACCTAAAATGTCTTCACTCACATACTAGATGCCTCACTGCCTCTGTGCATCTCTTTCTATATATGCGCAGCATCCTTGCAGGTTGCACTTATCAGAGCATGACAATCTCATTAACAAAAGTAAATAATGAGAAGATAGCGAAACCTTCAATTACCGTCAATAAAGGAAGTCAGGGATATTAGCATAAGGAGAGTTTCAGATTATATAAGAACACCTTTATAAATTACCTAAGTCTTTTTTAACCTCTATTATTTTAAAACGAATAGCAAAATACACTTAGGAATCCTATGTTTATTTTTAAGACAATAAAAGTAGAAGTAATAAAAGACACCATCACTTCACTACGCAAAATTTTTGGGAGAAAATATGTAAAAAGAATTTAAGATGAGGGAAAATTCCTATGTTCATAGGATCTTTTTGGGAGGTAGAGAAGCTTATCAAAGCAGTGTGCTAAGCAGTCTTTCTGCAAAATTAACATTTAGGGTTTTGTAAGTTTCTCAAATACACGAGGAAAATTTGATGTGCTGTTAATTATAGGAAAGACGTACAACAGTCTTCTTACAATATTCTACGACTTTTACCATTTTGTAAGGGGAAAAGATCATACAACACACATAAGATAATTTCTTTCAGCTTTCTTTGACATTTAAATTAGTATCATTCATTTCTCTCTGACAAAATTTATCATTTTTAGAACCTGTATAATAAATTTGTATAGGGAGATGGGCTTTGCTGCTAAATATACTTTGACATAGTGTGTCCGGAATTTGTGGGTTCTTCGTCTCACTGACTTCGAAGAATGAAGCCACGAACTCTCGCAGTTAGTGTTACAGCTCTTAAAGATAGTGTGTTCACAGTTTGTTCCCTCAGACATTCAGATGTGTCTGGAGCTTCTTTCTTCTGGTGGGTTCCTGGTCTCTGTCAGGAGTGAAGCTGTAGACCTTCCTCGTGAGTGTTACAGCTCTTGAAGGCAGCGCATCTGGAGTTGTTTGGAGTTACTTGTTATTCCCTGGTAGGTTTGTAGTCTGGCTGACTTCAGGAATAAACCTGCAGACCTTGGCGATGAGTGTAAGACCTCATAACCGCCACGTGGATCCAAAGAGCCAAAAGAGAAACCCACCACACTGTGGAAGGCTACTGGAGAAGATTAAGGGTGGCTGGCTCAGGCAGCCTCCTTTTATTCCCTTATCTGGTCCCACCCACATCCTGCTGATTGGTCCATTTTACAGAGAGTTGATTGGTCCACTTTACAGAGAGCTGATTGGTCCATTTTGATAGAGCGCTGATTGGTGGGTTTACAATCCTTGAGCTAGACACAGAGTGGCAGAGTGCTAGTTAGCTAGATACAGAGTTAGCTAGATACAGAGTACCAATTGGTGTATTCACAAACCCTGAGCTAGACACAGAGTGCTGATTGGTGTATTTACAAATCCTGAGCTAGACACAGAGTGCTGATTGGTGTATTTACAAATCCTGAGCTAGACACAGAGTGCTGATTGGTGTATTTACAAACCCTGAGCTAGACACAGAGTGCTGATTGGTGCATTTACAATCCTTGAGCTAGACACAGTCACAGAGTGCTAGTCCTCTAAGTCTCAGCTAGGTTAGCTAGATACAGAGTGGTGATTGGTGCACATACGATCCTCCTCCGTGTAGATAAAAAAGTTCTCCAAGTCCCTATCCAGTTCAGGAGCCCACCTGGCTGCACCCAGTGGATTCTGCACCAGGGCTGCAGGCGGAGCTGCCTGCCAGTCCTGGGCATTATCTGCACTCTTCAAGCCTTGGGCTGTGGATGGGACCCGCAGCCAGGGAGCAGCGGGCGGCGCCCCTAAGGCTCAGACCGCGTGGGAGCCCACCACAGGGGCGGAGCTCAGACTTGGCGATCCGCGGGTCCCGAGCCCTGCCCCCTGGCAGCTAAAGCCTGCGAGAATTTGAGTGCAGTGCGGAAGGGCCAATACTGCTGGGGGACCCGGCGCAAACTCCACAGCTGCTGACCCTGGTGCTAAGCTCCTCATTGCCCTGGGCCGGCGGTGCCGACTGGCTACTCAGTGTGCTGGGCCCGTGGAGCCCGCGCTGGCGCCCGCCGGAACTCGCACTGGCCCGCGAGCGGCGCGCAGCCCCGGTTCCCACCCAGGCCTCTGGCTCCTCCCGCTCCACACCTCCCGGCAAGCAGAGGGAGGAGGCTCCGGCCTCAGCCAGCTCAGAGAGGGTTCCCACGGTGCCGTGGGGGGCCGAAGGGCTCCTCAAGCCTTGCCAGAGTGGAAGCCGAGGCCGAGGAGGCGCCGAGAGCGAGGCCTGCTAGCACGTTGTCACCTCTCAGTAGTATCAAGTTCCCTGTGGAATGAAGAATATACTCCACTTGATAAGAGAAAAGAGGCGCAGAGCAAGGTGGCTCACGCCTGTGATACTAGCACTTTGGGAGGCCCAGGCGGGCGGAATGCCTGAGCTCAAGAGTTGGAGACCAGCCTGGTCAACAATGGTGAAACCCTGTCTCTAATAAAATACCAAAAATTAGCCAGGCATGGTGGCTTGCGCCAGTAGTCCCAGCTACTCAGGAGCCTGAGGCAGGAGAATCGCTTGAACCCAGGAGGCGGAGGTTGCAATGAGCCAAGATCGTGCCACTGCACTCCAGCCTGGGCAACAGAGCAAGACTCCGTCTCAAAGAAAAAAAAAAACAACAACAACAACAACAACAACAACAAAAAAACCACACACACACACACAGAAAAGGAAGAATGGCCCTAAGACTGGGGTTCAGGAATAAAGACTTGAATAAAACAAGTCCAGTCTGAAACTTCAGTGAAATGCTAAGACCTGGGTAATGTCACCCTTCCCAGTCATCACCTGCTCTTCTTCCACTCCACCAATTATGTAACAAAATTGCAAAGTTATATTATGCTTGATTTGATTACATTCATTTTGAAAGCTCAATCAACAGTATGTTTATATCTACCTTGATACCTGACTGAAAACTGTAAATCGGAGGAAATTATAGATGGGTTACTATCTGCCTGAATATGTAGCAGAAAAGTGTATGGAAGAATTTTAGTTAATCAATTACTACAACAGGATGTCAAATATTTCTAAACTTATAAATTTTTAAAGACTTTCTTAAATTTTAAAATATTTGAGATAAATTATAAAATTTTAATATTAGCTCTAGTCACCTTGTGGTGAAAGAGAGCACCAAAATTGATTCCTCTTTTCTAATTAAAATGTTGTACCCTTTGACCAACATTTCTTTCTTCCCATCCTCCTGCCATCCCCTGGTAACCACCATTCTGCTCTCTACTTACGTAAGTTTGAGTTTTTAAGATTCCACATGTAAGTGAGATCAGGCAGTATTTGTTTGTGCCAAACTGATTTCACTTAGCGTAATGTCCTCTGGATTCATCCACGTTGTCAAAAATGACAGAATTTTGTTATTTGGAAAGGCTTACTAGTATTCCGTTGTATATATATACCACATCTTAAAAACCCATTCATCTGTTGATTCTGAGAACTGAGAACACATTTTGGTTATTGTGAATAATGCTGCGAGTAATATAGTATAGCAGACATCTCTATAATTATTAACAATAATGTATCGTATATTTCAAAACTGGTAAAAGAGTAGATTTCAATATTTTCACAACAATGGAGTGATAATTATGGGTGGAGATGTGTATATTGATTAGCCTGATTTGCTCATTCTACCATTCACACATGTATTGAAACATCACGTTGGACTCCATAAACATACACAATTATTATTTTTCAGTCAAAAGTAAAATATGTTTGTTAAAATACTTTAGTATTGGAATTATATATGGATTTTTTAAATTTATACATTATAGTTTCTATTTCCTGAAATAAGGCGAAATAAAGTGTGGAAGTACCACATTGTGTTGATAAAGGTTTTGAATAGGAATAATGCATGTTATTTCTACACATACTTCCATTGCATGCCCATATGTAACTGCATGTGAAGCTGGGATATGTAGTTTTGCCAAGTGACCGGAAAGAAGAACAAGTGTTAGATTAATAGCTAGTGGTCTCTACCCCATGTGGTAAGAAACCATGGTGCCTGCCTTTTTATCTTATATGATCTGGCCATAGGAATATATCTGCACATGTCTGTGATCATGTGCACCACTTTTAACCAAGATGATTTTGAAATGATTGTTCATTGCTTTAATTTTATAATAAATATAAATTATTTTAGAACAATAAATATTTAAACAAGAAACAAAACAGCCATTTTGTCAAATGTCTAATATAACCCAGACACTTTTCTAGGTATTAGGACTTTGGAGATAAATGTTGATGTTCTTTCACATTTGTAACACAGAAAAGTATCTAATAAAGTATACACAGAATTTTATGAAAACAAAAAAATACAAACTTAATACATCTCGAACATTCAAAACTAGTTTCTTGGAGACAATAATGTCTACTATGCATCATGAAATACAAGTGTAGTCATAGTCTGGGGGTGTGGGGACAGGAGAGCACTTACAAATTCTCCCAAAATGTGTAATCTATATGTTACGTAGAGGATATACAAATGCCACCATGTTCTAATTTGGTCACAGAAAATAAAATGATAAATTTTCAAAATGTGGGTAGAATGAATATAACTTTATCATAGTTGTCTTCAAAAAGTTCATGGAAAAATGCATATTATGATAAAACACTATGCATCGGTTTAAAATTTTCTTTTGTACCAAAATAAACTCATATTAACTTGTTATAGCATGGCTGAACAGAGTCTAGTTTGAAGCACTGAGAAAGATAACACATTCGTTTGAAAAGAACCCTTATCAGAACAACATGGATTATGCTAAAATTTAAGCAAGATCAACATCAAATTTATGGTAAAGCTTGAGTAGAAGAATGGTGAAATCATGTATGCTTTCCAAAATTTGTGGGAACAACATCCTGAAGAAATTAGCAGCCTACAAATGGATAATATGATTTAAGTAGAAATGAGAAAATGTTGAAGATAAAGCTAATAGCAGCAGACCATACACATCTATTTGGGAAGAAGAAGTTAATCTTGTCCGTGCCCTCAGTAAAGAGGACTGATGATTAGTGGCACAAACAATATCCAGTACCACGGACATCTCACTCTGGTCATCTTACATATTTCTTAGTAAAAAATTAAAGGAGAGCAGATGTTCCACTGGATGGGTGCCCAAACCACTCCTTCCAGATAGCTACAGAAAAGAGAAGACTTGCTTTAAATTGTAAACAAGTGGGATCAAGATCCTGAATCAAATCTTCAAATAATTGTGACAAGAGGTAAAACATAGTTTTACCATCCTGAAGACAAAGCATAAGCAAAACAATGGGTACCAAAAGATGAAAGTTATTTAGCAAAGCAAAAGCAGATGGTTTAAGAGCAAGGATCATGGCAACAGCTTTTTGAGATGCTCAAAGCACTTTGCTTGTTGACTTTTTGGAAGGCCAAAGAATGATAGCACCTGCTTATTATGAGAATGCTTTGAGAAAGTTAACCAAAGATTTGTGAGGAAAACTCCCAGGAAATCGTCACGAGAGAGTTATTTTCCACCATGACAATGCTCCTGCTCATTCCTCTCATCAAACAAGGGCAAATTTCTAACAGTGTCAGTGAGAAATCATTAAGCATCCACCTTAAAGTCTTAATTTGGTTATTTCTAGCTTCTTTTTATTTCTTAATCTTAAAAATTCTTTTAAGTATGTAGCATTAGTATCCTATCATCCCTTACAAATTGGCTTGAATTTGGTTGAGAAACAAAGTTTATATTTCTTATTTTTATATTTTCCTTCCATTTTCCATGTACTTTTTTTTGAAGTCCCCTGTATGATAGTGTAGTATTAAATATAGTAGCATATATAATTTGTATATAGTATTAAAATACACAGAGTATTTACAGTATAAATAGCAGTTTATATTATATGTATTAGTATACATATATGTATCACTTTATAGTGTAACATTACATGTAGGTTATTTATACTATGTATTACATAAAATATGTTATATGTGCTGATATTTAGTAAAACTCCATTCTTGTTATTTGAAATTTCAAGAAGAAAAAAGCAATCTAGGAATAATTTTTAAGTATTTTAAACAAGAAACGTATAATTACAAAATAATGTTATTAAATAGAGATTTTGATTATACTTTTCACCTATCTTTTTTTCAAAGGTAATGACATATTAGTAAGTTTCTATTAAAATTGGTCAAAATAAGTTAGTATCATCATACTTTCTCCAACATTCCTTTCCTGCATCCTAATTTTAAATATGTAATGTAAGTACGTGTTATATGCTTTATGTGTGTATTATATGTATTATGTATGCAGTCTGTATATACAGGTTATATTGTGTATTTATTCTTCAAATGTTTATGTCATTTATATTTTATAAATCCACAAGGTGGATAGCTTTAGTTTTACAGTTAAGTACGTTATTCACAATCAGTTCTCTTTCCCAAACCTTTCCCATTTCTTTTCCTTCCTTCCTTCCTTCCTTCCTTCCTTCCTTCCTTCCTTCCTTCCTTCCTTCCTTCCTTCCTTCCTTCCTTCTTTCCTTCCTTCCTTCTTTCTTTCTTTACTTTTTTTTTTTTTTTGAGTTTTGCTCTTGTTTTCCAGACTGGTGTGCAGTGGCACAATCTTGACTCACTGCAACCTCCTCGCTGGTTCAAGCGAATATCCTGCCTCAGCCTCCCAAGTAGCTGGGATTACAGGTGTGCACCACCACTCCAAGCTAATTTTTTGTACTTTTTTTTAGTAGAAACAGGGTTTCATCATGTTAGCCAGGCTGATCTCAATCTCCTAACCTCAGGTGATCCTCCCCACTCGGCTTCCCAAAGTGCTGGAATTACAGGTGTGAGCCACCGCACCCAGCCATCCTTTTCCATTTCTAAGTCTTTTGAGTTATTTTTTTGGTTTGCTGAATTTTCTTACTTAGTAATAAAGTTTATATTTAATTTCAAAAAAGTTAATGAGTACTCTATTCCTTAAGATCTTGAAAGTGTTAATTTGTCTGCTTTCTATGTTTATAACTAAAGGAAAATTTTATTGACATGAAATTATTCATCATACATTCATTTCTAAATTTTTAGACATTTTGCCAATATGTACTGTCATAAAGAATTGCTATGAAAAGTCTGAGTCTAATCTCTATTCCACCCAATTCCATTCATGACTTTCTTCTGTATTGATTTTCAAATGTTTTTAAAACTTTGAATCATTTTTTTTAGATCACAATATTTTCTTTCAATCTCCAAAACAGGTATTCTTGCATGTCATAATCTGTATCTTTGATATTTTAAAATATATTCTATGTGTTGTTCACTTTTTAAGAAATATTCATTATTAATGTATCAGTCTAACATTATACATCTATGGTCTTTTTTGTATTTTATGCTTGTTTTTATTTTCCACAGTATGTATTGTGTAAAACACAGTTTTAATTCATGTTTATTTGATTTTTCTGCTATTTCTAATATGGCTTTTATGTTTTCATTATTTTCTTGAAATTTGCTCATGTAATCATTTCACTTGGATACCTAATGATTTTGTCTTTGACATCCTGTATTTCTTCCTTGATCTCTTCAAAAAATCTGACAAACTCTTTAGATGCCGTAGAAACTATTTTCTTATTTCCTTTGAAAATTCTTGTCAGTTTTTTCTCATTTTCCTTGATTTATTTTCTTGATCTGTTTCTCTCTGTGTCTTCAAACAGACCTCATATGCTTTCTTTTTCTCTATTCTTTCTTAATTTTGTGTGTAAATATCATTTATATACTATTAAGAAGAAGTGAGGCAGGCTATTATTTATACTTGATTTTGTCTTTACAGAAACCCCCTTCACTGAATCCTTTACACTACAATATTTCTCCCCTTGATTATTGACATTTATGGGTCTGTGGCTTACAGCAAAGTCCTCTAATTACAGTCTATCTGCGATGAAATCTTGGAATGAACTTCTTATTTCATTGCTTTACCCTATATAAGTTTTGGGAATATCTACAGGCTGCAGTTTAGAAAAAATATATATTAACTTATCCTAAATAGCAAAACTCTGTTAGCACTGAAAATGGAAATTAAGCAAAATTTTCTGATACTGTGTTAAAAAAGAAAAAAAAAAAAAAAAAAAAAAAAAAAACAAGACCAAGAAAGCAAATAACTTAGCTGATTGCTACAGAAAATGCTTTCTGAGAAAGGCAATACTGTATCAGTTTTTTTTTTTTTTACATGAAAACTAACAGCTCACTCAAAAAAAAGTTCCAATAAATAGCCTGCTTACCAGGACTGCTTAAAGATCTTTGGTTTCCTATGCCTTTAGAGCCAAAGCAATGATGTCATAAGTTCTTCGACATCTCAGTGAGTTCTCCACCTTGTCAAACTCACTCTACCCAAGCAACTCTCTGCCAATGCTACTCTAGCATGTTGTCCCCTTCAGTTTGACCTCTTTTTGAAACTTAATGGGGTAGAATCAAATTTACCTCAGTAATATTTCCCTCCTTCAAAACCTAATCACACTCTTATACCTCCATTTAGGGGCCAAATAGAGAGGGCTGCTTTATGAACAAAGCCTGAAGAGATGTGTGTATGCTTTTAGGGTTCCTTTATTTATTTTTTTTCCCTTTTCATTTTAGTCTACATTTCACTGCACTATTATAGAAAAATATACATTACAGTTTTATTGTCTGAGAAATGGGCTTTTTCCTGTTTGCTTTTCTATTTCAGGCAGGATCTTACTCTGTCACTGAGACTGGAGTGTAGTAGCTGGATCAAGGCTCACTGCAGCCTGGAACTCCAGGGATCGAGTTATCATCCCATTTCACCCTCCCTGGTAGCTGGGACTACAGCCAAGTGCCAACAGGCATAGCTATTTTTTTTTCTTTTCTTTTTTTTTTCTTTTTTTCTTTTTTTTCTTTTTTGTTAAGACGTGGTTCCTTCATACTTCCCAGGCTGGTCTCAAACTCCTGTGCTCCAGCAATCCGCCTGCCTCAGCCTCTCAAAATGCTGGGATTACAGGCACGAGCGACCACGATTGCCCTGTTTGCTTGTTTTAATAAAAATGGGGCTGTTTATATGTTTTTTCAACAATGTAATGTTATTGCATTGTTTCTTTGAAGATGTAGTTGTTTCTCTGAATCCTTTTTTGTTGGAGGGAAATGAAGAACATGTATACTCACCAATTTTAATTGGAATTATCTCAGTAATGCATTATTTAAATAAACTAAGCATCAGTATGTTGAACAAGAAAAAAAGATCATTATTTCAAGATTTTTATTATTTAGATGGAAATCCATTGTGTGTGTGAATATATGAAAATCCTCAGAATGGATTTTCACACTCTTATCATTTCACAGATGAGGAGATTGAGTTTAAAATTGCATCTCTTCTTAAAGTTTACATTTCCAATAGCTCTGGAAGCACTAGGATTTAGTCTCTGTCCCATTTGCTTATTTTGGTTGTCAGAGTTCCTGAATTCCAACCAGAAGAATTAGTTTCTACAGCAGAATTAGTTTCTGTTGATCTCCATGCCTCCTCACCGACCAAACTATGGTTGGTTATAAAGTTTCATTTTCTCACTATTAGCTTCTATATGCTACAAGTTTTTCTTTTTATTGTCTTCTTGAATAAAAAAAAAAGGGAAATAGGATTTTGCTATACATGTAAGTATTCTAAATTTTCTCTATAATCAGAAAACAAGCTACCTTGCTGGGTATTCACACATTGCTTATTGGATCCAGTTATTTATTATAATTAAAATACATGAAGAAAGGTTTTATGATGAGGGATTGTGTAGTTAATCACTGACCATGGCATTCTTGAAAAGGAAATCGTGAAACATCTTTACAAATTACTTCTTTGGGATAAAAATACAACCAGTTTATGGACAGATAGCCAATGCAAATTTCTCAGCAGTGACAGAAAACATACCAGAGTTAATTACAAATCTGGATTTCTTAGCCTAGAATAAAATAGCCTTTCTTAAGTCTAAAATTAGTTGAAACTAAATGTGATCTAATTCTCTTTCTTTCTTTCTTTCTTTCTTTCTTTCTTTCTTTCTTTCTTTCTTTCTTTCTTTCTTTCTTTCTATCTTCCTTTACTGTTCAATTTTAAAACTCAGAGTAAAAATTGGGATGGTATTTTATAATGCTAAATATTCACTATTTTTATGTGTTTCCCCTTTTATGTTGAAAACAAAGCTTTACATTGGATTATGTACTTATTAAGTACATTTACTTACATAAATGAACATAGTAAAATGATTATGTCTTGGTATCTTAATTAAAGAATAGCTTCTGATGTGAAATATTTCAAGTAGAATCAGATTGTATTTACCAACATTAGGTTTGATAAGAGAAATAACCAGGATGAATGAAAGAAAATTAAATATTTTTCTCTTTTAATTGATTCAGTTTTACTAGACCTGGCATTGATACATACATAAATATGGAGAAAGAAGGCAACGCTTATCCTTTGTCAGGACTGATATCGGAGATACATGTTCTTGTCTCCCCATTTCCCTGCACTGAACTTTGCATCCACTGACACAAATACATTTTGTTTATGGGATGAATAGTAGCTCTAAGTGCTTTCGATTTAAGGAATAGAAAATAAGACTTTTAAGTGGCCAGCTGATTTCCTGGATATACTTAGAGATATATTTAATAGAAAATGACAAAAGTGTTGACTAAATTGTTATGTTAGAATATATTTAGCTGTCAGTGACTGAAAATTCAAAGTAATAGTGGCTTATCTAACAGAATTTTATTTCATTTTAATATAAGTAAAACGCACCAAGTGATATGTTGTCCAGGTCTAATGTTTTTGGACCGTGGTATCAGAGATATTTCTTTCTACTTTGTTCTCTACCATTCACATATTACAGCTTTATATGAAGTGATACAGCTCTCACCATCATAATCTTACCCCAGACTCCAGAAAAGAGGAGAGAAAAGGGAAAGGAATAAGGGAAAAATTCTCCTGAAAGTGCACATTCCACTTGCTGTTAAATCCCATCACATAATACTCACTCATTTTTCTATATCTAGATGCTAGGGATGTCAAGGTATGTAAACGTTATTTTGGGTGTTCATAGCCCAGCGAAAACATGGAGAGTTTTATTACTGAATAAGGGGGAGAAATTGATTTTGAAAGACAACCAGTGATCACTTACACTGTTACATCATACTAAGCTTTTAGACTCAATTATGAAATATACTGTAACATGTAAATTAGAATGTAAGCTTCTTGAGAGCAAGGACTTCTACTTCTCAGTTTTGTAGGTGCTATATCCCCAACATGTAACAGCCTATCACATCATAGGTAAGTAACAAAAATTTGGTGTTTTAACTGCTTTACTGAGGTATGATTGACATAGTAAGACTCTATATATTTAATGTATATAATTTGATGAGTTTGGAGAAAAATAGTATACACCTTTGAAATCATCATCACAATGTATGTTATAAAACTACTGTAACCTAAAAAAGTTTTCACTCATCTTCTTTATTTATAATAACAATTATTCTTTGTATCATTATTTTGTGATATGAGCACTTAACGTCTACACAAAAAATTTGTTGAAGGAATACATGTCCTAATAAAGTGGAATAAGCTCAGAAATGATGAGACTTAGATTTGAATTTGGGTTCTTAGATATTTTTTTTTCTCTGCTTGAATACGTGCCCATTACTTAATGTCTCAGTACCTTATTTTCCTTTTTTTCAGTAGGGTTTGGTCCATTTATCCCAGGAGACTTTTTATAGCACTAATCATGACCTGAATTATCGAGAAAAAAAGGCCCAACCTGGATTCCTAGAATTTTTTAAATTGTAAAGAAAATGTTTAGAAAGAATATTTTTTATTAAAGTACTTCTTGCTTATAGACAAGTACACATAAACGCATAGGGAAAATTTTCACAAATTAAACAAGTTTCTTTAACCAGTAGACAGATTAGGATATAAAATATTTTTGACATCCTCAAAGTCTTATTATCCAATCCAGTCACTACATTCCAAAGTTAACTACTAAAATGACATTATCACCATAGATATATCTTTAAAGCTTTAATATGTTTGGCTTTTTTCCATTAGGATGATGTTTTTGACATTCACGTAATTTTGCGTGTAGCAATATCTCCTTTATTCTCATTGTTGTATTCATTTACCATATATCTATATCTATATAGCACTGTATA
Source organism: Macaca nemestrina (assembly GCF_043159975.1). Lineage (NCBI taxonomy): Eukaryota > Metazoa > Chordata > Mammalia > Primates > Cercopithecidae > Macaca > Macaca nemestrina. Next base: position 43,226,365 of record NC_092140.1, read on the forward strand.
TCATCTATATATTATTATATACATATAATAGCTATATACATCATATATGTATCTTTATATATAATATATGTCAGTTATTTCATAATTTATATATCTTTATATATGATGTGCATGTGTATTCATACACACACACACACACATGCATTCTAGTGTTGATAGAATTGTGGATTATTTCCAGTTTGAGCTGTAGATATATACATATGCATTCTAGTGTTGACGGAATTGTGGATTATTTCCAGTTTGGGCTGTTATAAAAAGTGCTGCTAAGAATATTCTCATAGATAATCTTCTGGTGGTGACTAGAATTTCTGCTAGGAATTATTTCTGTATCATAGGAAATGAAACATTTTAACAGATATTGCCAGACATTTTCTCCCAAAAGTTATACGATGTGTACTCCCATTATCATTACGTGATAGTTGCTGTTGCTCTACGTGATTATCAAAAATTAATTTTAACTTTCAAACTTTTAGCCATTCTGGTAAGTATGCGGTAATATTTCATTGTGCTTTTAATTTGCATATCCCTGCTGAGTAGTGCTGATGGGATTTTTATAAGGTTTTTAGACATGTGATTTTTTTCTTATGTAAAATGTGCAGTCTTTAATCATTTTATTTTCTTAATTACTGAGACTTTAACATTCCATGTAGATACTAGTCGTTTGTTAGATATATGAATTATAAATATCTGGTGCGGTTGTATAGTTTACATTTTTATTCTCTTAATGTGGTACTTGAGTGAGTAAAATTTAATAAGTCGAATGTACATCAATTTACATTTTTTCTTTATACTAATACTTCTTTAAAAAACTTTGACAATAACAGGTTCATAAAGATATTCTTATATGTCCACCCCAGAAGCCTTATTATTTAGTCATTTTCATTTAAAACTGTACTCTATTTGGAATACATATTTTTATATGGTAAAATACGTGGGTTAGTGTTCAGTACATATAGTGTCTTAATCCATTTTGTGCTGTTATAAAGAAACACGTGAGTTTGGTTCTAAAGAGGTTTATTTGGTGCATGGTTCTGCAGGCTATTCAAGAAACATGGCACCAGCATCTGTTTCTCATCAGGGCTTCAGGCTGCTTTTACTTATGGCAGAAGGCAAAAGGAAGCTGGTATGTGCCAAGTTCTCATTTCAAGAGAGAAAGCAAGAGAGAGAGAAGGGAAGGCACCGGGTCTTTTTTTTTTTTTTTTTTGTAACCAGCTTTCTCAGGAACTAATAGAGCAAGAACTCACTCCTCAGGCCTGACTCCAGCACATTAATTTATTCATGAGGCATCTGCTCCATGACCTAAACACCTCCCATTAGGCCCCACTTCCAACATTGGGGATCAAAAGTTAACACAAGATTTGGTGGGGCAAGCACCCAAACTATACCACATTGTCAGCCAACTGATCCAGCATATTTGTACAGGAGTGTATGCTTTTCCCACTGCACTGCAGATATAGCTTTGTCATGTGTCTTTTGATGTGTGTATATGGGTCTCTTTGGGCACTTTTGTTCCATTCCATTTGTCTATTTGTTTTCTTCATGTCAAGAGACACATATTTCTTATTATATCTAAACATAAGTTTTGAGATCTATTAGTTAAAGTGTTAATTTTTTTCCTTCCTCAATATCATCTTGGCTATTTATTTTTACATTTTCTTATAAACTTAAGAAACAATCTGTGAATTTTCATACAAACAGATAATAATAATTATTATTATTACTGCTATTTTTATTATTGTAACTATTATAAACCTTTAGTTTTTTTTTTTTTTTTTGAGATTGAAGTGAAACTGTAGTTTAATTTGGGTACAATTGACATCTTTAAAAATAATTCAAAAATATTGAATACTCCAGTACATTGATATGGTTTCTGTGTATGTATCTATGCCTCCTTTAATGTATCTCAATGATGTTTTATCGTTTTTATTCTTGCACACACTTTACTTTTAATTATACATTTGAGATTTAATCCCAAGGATTTTAACCTTTCAAGTATTGTTGTCTTGACAATGTAAAACTCTGTTTTGTCTCTCCCAAGTTTTTGTTTTTAATTTGCTTATTTACTTACTTGTTTTCCATATATTATATGTTGTAAATATTATGATGATTCAGGAAATAAATATATACAATCATTTTTTCTATCAAAATGAATACTATCTTTTTTGGTATTTTAAATATACATTTTAAATAGTTATGATGTATATACAACTCGCCATCCTAGTTTTTCATTTTACATATGGCAAATATTATTTAATATATCTACATATTTTCTGTTACTATCACTTTTTAAGATTGGATAACATTTTTCTCTAGTGAACGATGCACAAATTTTATAATAGTCCCCCTGTTAATAGATACAAACATGTTTTATTTTTTTATCAAAAGAAACTAAAGATTCTGCCCATAAGTATTCATATTTCAGATAAATTTCTTAAGGCATATTTTCTGAAGTGCAATTATCTGGTCAAAAACTATGAGCACTTTGATATGATACGCATGATATATCCTGCTATCTGCTATGAAATGGCTTTTACCTACTCACGGTACCAATAACAGGATGCAAGAAAATAGTCATTTCTGTATGCTCACCATCTGTATGCAACACCATTTAAAAAGTAGTAACAAAAGACCTAATATATCTTTGATTATCTTTTATTTTGCTTGTGTTTACATTGAACATTTTAATCTATGTTTGTTCACTGGTTATGTTTCTTCTGTTGTGTATTGTCTGTTAACCGACTAAGAGTCAGAGAGAAACCTTGACTAAATTTGTGCATGTTGGTAACCTTACTGCCATTGCTTTAGGAAAAATAACCTTTGATGGAACAATAGTGTTTTTATATGCAGCATTGCAGATCAATGCAGATATCTGCTCCCATGAAATTTAAAAAAAAAAAAAAAAACACTTTAAATTTTTTGAGTTTGGAAACTGGGCGACCTGGAAGCTGACACTATAGATAAGGGACCGATGAAAGAAGTTCAATCAGAGGTTCCCTGGAGTTGAACTTCTCTCTAGGGCTTGGATACCATTGTTTTCTATAGAAATGAGGACACTGACATTCAGAAGGTAGAGAAATTCTGGGGACCTGAGATGGGTAGTATTGACTGTTGTGTATCTTCCTTGATGCTAAATCCAGTGTCTTAATCTTCTCAGTATCATTGGTCCAGTCAATGCCCAGACGTAGCACAGAGATTTCCTCGATTTTCTCAAACTTCATCACAACCCACGGATATCCTTGGGTAAGTATAACGGATTGTGGCTTTAAATGTCATATCAAGAGGGACAAATGCTAATGACCCAAACATGCTCTGTCTATGGCATGACCTCTTCACATTATACGGTATATTCTCCATAATGTGCACTGTGTCTAGTATCTCCTCACATAAATAATCCATTCATAAATACTCTTACATATGCTCTCCTTACATGTTACTTTGTTACATGATAGATGCATATATATTTCTTCCATGTACTTATTATCTCCAGAGTGTAGAAGTAATTAGGCAGACTTATGAATGCCCTGTGGTTTTAGAACACAAATCCAACAAAGATAGATCTAAAATGCTAGCAGCTTATTTCTTTGCTTGCAAAAAAGAAGATATTCTTTTATCTGAAAGAATTTTATTATACATCTTTCTATTATCTATCTATCTATCTATCTATCTATCTATCTATCTATCTATCTCAAAGCCATGGCATTCTAATATACATCTGGGTGCCATATATAGTGCCTGCAACTGGGTCATAAATGGAATTCAGCATACTGGGGACTGACTGTGGCTCCAGGGAAATGTACCAGCATAAGTCACCAAACCAGCTGTAAGTCACCAATCTGTATTCTTTGTAGGACAGCCTTGGAGCAACAGCAGCTTCTCATAATCCTGGAGGTACTTATTCCCCTTATAAGTCAGTGTTCCTGCAAACTTGTCTACTTGTTATTAGAAGGCTTATATGTCACCTGTTCTGAAGGAAAATTGAAGCATAAGTGAGAGAGTTTTGGTTTTGTCATTGTAGACTTTTCCTGAGAGGATGGAAGGAGGCTTAAGAGAAAAAAAGAAATAAATCCCCCTTTTCTAAATGCACATACATCCTTTCTATCTTCTCTCAGATACTACCTATTCTTTGCCAGCTCCCTGCAGAAAGGCAGACAATGGTTGCTGGGCATCAAAGGAGAGTAATTCTGCATGTGACATGAATCATAGTGAGAGAAAAATCCTACATGGTAACTCATCCCCATCCTTACTGCCAGATCACAGGAGCTCTGAATCTGAAGTGACTTAAAAACTACCTAACATTAGCAAACCTACTATTTTGTTTCAAAATTAAATTATATTGGCTTTTTCCTAATTACCTACTTTAGTATTCCCTTTGTAGAAATGAGTATAATACAAAACATATAAAGAAGAAAGTAAAAATTAATATTTTGTCTAAAGATAATGGCTATCAACCTTCTGAAAAATGTAAGTCCAAGTGTTTGTTGTCTACACATACTATATATATTTTATTTGTAAAATAAAATAAGATGCAATCTTTTGTAATGTGCATTCCTTATTTATTAATATGTTGTGAGTATTATGCCAGTAAAACATACTGTCCTGCTTTCAGTAAGTTGTATAAAATTCACTGTATGGATGTATCGAACTTCATATTACCAGTCCTAGACTAGCAAAAATTTATAAGGGCAAATTCTCATCCTAATTCACCAACATAAGTGAACAACAATAGGAGCTCCAAGTGTCTTCCATGTCATTGGTGATTAAATGGCCTAGCTCACTTGCAAGTTCTCCTCAAAGGTGTAAAGGACACACATTCACAATACTGAAAAATAAATATACAACATTTAGCACAAGTGCCCAAATGCACCAACCCTCTCCTCTTTCCCTCACTTATGTGGGCTACTCTTCTCTACCAAAACTCGAGAAAGATTAGACGTTTGTCTCATTGATGTGGGGCAGTGTCTGTTTACAGTCTTAGAAAACAAAACCTGTGAATGTCATCTGCAGACAAGAAAACATAGATTTAGGATTTGAAAAGAGGAACTATGTTTTGTGGCAAGTGGGCAGAAAAAAAACACATTGAACCTGCAGGAAATTATCCAGCACTGAATAACACACACACACACACACACACACACACACACACACACACACCCCACAAATTAACCATTCAATGAATTGTCCTGCCAAATGAAGCCAAAGTAGAGATGCACTTGGGGACAGAAATGTTGAGAGCTTGTAAAATAAGAGTATTCTGAGTAGGTAGGAGACTATGCTAAGAAAGAAAAAGGTGAACCAGTTCAGTATCCAAATCTCAGCAAACCAGGGATTCACAAGCTGGTCTACAGCAACACAAGGGGAAGTTGACTTTCAGTAGTGAAGCTGACAAAAACATCTTACTAAGAATCTTTCAAGGCGTAGGGCAAGAGCATACAAACATTTCTCTGTTTAAGACTTTAGGAATTTCTGTTTTCCAGCCAAAGCCAAGTGATTATTTAAAAAAAAAAATTCTTACCCTTGAAGAAACCCTAGGGAAGGCATTCTGCAATGGGCTTTACAGAGCAACTTCTCACTGAAACATCACCTAAGAAAGTTCCTGAATTTGCATCAGTATGTACACTGGTAAAAAGGAACACAGGTAGAGCAATAAGTTAATAACATGTTTATTTTAAATAATTCCCATTAGTTAATTTGAGAGGACTTATAATTCACTGCAATAATTTTATCAACTCTGATGCACAGGAGTAGTAAATCTAAATTTAATCGACTAATCATAAACAAATATGAGAATTGTTTAATAAATCTTTACTGGTAGACTATTTATTGAGAAAGTAACATTGGAGGACACTGTTTTACAGACTGAAAGTATAAAAATGTACAAAACATGCAAAACCACTGCATTTAGGAAATACACTTTCTGTTGAGGAGAGGGGCTGGGCAATGGTTTCATGAGCTGCAATAACGAATCAGCAATCGGTGAGAAGCAGGTATGTTGGAATGGGAAACAAGCAATTATTCTCAGTTAAGGATTTGTCCTAGTGAAAAGAGACTGCCAGATAGCAAGTTTTACCATTAGCAACTGTGATAGTTAATACCGAGTGTAAACCTGATTGGATTGAAGGATGCAGAGTATTGATCCTGGGTGTGTCTGTGAGGGTGTTGCCAAACGAGATTAACATTTGAGTCAGTGGGCTGAAAAGGCAGACCCACCCTTAATCTGTGTGGGAGCCATCTAATCAGCTGCCAACTTGGCTAGGATATAAAGCAGGCAGAAAAAACGTGAAAAGTTTAGAATGGCTTAGTCTCACAGCCTACATCTTTCTCCCATGCTGGATGCTTCCTGACCTTGAACATCGGACTCCAGGTTCTTCAGTCTTCAGACTCAGACTGGTTTTCTTGCTCCTCAGCTTGCAGATGGACTATTGTGGGACCTTGTGATCATGTGAGTTAATACTACTTAATAAACTCCCCGTTATGTATATATCGATCCTATTAGTTCTGTCCCTCTAGAAAACCCTAATTCAGCAAGTATATAATTTATAATTGTGCACCAATGTACAATGTAATGAAACTAATTATATTTAACCTATATTGTAATTAATTTTTAAATAATTTTAATACACTTTTAAAAGTCGTCAGAAAGTAAATTTCCCAGGTAAAACTATGAGGTGGCAAACCAGCCAACCTCTACTGAATTTGATATTTAGACTTTAAACCAGGGCAGACTAAATGATAACCTGCAATGTAATAATGCCTGGATGGTCCTCTGTCATTTTTGGATGAATTTCCTCTTCCATAATAAATTGAAGCTTGTTAATAAATATTGAACCATAAAAAATAAAATAATTTTCAATTGAAAATCTAAATTACAAGCATCTGAAAGCCTTTATATCATAAAATAGATTATGCAAACATGTTACATAGGATGTAAACTTTCTGCAAATATTTTATTATTTGAGCTGTCGATTCTGAATACATATGCTAAATCTGAACTATCTGTGGGAAGAAATGTGGTTCATTATCTGATGTGAATGAGTTGACAATCTGCAAATGAAATTTAGTCATTTGTGGATAATTGAATTTCTTTGTTTAATAGTTATCTATTCTAAGTTCCCATTCCCCTAATTATCCAGCCTTTATTATTTATCCAGCAAATTAAGACAGATTTATGTTCCTTTGGGAAACACAAATGGTCAATGTCTTTTGTTTTTTCCAGCATCACCATTACTAAAACAATGGAGATGCCCATTCTCTGCCTCTTTCATACATACCCTGATATTCAAGATTATTTGTTCAGCAAATATTTAGTGAGTACCTGATTTATTTAATTTTTTTGTAGCCACAGGGTCTTGCAGTATTGCCCAAGTCAGTCTTGAACTTCTGTGTTGGTCTCCCAAAGTGTTGGGATTACAGGCTTGAGCTACAGCACTGGGCTGAGGCCCTGATTTGATCCAGCTTTTGCCTTCTCTATTTTTTGGTGGAAATACAAATGAAGCAGTGTTTCTTCCTGAGGCCTTAAAAAATTCACAATAGTAGAATATATAGGAAATTCAATACAAAATAATATTAACATTGGGATGATGTCTTATACAACTCTAAAAGTCATATAAGCTAATATATAGGGGAACAAGACAATTGGCAAAGAAAAGCTGATGTTTGACTTACATTTCAGTGGGGCTCACTGGGAGAATATAGATGAGAACAAAAAACCTCAAAAAATTTCCTGGCAGAGAAAACAACATAAAATAAGGAAAATGTGTCTATGGTCCAGGATATAAAAACGAAGACAGAGATGATATGTAAGATACTCAGATTTCTGAGGGCTGTGAATATAACAATAACAGAATTGGACCTGTTATTCCCTAGAGTACCTGGCATTGAGACTGGCACAAATCGTTTGCTCAATTTAATGTCTGCTTTCATTTGTTAAAACTAAATTATTTCTCTTGAAGTTTCAAGATCTCAGATTGGATTGAGCTTTCTTGTTTTACTTCATTATTTTATTTGGGATATTCTTATTCTATTCATCAATTTCTACTACTCATCCTTCCTTTATTTCTTCTTTAGTATTCATGATTCGATATCAGTACCTTAAAAAGAAATTTATATTTACTCTCCTGGCATGGTGGCTCATGCCTGTAATCCCAGCACTTTGGGAGGCTGAGGCAGGTGGATCAATTGAGGTCAGGAATCTGAGACTAGCCTGGCCAACATGGTGAAACCCAGTCTCTACTAAAAAAAAAAAAAGAAAAGAAAAGAAAAAATGAGCTGGCATGGTGTTGCACACCTGTAATCCCAGCTATTCCACTGGCTGATGCAGGAGAATTGCTTCAACCCAGGAGGCAGAGGTTGCCATGAGCTGAGATTGGGCCACTGCACTCCAGCCTGGGCAACAGAGTGAGACTCTGTCTCAAAAATAAAATAAAATAAAAATAAAAAATTAATTTATGTTTTTCCTCTACATTCCTTAATCTACATTATTTTATTTCAACTTCTTAATTTGCTGTATCTTTGTGTGCACATTGTCTCTCTTAGACACGTTGATTCAAAGTCTTCAGGTACTGACAAGGACTCCCTTCCTGACCAAACTTTAGTGAGAATCGTTTGAGCGCTCTTCTTGAATAAGTCCCAACCTTCAACCTGCTGTCCTGCCCTTGGCCTGCTGAGTGCAGTTTTAACAAAGAATTCTGCTAAATTAGCAAGTATTCTCCCACTGTTGATGTTGATATCTGATGATATCCTCATTCCCAGTCCTTCACATCTAAGTCCTTGGCCTAATTTTAGAAAGAATCCTGTTAAGCAAGTTTAGAGAATCCCTCTCTCCTTGACGTCTAGTCACATTCCTTATAGTAATTTTCTATCCACTCACTCCCTCACTCTACTGGTTGGCCATAAATCTCCAGCTTTCTTTGCTGTAGTCAGAGGTGAGTTTGATCTCTCTTCTCTATTGCAATATTATCTTGTCTATTGCAATAGTCTTATACAAAGTCTATTTGACTGCTTTAAGCATGAGTCAGAATAATTTTTCTATTACAATTCCACCTCCATATGAATAGCTATCACATAATTATCCCAGGCTTGCATTACTACCTGCTCTCTTTTTGAATACAAATTATCTCAGTCAGTTCTCAGATATATCATTATATTCCACCAGATCTCTTAAATGGACTCAGTATTTCTTAAAGATATCATCTGTTTCCTCTCCCAGGCTTGGAATCTTAATATCATTCTGGAATCATAATTCTACCAACCTTTCCCATCACATTCCAGTTATGTGCATTATTTATTATACATATCTTCTACATTCATTCACCCCTCTCCTTCTACCTGCTAGCTATCTAATTTAAGGTGTCATCAATCCACGTCAAAACATTTCAATAGCCTACTTATCAGTCAGTCTCTTTCAACTCTTTCTCACTTTTAATATTCTTATAAAATACCATCAACTTGCTTTTCACAAAATCAAGCTTAAATCCTATTCAACCTTGCTCGAATGTGTTTATTGCTCTCAGTGCCTAAAGATGTTGTGCTTCCCAAAGACTGTATGCAAACATCTGGTGACACCTAAAATAACCTAATGTAGTTAATAAGCATAAATTTATAGAAACATTATTATTACATATTAATATGTTATATTCAGATAACATAATTATATTATAAAATAACACTATTTTATGTGCATCTCAAATTTTTTTCTTAATAATTCACTAATTGAGCACTACTAGTAGTTAACAGTTGTCTAGTAGAAAAGACAGATATAGGATAGTGAAGGGGATCATGAATCCCTGGCTCAGAATCACAGTTCTTTTATTTATATGCCCTTTGCTCAATTATTTAATATCTTATATTTCATATTTCTAGTTTGTAAAACAAGAATAATTATAGAATATACTTGACTTGGTTGTTGTGAGAAATGAGTAAGATAGTGCTTATAGGTTAGAACAATGCCTAGTAATTAATGGATAATTCAAATTAATGTCAATTGTTAGTATTGTTATTCACTATTAAGAATCCATAATTGTATATTGGAATTTGCATTGTGATCTGTTTCTGTTTTGTTTGGTTTTCTCCTTCTTTCTCTTTTGTTCAACATCTCGTGGGCCAGAACTGAAAAAATAGGATTTTCAAATTTTTATATATTTTTTTTTTAAAAAAACAACTCACTTTGGCATATAGAGAAACCACTTGTCACAGCATCACAAATGAAGATTTAAGATAAGTACTTAATAATGCTGTTATAATTGTCAATCATGTTAAGATTAGGTCAATAAATTTGATTTTCTTTTAGCTTTGTGAAAAGATAAATAGTATTTCCACACAACGTGTCTTTTATCATAAAACTTGCTGACTTTCATCGAGAAACATCTTCACTTATTTATTAAGTTGTGGAAAGGAATTCTTCTTTCAAGATAAGATATTCAGCCAATGATATAGTCCACAGAGCTGGGGCAGGCTTTGCAGATTAGCATAAATAATTTGAACCAATTAAACTTCTCACAAAGCAAATTTATGACAAGCATATTATCATGAAGAGGAATGAGTATGATAATTATAAAACTCAAATTATGTGATCAAAACTGTGATAAGAGTGAGTCAGGTGCATTACATTATCTAAAATGTATGATTAGGAGTTTATCTGAAAAATCATAGAAAATATTTTAAACGTTCTGAAAACCCTTTAAATTACCTGATTTAAAATTGATAACAGGTAAAACCAGAAATAGAACACTTTTATAATATTTTGTGAGTATTCCCAAATAAGTAAGTAAATTTAGGAGAAAATATAAATCACTAACAATTTTCATAGTTGTATCGAAACAAATGTTTACAAATTATTTATATAGTTTTGGAAAGATTTTCTAGAATTCAACCCTATCAAAAAAGCTATTTTAAAAAATGTTTTATTTTGAAACCGAGGAAATGTAAAGATAGTGCAGAAAGTTCTAGTATGCCCTTTACCCAGCTTCCCCAATATTCACATATTACACAACCATGGTATAAATATCAAAAATAAGAAATTGACATCTTATGTTATTATTATACATGTTAGTATTATGTTATTATTATTATTATACATGACTGTTAACTAAACTACAGATTTTACTTGGATTTTCCCAGTTTATCTACTAATTTTATACAATCCATTTAGGAGTTGGCTGTCACTTAACAAAATGAATTTAAGATTCGGTTTGTTACCTGAATGAAGTTGTCCCTTTTCTTTATCGAGTAATATTTCATTGTATGCTATGGTTAGTCCTTCATCTTTGGTTCATTTAGTCCTTCATCTTTGGGACACACTTGACTTGTTTCATTTTAGGGTTGGAAAGATACTGTAAATACTCATGGACAGCTTTTGTCTGTGAAATCCATAGTGAGAAAGCAAACATCTTAATTGAAAATAACTTAAAGAATTTGAAGAGTCACAGCTAATGTATGTAGGGCTTAAAACATAGGTGACGAGTTGATAGGTGAAGCAAGCCACCACGGCACACGTATACCTGTGTAACAAACCTGCACATTCCACACATGTATCCTGGAACTTAAAGTAAAAATAAATAAATAAATAAAAAGTAACAAAACAAAATAAGTAAAATAAAAAGGAATCTGAAGTGTCAACTTAGCAGAGAAATACAAAAGGCAACAAGCATTATTCAAAAATTTTCAAAAGTGTTATCACTAGGGAAAAGCAAATAAAGCAAATTAAAACCACAATGAGATCCCAGTACATCTTTTTTGTTGTTGTTTGTTTCTTTGCTTTTGTTTTTTCTTTCAGACAGAGTCTTACTCTGTCTGTCACCCAGGCTGCAATGCAGTGGCTTGATCATGGCTCACTGCAGCCGTGACCCCTCAGACTCAAGCAATCCTCCTGCTTCAGTCTTCTGAGTAGCTGAGGCTACAGGCACATGCCACTACACCAGCTACTTCTATTTTTTTCCTGATTTTTGTAGATATGGGGCCTCACTATGTTGCCCAGACTGGTTCAAACTCCTGGGCTAAAGTGATCCTCCAACTCTGGACTCCAAAAGTGCTGGGATTACAGGCAGGAGCCACTGTGCCCAGTCTCACCACACCTCTTAAAGTGATTTTTTATTTATTTATTTTTTTTGACAGAGTCTTGCTCTGTCACCAGGCCAGAGTGCAGTGATGTGATCTTGGCTCACTGCAACCTCCGCTTCCTGAGTTCAAGTGATTCTCCTAACTCAGCCTCCCAACTAGCTGGGACCACAGGCGCGTGCCACCATGCCCAGCTAATTTTTGTATATTTAGTAGAGACGGGGTTTCATCATATTGGCCAGGATGGTCTTGATCTCTTGACCTCATGATCTGCCTGCTTCAGTCTCCCAAAGTGCTGGGATTACAGGCGTGAACCACCGCACCCCACCATTTTTTTTTTTAAGCTGACAATTCAAGGTGCTGGTGTGTATGCTGGTATATATAAATATAACTGACCTCTGCATGTTAATCACAGTAGCTAAAACTTCCACTATCATGTAGAATAGGAGTGGTGAGAGAGGGCATTTTGCTTTGCTCCCCATCTTAGGGTGAAAATATTAAATCTCTCATCATTAAGTATCATGTTAGTTGTACCTTGTATTTGGATGATCTTAATAGATTAAGAACATTTTCTTCCATTGCTAGTGCGCAGGAAGAGAGTTGTGTTTTTCTTTTTTTTTTTAAATAAAGTTCACTGACTTCAAATGTTGGACTAACTTGCATTCTTAGATAAACTCCACTTGGTCATAATGTATTTTCATTTTTACGTATTGTTGAGTTTGATTTGTAAATACTTTGTTTAGAATTTTTGTGTCTAGGTTCATGAGAACTATTGGTTTACAGATATTTTTTAAAATGTTTATGTCTTATTTGGGGAAATATCTATTGAAATATTTTGCCCATTTTTAATTACATTATTCATTTTTCCACTATTGAGTTGTATGAGCTCTTTATAAATGTTGAATATTAACTCCTTATCGGATATATGGTTGTAATTTTTTTCCCAGTCTATCGGCTTGCTGGCTTCTGAGTAGAATTGAGAAGGGTCTACTAAAACTTAAATTTTCTTAGTAGATATATTATTCTTCACATTACCATTTTTTGAGTGAGTCTTTGTATGTTAATACAAGTAGTCAAGATTTCTTTTGTGTAGTGTTTTCTTGATATCTTTCCCTATCCTTTTACTCTTAACCTACTTATGTCTTACATTTAAAGTGAGTTTCTTGTAGACAATATATAGTTGAGCCTTACTGTCCTTTTTAATACAACTTGAATATGTCATCACATTTTTATTATTGCCTGTTTAACTTGAAATATTTTTCAACAGGTGGTAAATTTCTTGAGAAATATGTTTTGTATTTTCACAATTTTATTCTTAAGAAGCAACATATTTCATTGAATATAAAAATGTCAACAAATATTTGTATAATAAATACATCACTGGAGAATTATAAGTAAATGTTCTTTTAATAAGAGTTAGGAGAGTTGGCCTTTGGGTCTAGTTCAATCATTAACTAGCCATGTGAGTTGAAGTATATCACTAAATTTCTCATCTAATTTTCTCACCCTTTAACTGTTTTTTTGGAACAATCTGATATACAAGTTGAGTATCCACTATTAAAATGTTTGGCAGCAGAAGTGTTTTGGATTTGTTTTTTTTTTTTTAATTTTTATTTTGGAATATATTTATATATAGAATGAGATATGATGGAGGACAGAATCCAAGTCTAAACCCAAAATCCATTTATGTTTTACATCCACCTTATTCACATAGCATGAGATAATTTTGTACACTATTTTTAATAATTTTGTGCATGAAACAATTTTGTGTTGAGTATTTCATGTGTGCAGTTTTCCACTTGTCATGTCATGTCTATGCTCAGAAAGTTTCAGATCATTTTCTTTGTGTGGGAATGATAATCTATCACTGGAAATTGAGGTTAACTGAAATAATAATATTGGAAAAATTTCAAGTGTGACATTACAGAAAAACCAAAATATATGTTAAATTTTTAAAAAGTAGCTATTAAAAACTGTCAATTGAATGTCTGTAGAATGATTTTCAATTAGCTAAAAAAGAAACCACAAGTATAGGAAAGAATCCCAGTATAGATTAAGTGAGTTACAATCAAAATGGGAAGAGATCTGAATTCAATCAGCTCAATAGAAGCAGCAAAAGTTTTGTCAAGAGTTGACTATAAAACTTATAAAAACAGGCGCTTAGAAGGACTTGCAAAAAAAAAAAAAAAAAAAAAAAGTTGTGCTAAAAATAAAAGTAACTTTGGTTGAAAATAAAACTTAAAAACTTAACAATCCTCAATGAGTACATGATACACTAGGTTTCAAGAAATTAAGTGGCAAGACTGAGGGATCCTAGGTTGTTGCACTGCTGTACTTGGCAAACATGGCCTTAGTAGAGCCACTCCAATCATGAACTGTTTGTGGTCGACTCATGCTGCAAGTCACATTTAGTGCCATATCCTGGTCACCAGTCTCAGATAATATTGAAATATCAGGAGTCAAGTTGGAAAATTTTCTCTCCTTCATTAAGTAAGTAAATGAGTAATGCCGAAATGAAGAATTTAATTAAATAGGTATTTAAGTTATGTTAATTTTAAAGAAAATATTTTAACTATTATTGTGCTGATGTGTGTGTTTGTTGTATTATTTCAGATTTTTGAAACATTTAGGGAACTAACATTTTAGACTTGTGTTTTTAATTTTAAATACTGAAGAGAATTTGAGCAATTAAAATGTTACATATTACATTTGTGTTTGAAACAATTTTGTGCATGAAACAATTTTGAGTGGAGTATTTTATGTGTGTGATTTTCCACTTGAAAGTGTTACATTAGTGTTCAAAAACATCTGACTTGTTTGATTAAGTATTTGATCAATTACATATTAATTAAATCTCAAGCTACAATAATTATTCTTATTCTTGATTATCAAAAGGTGCTAAAATACATAATTGTCAATGAAACTAGCATAGAAACAGTAGTATATAGAGATTGGATGATTTTATAAAACTTACAATAATTATAAAAATTAATTTAAAAAATTACAAACAGGAGAGACAATAAGATTTCCTTATAAATAAAAGTGAAGCAAAATAAGGGTGTTGTTAAAGACTTACTTGAACCACCTGTACAATTCTGCTTCTAAGAATAAATGTTTGATCAGTAGCTATTGCATATAAAATTTAAATAATTACTGGCTAATATATTATTGTGAAATTTGTGACTTAACATTGGTTGAGAAGGTCATTTTGACAATGTATAAAATAGAACTTGGTGGAAAGAAAAAAGACTTTTAACTTTTTTCTAATATTTTTGGCCTTTAAATCTAACAATGATCAAAGGTAGATTTCTTCAATATGTACTGTGTCAACTGACATATTTTTTAAAGTAGTAAAAGGTATTGATTATTATTTCATACTGTTACTATTTTAGGTCTTGGACTCTGACTTACAGTTTAAATGTACCATCCCTCTAAAACATATAGCCATATTTGCACAATTAGCTTTTGTTTAGCTGAAGGCAGATAGCCAATCCTAAACACATGAAGCATAAAGGTTCTGGGGACTGAAAGACTTTTAATTGGACCACATGCAGAGTAGGTGTTCAGTCAGTGCCAAATTATGTTTAAAAGCTTTTGCTTGGTACAAGCAGTTATCTTTTGCTGATTTTTAAGTAACTGTTCTTCTGCCATCCCCATTGCTAATTTCCTTTTCTACCTTCTTTCCAAGACATTGTGCTCTTTCACCTCTTTCTTTCTCCTCTCTTCTCTAGCAGGCTGGCTATGTTATTTTTCTAATTGCTGATAAAATTTGTTTATAAATGATACAAAACTGTGTGTGTGTGGACTTGCTTTTGGGTTTGGTTGGGAAGATTCATTTGACTGCCCCTGGATGTTTATTATTGGGATTATATGAGAGCACACAAATCTGTTAAGACATTAGAGGTATTGTTTCGGCACAGCTTTACTAAAGGAAAAATGTTACTTTTAATCTTGAGGGTCACAGAGCTGCTACCTAAGTATTCTCCTTCCATCTTGACCCTTATTCTTTTACTTTCCTTGCTTCAGCATACAAGATTCTATCTTCTGTCTCAATTCTCAGCTCATTGTGAACCAAAAATCTTGGTCTTCTGTGTCTTATGCAATGTCACTGCCTTAAACTAGTCCTTTGTCTTATAGAGGATGTGAGTGCTCAAGAATGCACATTAATACCTATGTGAGTAACTAGTAGACATGTAATAGTACAGGATATAAGGAACACTGTGAAGTCTGACACTATTTATAGAAATTAAATGTAGGGGCAAAAAAGGAGGAAAGAGAAATGTCATTTGTGATGCAGAACTTTTTTTATATTTAAATTTCAATACAATGCTAAACTCATTTCAAGGTTTTCAGTTTAAGTCTTCACTAATCTGAGCCCTTGGTGCTCGTAAAGCAATTTTAAGAGCAGGGAGGGAGATAGGTGGAGGTCAGATGGCAGATGGGGATACATTCTGAAGGTTCCCATTATAGCTAAGAGATTTCTCATGATTCACTAAAAATGTGTTTATTTTACATTCAAGTCTATTTTATGAATACCAATGCTTATTATTATGACAAGCTTTTTTTCTTTAAAATTGTCCACCATTCCAGGAAGATTCTGAGAATTTCTGTACATAAGTATATTTATTTAGTCAATGACATATACCTCCCTAGGAGTGGATTTATGTACCAGTTTAAAAATCATGGGTGTATTCCTATGGAGAAGTTTAGCCATGTTCCTACAGGTAGTACGTTAAGTTATAACCTAAGATATGGGTGCTCAAATGCTGAAATTATAAGCATCTTGGCAAGGAAATTCTTCCAACACATCCATTTATAAGAAAGCCTTAATTATTCCATTCATCTTTTTCTAAATAACTGAATACTTTGAATCTACCATCAGGAAGCCAAATAGTGACATTCAACTAAGTGTGATTCTTCAAGGGTGGTTAAAAACTACATTGCCAGAGAAAATGAGTTGGGAATAAGACATTTCGGATACCAGATCTGAGACCTCAAAGAAGTAAACAAATTGTTCAGTAATTATACTCACATTCTATAAGGAAACATGCATCTATCAAAGAAAATTATAGTTCCTCTATACAATTTCAAATGAATGTTAAATGGTATATGAAAAATATAAAGGCTGTATTTAAAATATATACCTTTATTCTCTTAAAAATGTAATATGTACCTTTTTTCCTTTTATGTAAGCAATTTAAATTGAGGTAGTATTGCAAAACAAACACACTATTAGTTATATTTCCATAATAGGAGGAAATAAGATTCAGGATGCTTTTAGTTCACATGGGTAAAGTTTAAAGCAAATATCAATGCTATTGAAAATGCAAACATTCAGGCTGAAGACTAAATGTTTAACATTTGAAAGGTGCATAACCAACTAGAGAATAGAAAATAAGTTAAAAAAAAACTGAACTTGATACATTTAATATTTGTTCTTACTGTGTTTAGAAGTTTAGCTGTTACTTTGCATTTATTACATCTATGCCTCTCAAGTACTCTCTCTGAAGCTACAGATAACATTAAGTTTTAATATTAACAGAAGAAAAATAACTTTCCTCAAACAAACTCATCACAGACAATGGAAGATCAATGCCAAAATGAATTGTTTCACAGTTCAGCTTGTTGTACTAGTTATAGCATTGCTGTTGACATACAAACACATTGATATAACTGATAACCATCTCTTCTTATGCTTCTAGCACTGTCTACCTTGTTTGTCAACTGCAAAGGTCCTATTGATTTATATAGGGCTAAGAAATTTGGGACTGTATTTTCTCCTCCTTTGAGTTACAGAATTAGTTTTGAGCACATTCACTTAACCAGGAAGATAAAGAGATTCACTCCACTAAACATACATGCTGAATGACCTAGATGTTGAGTTAATGAGTCAATCAGAGGAAGCAAGGCAAAAGTTTCCCATATCATTCCCTGGGATACAGAAAGACCTGCTAGCAAGACTGGGAAAGTTTTAAATGTGAATTTTGCCCAGCTCACTCTGTAGGCTTCAGTTCATCTTATTAATATGCATTCAGGGGAACACTGGGTTAAGTAACAAGGTGTCATACTAAAGTGTGAAGAAAACATGCTATGCTACATTTATTCACAGGAGAAACAGAGGATCAAAGGTTTTCCCATTTGTCTCACAAATGGAAGGCATTTGTAGGTACTGGAAAATATTTACAGACAAAACTGATATGTTGTTATAATTTTGCTTCCATACTTTAGCTTTTTAAATAGATATAAAGAAGCGGGGAGGAAATGAAAAGCAATAAGTTACAAAGCATATACTTTTGAGGGCAATGAATCCTGCTCCACCAGGCCTTCCCTTCCTAAAATACTTCAAGAATTTAACTTTAAAATTTTCCAAGAAAGTCTCAAAGTGCCACCAATGAGAAAATGATTATTTATTACAGCTTTAGTTGTTAAATAAATAAACATAAAATTGAGTCCCAGATATTTCTATACTTATCAAATTTTATATTGCCAAATTACACCCAGTGCTTCATATTAAGAAGTGCATGTGTTAATTAGCATGGTGGTATAACTATGCTATGCAGCAGCTTGTCCAAGTAATCTATAATTGGCAAATTTATCTTTGCCAATTACAGATTACTTTTTTCATACATAAAGGTAAAAATAATTATAAAATACATTATATTTTTTCAAGCATATTGCCTATTATTCAGGTAACAGTAATTTTTGAAGGGAAATAATCAATTTGAAAAATTATACATGGATTCAATTCTCTTGAGGTATAACATGTGTTTTCCCCAAAAGATCCTGATGGTGAGATTGTAGGACAGCTGCAATATATTCATGATGTTTGTAAAAACAGACATAAATACCAGACCCCCTGAGTATCTGAAGTATAAGAATTCAGAGGGAATTTGGCAACAATTAGCTGCCGGATAATTATCCCATTGAATAGTAATCATATCCTTCCATTTTCTTGATAGCCCTAATTGTTTTTCCTAACCTTTTTAAAAATAAAATGATAATAATTTATTTCTGCAAATCTGAACATTCTACAAAAAGTTAAAAACTTCTTCTTCAGATTCTCTAGCAAAAATTTCAGTACAAAAGTTTTGTAGATAGAGTACTGTATTAGTCCATTTTTGCACTGCCATAGAGAACTTCTCTGAGACTGGGTAATTTATAAAGAAAAGAAGTTTAATTGACTTCCAGTTCCACACGGCTTGGGAGGCCTCAGGAAACTTACAGTCATGGTGGAAGGGGAAATAGGCCCCTTCTTCACAAGGTGGCAGGAGAGAGAAAAATGAAGGAGGAGCATCTAAACACTTATGAAACCATCAAATCTTGTGAAAACTCACTCACTTCATGAGAACAGCATGGGGAAACTGCACCCATGATCCAGTCACCTCCCTGCCTCACACATGTGAATTACAATTAGAGATAAGATTTGGGTGCGGATACAGAGCCAAACCATACCATTTTGCCCCTGACCCCTCCAAAATTTTATAACTTTTCACATTTCAAAACCAATCATACCTTCCTAACAGTCCCCCAAAGTCTTAACTTATTTCAGCATTAACTCAATTGTCCATAGCCCATAGTCTCATCTGAGACAAAGCAAGTCCCTTCTGCCTATGACCCTGCAAAGTCAAAAACAAGTTGGTTACCTACTAGATACAATGGGGACACAGGTATTTGGTAAATGCTCCCATTCCAAATGGGATACATTGGCCAAAACAAAGGGGCTATAAGCCCCCTGTAAGTCCAAAATCCAGCAGGGCAGTAATTAAATCTTGCAGCTCCAAAGTAATCTCCTTTGATTCCATGTCCCACATCCAGAACATGCTGATGCAAGGAGTGGGCACACACAGCCTTGGGAGCCTCTTTCATGAGCTGACATTGAATGCCTGCAGCTTTTCTGGGAGCACAGTGAAAGCTGTTGGTGTATCTACCATGCTGGGATTGGAGGACTATGGCCCTCTTCTCACAGCTCCACTAGACAGTGTCCCAGTTGGGACTCTGTGAGGGGCCCCAACCCCATATTCCCTTTCCACACTGCCCTAGAAGAGGTTCTCCATGAGAGCCCTGACCCTGCAGAATGTTTTTTGTATATAATACAATTGGATATACTTTACCAGTTTTGATTAACATTTTAAATAATCTGACATACACAATGAACTGTGTCAAGTTTTGGTCTTCTAAAAATTAAAAAATATATATTATTTATATATACCAGGACTATCTATATATATATGTAATATATCAGGACTATATATTTTATATATATATATCAAGATTGTATATATAAAATATAAATAGGACTATGTATATTATATAATATATTAAAACTATATATAACATATAAATCAAGACTCTGTGTGTATATATATATGTGTCTGTGTATATATATATTTAAGAGACATAGTTTACACAAAATGGATTCATAAACATAATTTTGGTGGAATAAATAAGGAGTAATATAGGGGACACTAAAGAGTAAAGATCCAGGTTTTTATATTACACAAACTCTCTCTCTCTCTCTTATTCAACCTTACAGTAATACAATAATGAATGGATTGAGCAATTTTTTGTATTCCCAGGTTTATGTTGTAAATAGCATTAAAATTTCTACCCCTTCAGTTGCAGCAAGAGAAAATCCAGCATAAATCTTACTGAAGGTTCATATTTCAATTTTAAATGCAGGAATTTGAGCTGTAGTGACTTACCTGAGAGTAAGTTATTTGTTCTGGGAATTCTCCTGTTACTAGTTTAAGATAGATGTTGGTACAAACCTTTATAAGACATTTCTGAGAATCTCTCTTACCTCTTGCAAATGTCTTTTAAATACTTATGGAAAAGAGGGAGCACATCTTACAATGGACAGGAATGTTTTGCAATACCCAGAAGTGATTTTCCATTTTTTCTTATAACTACTTGAATCTTTTTAGACGATGACTATAGATGTTAAGGTCCTCCTGACCCACTTATTTCTTTCATGTTGTCATTTTAATTGAAAATTCAGATTTATAAACCCAAAAGAAAGAAAAGGTAATCTCTTTTGGCACATCAATGTTGAGAGGTCTGCACTGATTGGCTGAGGTCATCTTCCACGATAAATATACAAATCACAGCTGGCCTCAAGTGTAGATTTATTTTATGGTGAGCGTTCCTTGGTAGGAATTGTTATAACTTATATCTTTAAAAATATCTTTAACTATTATATAACTGAAATAGAGGATAGTGGAAAATAGTTTAAGTCATTTTCCTTATAGTAAAACCACAGAGGACAAAGCACTTCCTTTAGTCACTTTGACTTTATTAAGAATTCTCCAAGTATGCTTGTAATAATAGAAATGGCACTTCTCATGGCATTGGTTTTATTGAACAATATGAAATAAATATATATTTTTGAACTAAATCCCTCAAAAGCATTCTTTCTTAGTAAGTACACGTTACACATTTTCAGTTATGTTGAGGTATACAGTTAACAAACTAGAAGAGCATTGTAGGAGATTGTAGTGGACTAGGAGAGATTTATAGAATGAGCTGACTTTAAGAGACATCAGGTTTATGAGTTTTCTTGAGAGATAGAGTGCCTTTTTTATTTACTCAGAGGGACAAAAACAATCACACCATAATATCGGACCAATATTACCAATGGGAAAAGAGTAACTGCAGTAAAAATGCACTTTGCTGCATGAAACAAAATGTTTATATATGATGAAAAAAATTGTCTTAGGAAATGAAATGAGAAGCCCCAAGGGACTCAGAAATAAAAACACCGGAAACCAAATATCACATTCTAAAGTCCTTTAATGACTCTTTGTTCACTGAAAGATACCTTGCAGTAACAGTTTTATTAAAACAGACTTTTAAAAATTGTGTTCTAAACATGAGATAGAATAGTAAATACTTCACGTGAATATAACTCAATATGACACATCTCCCTGACCAAAAACTAATTGAAGATCTTTTTTATTATTATGGAAAATCAAATGTGTGCATCTTTAAGTAGCATAAAATAGCAAGCCACCAAATTCAAGGTATCATTTCATACGTCTTTTCAGAGCCGTATGCAAGTTAGTTCTGGCCCATAGGGAAGAAATGTACTGTTAATATTACTATAACTGTGAGTTAGTGAAACAAATGCTTTATGGAAGCTTTTTAAAACAGTTCTAGCTCTAACATTTATCATTTACTGGCTGTTTGAGGGCATATGCTCATTGATTTAGCCCCTAGAGGAATTATTTTCCTTTTCTGTTAAAATAAATAGTCTAGTAACAGCTGTCTTACATTGTTGTATCTGGAAAAAGAAGAGTTCTATGTAAATTGAAATAGTGCCCCAGTTGACAACAATACGTTGCATTTGTTCAAGTAAGTTTATAATTAAAATTTAGTTTCACTTACTACTTTCTTGCCTGGTATCTCCACCACAACACAAACCATGGAAATGTAAGAGTGTATTTATGGTGGAAATTCATTTTGTAAAGCAAAGTACTCCAAGATAAGTTAGAGACATAGGAAATGAAATAAAGACCTGTGACAATTATCCAGGTGATTCATATTAGAAAATAACTCTATGAATTCCTTTAAAAAAACAAGAAATAAAAAGATTTTTTTTTACTGGGAATTAAACATTCATCACCTCCTGTTACCCATATGTTTTTGTTTATTGCTATAGTTATAGAAATACACACACACGGACACACATGTATATAGTAGATGTAGGAAGATGGCTTTCAAAAATTATGGCAGGGTAGGTATTTGTCTCTCACATAAGCAATCAGTCACTTGGTCTTTCAATCTTCTAAATTTCTCCTGATTTCAATCCCTAACATACGTCCTTTTCCAAATCCATTCTAGTTCTCTGATTTCTGATCTGAGATATCTCTTACATGAACTGCTGTAATACATTTCTAACTTGATATACAGACTCTGGGTCTCACTCTCTTCTTACGGAGTCCTCAGAATTTCAGTTAAGCATGACCATTTAAAAAGTGTTCTTACCACAATAAATATAAACATAGCATTTTATGGTTAGTAAACCTATACCTGTAATTTCATTATATGATTTCAAATTATTTTCCCAAGTGAATATTTACTTAACAAATAACAGTTCTCAAATGGTTTTGTGCTCCACATACTCCCCAATATGAGGTATTGCAGACTTGCTAGTATTTGCAAAATTAATGAATGTAAAATGGTACTTTTTTACGGTTTTAATACAAGATATCTGATGAGAAGAAGTAAAATTGTATTAAAAATAAATGTATACATATGTACAAACACACATACATACATAAAAATAAAATATAATGCTTCTTATAAAATGCCTCTATTTAACAAGAATTTCCACTAAGGACCCTGAGGAATATGTTTAAAGATCCTAATTCAGGTTCTTTTAAAATGTGAGCACTTTCTAGCCACAGGGATAGCATCCTTGATTTATATCCTGTGTGCCAGTCATATGAATTGTTTCTTAAACACGCATGCTTGCCTATATTCATGTTCATTACAAGCATGACCTTTTCCATTTTGGTGTCCAGTGAATCTCAACTCATCATTCAAGGCCAACTTCATGGTAACATCTCCTTTTGAGTCTTTCGAGTTCTCACTAACTCTCCCTCCTTGAAGCAAGTTTTATAGTTCTGTATCTGATGTTGAACAGCATCTTATTCACAACCAGTTGGTAAACCATTCTATCACACTGAAATATGGGGAGATACACACTATTTCCATTTCCAATTTGTGTGTATGTGTGTTTTAAATCAGGCACTATATGTTATATATTCATCTGTGTATTCTTAATCCTTAGCACAATGTCAAGCATAGCAGATGCTCAATACATTTGAATTGGATTCATTTTGGAATCAATTTTTCTTAATGAATCAATATGTGGTTAGGCAAAACAGGCTCTGGGCAAACACATAAAATATACTTAGTTCTCGATAGTTGCAGGTCTACTTTAAAATACGTGTAGTTTAATTTTTTAATTGCTATTACAATGTTTATAGTGTAATAAGCCAAAGAGGAATTGTATTTTATTTTTATTTTTTTAGTGTACAGTATTGTTTTAGTGTGTATATTTCAATTGTACAACATGATAATGTTTTTGTTTGTTCATTTTGTTTTCAGAGACCGGGTCTTACTCTGTCACGCAGGTTGGAGTACAGTGTCTCGATCACAGCTCACTGAAGTCTTGCATTCCGGGGCTCGAGATCCTTCACCCTCAGCCTCCCGAGTACCTGGGTGGGACTATAGGCATGTACCCCACCTGCTAATGTTTCTGAAAACTTTTTTGTAGAGACGAAGTCTCCCCATCTTGCATAGTGAACTGATTATTAAAGTCAAGCAAATTAACATATCCTTCATCTCACATAGTTACGTTTCTTTTATAGAGTGTGATAAAGAGTACTTAAAATTTACTTTCTGGCAGATTTCCAGTATATGATACAATATTATTAACTACTGTTTTTCATCTTGTACATTAGAACTCTGAATTTTTCATCCACAGAGGATGTTTAAAACATATATCAAAAATTGCCAAATAATTTAAGGAAGGCTATCAAGTATACTTTATTAAAATATATTGACTATTTAAATGCATTTACATAGTATAAATATACACAGAGCCGTGATAATGTTAATCTAAGGCTATGTGTCTTCCAGAGAGGCACGTGATTTATATTTCCTCAAATCTAAGACACAGTTCTAGGAAGGTTCATTATTGATATAGCAATAAGTAGAAAAAAAAAACTTTATGCAATGCTATCATCTATAATTTATTATACATTATAATAAGTTATTCAATAAGTTATACTTAGTTAAATGCAGATTTGATATTATCCTAAAAAAACATCAAAACAGAAACATATAAGCAAACTAAATTGGATATTTCCCTAGCTATTTTACATTTAGAGTCAAATGCTTCTGAAACACTGCTACTCTGAGTCATTGATGTCAATTTTTTCCAAACAAGACAATTCCATCAAGAACATTGGTGTGACAAGACTCTACGGAATCTCTAAAGAACTAGTAGCCATTGAACTGCATTTTCAAGCTCATTAGCACTTACACAGAGCAGGACAACGTTTGATTCTCGTTTCAGGAATATTTTTAAATGGATTTCTGTATCACCACTTCCATCTCTTCCTCCTCAGACTGTTTTTCTCCCTGCAGTTAATGCTCTGCTATTGTCTTGAGGATTTTGCTCAAAGTCACTGGTATTCATTCTGGGTGTCTTCATGTTTGCAGTTTTGAAAAGTTGTACAATCACTGATATCTACTTCATAATTGTTACATAGATTAAAAACTACTGGAAGATGCCACTGACTATGAAATATATCTCAGCTTGTGATCTGAAAATATGCAAAAAAAATTGTGACATACAGTTTGAGGAATATAGCATATTTACTTACATTAACTGCAGGATTTTACATTTTGTGCTGGATTAGGTATTAATATATTTTAAAATGTTCTCATTTTTTGATTATTAAACAACTAAAAGGTCTTAAGCATATACATAAATCTCATTTTTTTATAACAACTGTATTGTTGTTATCTTTTCATGAATTAAGCACAATATTTTTTCCTCAAACTGTCATTTAGGTCAGGAATTGAAGCGGAAAGTTCAAACGGTTTCAAAGCTTTGAATAATTTCTTTCTTTAAACAGGAAAAATACATTTTATTTAGCCAAGACATTGCTCAAAAAATATTTTTTAAGGAAGTACCTCCCCATCAACAGAAGATCTATCTACATTTGAGTAACTTCACCAGGAAGACATTTCTAAAAATTAGTCAAAATCAAAGCAATCAGAATAAGGTACAGTGAGTTTCCTAAACTAAGCCATGTATTTAGTTATTTCGGTATATATCTATATAACATTCAGGGGTTCTGAGGTCAATATACTGACTACAAGAACTGATAAATACTCCTACAATGCTACTAGAGTTGTAATGATTACAAATGTCTGTTTTTTTTTTTTTCTTGGAGCATTTTTGCAATTCTTTAATTACTAAAACTATGTTAGCTCACCTGATTCAATCAGTCTGTTGATCAGAGTAGCTTCTTTATAAAGGAACATTCTGCTGGCCAAGGGAGATAACACTTAGAACCGTACCAATGCTGTTAATTTCTTATACTCTTCCACTTCTCTGCCTAGCAAAGTCTTTGCTTCTGAGTTCCTCAAACTTACATCATTTTAAAAGGTTAACTGGGTATGATTCTCAACTATGCAGCATGTACAACATCTTTCAGTTTTTAGAGAAGTCAAATTAATATAGATTTAGAGCCATTTTTTGTTAAGGCAGTGTTTAGGGCCGTGAGGATGGGATGATGTGCTAGTCCAAGTCATCGGTTCACAGAAGTAAGATGTTAAGTTGCTTCATTTGCATCTCCTGGCTTCTTCCAGTCTCTTTTCTTTTCTCCTGGCTTATCCAAAATATCTATAGGGTATGATTATCCTTGTGTTGCTTCTGTCATGCTACATAATTGAAATCTGTCATAAGCATAGACGAAAAATCTAAAAGTGACTTTTTGTGGAAATCAGGGATACGAAGTGCATTTTTGCTTTACAAGAATTTTGTCCAAGAACTAAAACAAGGAAACCTCCTTATGAAACTTACCAGTCTTATCATTTGCATCTCTTTCCATTTCTTCTGATACTAAATATCTACTATAATTTCCGTAAATATCCCAGGGTCATTTCTTGTTTCTTCTTTCCACCTTTCTTATTTTCCCTCCTGTCTTATTTCTTCTCCTTTTTTTTTTGTCTGCTTCCCTCTGATCTTTCCTCCTCCCTTTCTTTCTTTCATTTCCTAAATGAACTTCTCTCTTTCCTAAGACAATTAATATACAGCTTATTGTCTCCTTAATAGTGGGTAGAAAACAGGAAATTTTGAGAACAATGAACTCTGGTGAATATCATCTAAATACTAGCCTGCCACACCTGCTGTAGCACATAACAGAACTAGAGCCTGAGTAAGAGGAGATTTGAGAACAAATCATAAATGAATGAAACAAATACATAAAGCTAATATTTTCACTTTTTTTCTAGATTCTTAGAAAAGATCTTACGTCTAGAGATCGAGAAAACTTGTGTTTGGGGATAGAAAAGGTAAAAAGCAAATAGAAAAGGATATAAAGGTAAGTACAGGTAAAGCTCACTGCATACAAGGGGAGTTGAAAGAGTGTTAAGCAGAACATGGAAGCTTGCTACTGAAGAATGCACCCTGGCCATACTTTCACCCATGACTCCAGACCTGAAGGTGAGCCGAATCTGGAAATCCTTGTCTTTCCTTCCCCACGTATATTCTCCAGGTAACCTGAATTCTGTAACTAGTACAACTATTTTATGTGTTTTGATATGTGGAGGGTGGAATTTGAAAAGTTCATCCCTTTCAATCTAATTGTTCTTTGTGGACTCTTCTTCCTTTGCATGCACCAAGAATATGCTACATCAGTAGCATATTCTTTCAAATAAATTAATTGTGCTCAAGTTCTTCTGAAAGAGAGAAACCAAAAGATAGGCATTGTGGAATTTAGGGGAATAGAATACAAATATTCAGATGATTATTCCTCCCTCAATATTATGGAGAAATGCATACATTTAGTCAGTTTAGCTATTCATTAGACATTTAACACCTACTGTGTGTCCAGTATGTTCCTAGGTGCTAAAACTTGGAAACTCGCTTCCAAAGTCAAAAAGATCTGAGTTAAAATCTGAAAAGATATCCAAATACATATGCGATTCCTCATCTGTGAAATGACAATAAAGCGTGTGTTATAGAGTTACTGTGAAGAGTAAGTATGATAATGCATGCAATGCTTAGCAGAGTGACTGGTTTATAAGGGACTCTCTACATTTACTAGGTTCAATTTTTCTTATCCCACCTCTGACGGAAGAGACTCATTCATTGTTCAGGGTATAGGAATACTCAAAGAGATTAGAAAACGCTTCATAAAATAAATTATGTTAAAACCAAACACTGCATGTTCTCATTTACAAGTGGGAGATAAATCATGTGAACCTAGGAACACGAAGAAGGAAACAACAGACACTGGGGTCTATTTGAGGGTGGAGCGGGGAAGTGAGAAGGGGCAGGAGGGAGAGGGGCAGAAAATTTAACTATTGGGTGCTGGGCTTAATTTCTGGGTGATGAAATAAACTGTATAACAAACCTCCATGACACAAGTTTACCTATGTAACAAATTTTCACATGTACCCCAAACCTAAAGTAAAAGTTTAAGAGTATATAGTCAAGCTGAATCTGTTTGTTTTTCTTCAGATTTTTAAATCAATTTCATAATTTTTTTATAAAATAGCTTTTGATTATTAGAAACGATAAATGTCCAGTGTAAAAAACTGCAAAGCTATAATATTAAGAGCTAATATTGATAGAAGGTAATGTCCTAATCCTATAAGTTAAAGTTTTATTATTATATAAGTATTCTAACTTGAGAGATAATAAAACTAAAGTATATAATTGTTATATAAATAGTTCTGTGACACAGAGGTGCCAAGGGAAGAAAGTAAAACTCAGGCAAATCCTACTACAGGGAAATAACCATTGACACTGACGAGCTAATTCTATGTTTAGATTAAAGTATAGCTGTATGCTTAATAAATTGTATATAGTAGTCTGTGCTTATAAATAAAGTGCTCTCTTATGCATTTTTCTCTCAAAGATATTTCCAAAAGTACCTTTAATTTAAACATAGTTACAAGTAAACAAGATCACTTTTAGTGGCTGTATGATATTCATTATATATATCACCCATTTACTTAAACAAATTCCTAATGATAGAACTGCAAAATTGTTCCTAAATATTCACTTTGGTAGAAAACAAATGAAATTAATATCCTAGTGTCAATACTTTCCCTCCACCATTTCTGAAGTAAATAGATTTGCTGGAGCAAGGGTTTTAACTTGCTGATACATATTGCTAAATACCCTCTACAGCATTGGAACTGATTTACAAAAGCTTTTAAAATAGCCATTCCCTGTATCTTGGTGAAATCTCTGTATCATAATTGTTTGGTCTATTACCAGTAACATTAAAAAGAAAACTTCATCCTGACTCTGGACTATTATTATTTATTTTTTAAGGATAATTCTGTATGTATTTTGAAGGTGGACTATAGAAATTTTTTTACCACATACAAAAATATGCTCTTTTAAGATTTTTTTCCTTTGGTTTAGCACTGATTTAGTATTTAAGGAGAAATACATATTTAAAATATTGAATCTTATCCAATAACATTTGTAGATTTTTCAAATTTATTCAGCATTCATTTGAATCTTTTGACAGAGTTTTATCTTTCTAGAGTACAAATCTTACACATTTCTTACAAGCTTTATCACTAGGTACACAAACACCAGGCTAGGATGGAGGGTAGGTCTGAAAGTTATGAAGAGTACATTCTAAACTAAAGAAACACATATGTAGATCATGTGCAAATTCTTAGCCGAACATCATTATGGGATATTCTAAAAGCTTCATATTGGTAAGCATGACTGTTGGACAGGGAAGTTAAAGAGAACGCCCTTTCTTTTCTTGTGACTATGTTTTAAGAAAACTATATATTTTTTATTTTTACTTTGCCCATCAAAGTTGTCTAAACTGGTTGCTGCTTGGGTAATTATAGCCTAGTGTATTAAAAAGGCCAATTTGGCCCAGGCATGGTGGCTCACACCTGTAATCCCAGCATTTTGGGAGGCCGAGGCAGGCAGATCATCATGAGACCAGGAAATCGAGACCATCCTGGCCAACATGGTGAAACCCCATCTCTACTAAAATACAAAAAAATTATCTGGGCCTTGTGGCACCCATCTGTAATCTCAGCTACTTGGGAGGCTGAGGCAGGGAAATCACTTGAATCTGGGAGGCAGAGGTTGCAGTGAGTTGAGATCGCACTGAGAGGTGAAGCCAGCTGGACTTTCCGGGAGGAATGGAGAACTTTTCTGTCTAGCTAGAGGATTGTAAATGCACCAATCAGCACTCTATAAAAACACACCAATAAGCACTATGTGTCTAGCTAAAGGATTGTAAAGGCACCAATCAGCACTCTGTAAAACACACACCAATGAGCGCTCTGTGTCTAGGTAAAGGATTGTAAATGCACCAATCAGCAATCTGTAAAAATGCACCAATTAGCACTCTGTAAAATGGAACAATCAGCACTCTGTAAAATGGACCAATCAGTGCTCTGTAAAATGGATCAATCAGCAGAATGTGGAGGGGGCCAAATAAGGGAATAAAAGCTGGCCACCCCAGCCAGTAGTGGCAACGCATGGGTCACCTTCCATGCTGTGGAAGCGTTGTTGTTTTGCTTTTCACAATAAATCTTGCTGCTGATCACTCTTTGGGTACACACCACCTTTAAGAGCTGTAACAGTCACCACCAGGGTCTGGGGTTTCATTCCTGAAGTCAGTGAGACCACGAACCCACCAGGAGGAGCAAACAATTGCGGGGGTGCCATCTTTAAGAGCTGTGACACTCACTGTGAGGTCCGCAGCTTCTTTCTTGAAGTCAGCTAGCGGGAGAACCCACCAAAAAGAAACTCTGGATACAGTGCCACTGCACTGCAGTCTGGTGACAGAGCAAGACTTCATCTAAAAAAAAAAAAAAAAAAGGCTAATTCCAGCTGGGTGCTGTGGCTCACACCTGTAATCCTGGACGACTTTGGGAGGCAGAGATAGGTAACAAGGTCAGGAGATCAAGACCATCCTGGCCAGCATGGTGAAACCCTGTCTCTACCAAAAAAATACAAAAATTAGCTGGGTGTGGTGGCATGCACCTGTAATCCCAGCTACGCAGGAGATGGAGATTCCAGTGAGCCCAGATCACACCACTGTACTCCAACCTGGCAACAGAGCGAGACTCCATCAAAAACAAACAAACAAGTTGAATTCCATTTTTGATGTTTGGGAATTGATGGTTTTCAATCCTCATTGTTCACAGCGTGCACATCACAGTGACTAAACAAGGCCCTCTCACTTTTTGCCTCTATAGAAAGGTGGGAATATCAAGCAGAACAGCATCTATCCCAAGGGCAGGACATCCTTACCCTGGCTCCACCCCGACCACAACAAAAGCTGCAAACAACTCCCACCCTTTACTGACCTTCTCACTAGATCCCTGCTTGAGCTCTTCCCTCTTTCCATTTCTGGGACTTTCAGGCTTGTTATAAGTATTAAATACACTTTATTCATAGTCATAGGTGAGTGTCTTAATGACATCTAAATCAATATCCAAATAAATTCCTGGTTGGGCAATCTTCTGCCTCCAGTTACACTGATCAGTGATTTGTAGCTTAGAATAATTGTTTTCCTTCCCGTCTTTAACATGATGAAGTTTGGGCCAATGGTGTAGGTCAAGATGATGCATTATACTTCCAGACCTGGCTCGATCTTTACAGCTTCGTCTTAGGGAGTATTTTATTTTCCTTTTTATGAGATGGAGTTTCACTCTTGTTGCCCAGGCTGGAGTGCGTTGGCGTGGTCTCTGCTCAATAGAACCTCCACCTCCTAGGTTCAAGCGATCCTCCTACCTCAGCCTTCCAAGTAGTTGGGATTACAGGTGCCTGCCACCACACCCAACTAATTTTTGTATTTTTAGTAGAGATGAGGTTTCACCATGTTGGCCAGTCTTGTCTTGAACTCCTGACCTCATGTGAGCTGCCTGTCTCAGCCAAAGTGCTGGGATTACAGGCGTGAGCCACCACGCCCAGCCTTAGGGAGTATTTTCTTCTTAATTCTTTCTGGTGAGATGCTGATAGCACAAGGTGTAAGGATGTGTAGATGATGGAAGCTCCTGTTATGCTGAGTCTGCAAAATTAGTGATTGAGCCCAGCCTATTTTCTATCTCTGCCACCAGTTGTGGTACTTTATGAGATTTTGGAGTTTGTCACAGCAGCTAGCATTATATTAACTAGTATGCTTCTCATAATATACAGTTAAATAAATTATAACAAGTGTTATTGAGGACAAATATTTTGCCTCTTCACAGTACTGGAAATTTTCCAACATTATTTTACCAACAGAACTTGTGAGTGCCAACTCAAAAATGTGGACTTTTAAATAAGTAATATCAAAATAGATTGAAGTATTTTAGCTATATTAAATAATGTTTTTATAATAAACTCATTCATAGATATTCAAATTTACCTTTACTTAAATTATTCATCTGTAATTACATAATTGCGTCACTTAATTTTGAATATTTAAACTTTTCTTCAGAGTCCCAAGTATAAGAATGCAATGGCAAACCAGACTCATGATGATTATTTTCCTCTGAGTATTGCATTGATAGAAATATGTAGAAAGAATGACAGCTGGCTGAGCGTGGTGGCTCAGGCCTGTAATTTCAGAACTTTGAGAGGCCCAGGCAGAAGGATCACTTGAGGTCAGGAGTTCAAGACCAGCGTGGCCAATATGGTGACACCCCATCTCTACTAAAAATACAAAAATTGCCTGGGTTTGGTGGTACACACCTGTAATCCCAGCTACTTGGGAGGCTGAGGCCCAAGAATCGCTTGAACCTGGGAGGCAGAGTTTGCAGTGAGCCAAGGTGCAAGGTTGCAAGATTGCGCCACTGCACTCCAGCCTGGCCAATAAAGTGAGACTCCGTCTCAAAAAAAAAAAAAAAAACAAAAAAAACAAAACACTGATAGTTGAAAAGGAAGATTGAAACCCATCTTTCAGGAAGCAAGCATCTCAATAACCCTCTGATCCATTGGGATTAATTATTTTCTATTATTATTATTAACAGACTCATAAAATACTCTTTATCAAAACACACTTCGGCTGGGCCTGGTGGCTCCCGCCTGTAATCCCAGCTACTCAGGAGGCTGAGGCAGGAGAATTGCTTGAAACCAGGAGGCAGAGGTTGCAGTGAGCCAAGATTGCACCACTGCATTCCAACCTGGGCGACAGAGCGAGATTCCATCAAAACAAAACAAAAACAAACAAACGAAAACAGTGCCTATAATAGAAAGAGAAGTAATCAGGAGAGAATTTCTGTTTTTTTATATGTTGTGTCACTGAGTTTAAGAATAAACAGCTGAGATAATTCAATGAATTCTAGCTGAACATATGCTTTAACATAAAAAAACTAATTTTCTATTTAAAAATATATTCTGTATATATTCTGGTGAGTTCAGTGAGAGCTAAGCCCAAGTAACGCAAAGGTATACTCAGATTTTTGTTTCTTGTGATGTGTCTTTGGCATTATTTCCTAAAATGTTAGATAACAAGTAGTGAAAAAGTTTACAGTAAGCATTAGCTTATTCTATTACTAATTGTCATAAAACTTCATTAAATTAAAAAAAAAAATTAAGTGTAAGTTAGCTGGGCATGGTGGTTCACACCTATAATTCCAGCACTGTGGGAGACTGAGGTGAGAGCATTGCTTGAGGCCTGAAGTTCAAGACCAGCCAGGGCATCATCATGAAACCCCATTTCTACAAAAAAAGAAAAGAAAAAAAATGAAATTATCCAGGTGTCTGATGTACACGTGTGGTTCCAGCTCCAGCTACTCAGGAGGTTTGGCGCTGTGGTGATCCTAGGAAGTTGGCGCTCTGGTGAGCCATGATCACACCATTAAAGCCTGGGCAACAGGGTGAGACCCTGTCTCTAAAAACAAACAAAAAACACCAAAAAAAAAAAAAAAAAAAAAAACTTCAGATCAAGGGAGAAAATTATACTTGTGAGGGTTGAATGAGCCTCAGAGTGTTAAAGGGTTTGGGTTTAGCTTGCCAGAAACTTACGCTTTTATCTTCAAAATTACACGTTTTACCTTTATGAGCCTTCTTTTTCCATGAAACCTCTTACATTTCTAAAATTCTATTATATGATATCTTAAACAATATTTAATAACAAAAATATAGGAATGAATCTGGAAAAATCTTTCTGGTTTTCTAGAGTTAGCTTTCATCTCTCACTCTTCTTCGTATTTCCTAAGTGTTCTTAAGTGAAAAATATAGTACTGTCTTTAAATGGCCATTGCAAAGATAATAGTATTCACCATGAAGTTAATTTTTTAGGGAACATGTAAAAGAAACCTAGATGCCAGGATTTTAAAGATAAGCACTTGGGATTTTTGAAACTGTACGTAGCATTTTATGTGACTGCATAAAGTCTGAGAATTATGTTAGCACATCTTTTGTTCTGAGAAACTCCAGTTTACAATGACAGCTCTTGATAATCAGTTCTGGGATAAATATTATTCTGGATCCTTATATCTTTAAGTAGTGCTAAAGTCAACATAAATAGATGAAATACTCTATAGCAAGGCATTTTCTAATTATTTTCTAAAGATTCTTGATGCAAAAACAGACTTCCAAGGGAATATTAAAATAAAAGGCTTGTTTACAAATTTAAAATATGAGAATATATCTAAATCCAGAGAAAATATAATAAATCTCTTCTGAACCATCCTCAGTCCAAACCTATTTTTAAATCAAGACTTAGCTTATTTTTTTCGAGGACAGCATAAACATGCATGAAAAATGCAAGACCTTGATATTTCAGATTTTGACCTTTTTGAATATGCCTTATGAATTTATTTCCACATATTGCCTTTTAAGTTCACTTTCTTGGGTCTTAAGTACACATATTTACTGACCATTTAAATTACTTACCAACATTTATCCTTGAGAGTGTATTTACATTTTCATCTTTATCTATAACTGACTTTGTAACTGTTCTCATTCTAGAATATATTATTCCCTGACCATGCTTTCCTCAGGATCACATTGAAAATCAGTTTCAAATACCTAGAATTCTGGCCTTTTCTATTCTCCAATATTATCCTAAAGTTCGGGTTTTTGTTTTGTTTTGTTTTGGCCTTTGTTTTGCTTCCCCCCCCCCCCCGCCCCCAGTATTTTTGCCAAGTGCTTTAGTGTTAGGAAAAAAATCTGTTCAATTCTGGCTCTGTCACTTATCATTATATGAAATCAGGGAGATTAAAGGCTTTGAAAATTGTACAAAAGCTTTCCTTATCTGTCAGTATAGCAAATGAAATAATGACAGTATGGAAGATAGTGTGGTGCTGTGCTGCAAAATAATAACTTATTATTTTGTTATTATTATTACTCTCATTTTTATCCAGTGATGTTTGCATTAGAATTATTCCTAAATCCAGTGAAAAAACTATATCACCAGAATCACTGATGAAAAAATAGAAGACTTTGTAGTTTTAGAATGAGGTCGGAGCAGGAAATTGAAAAATCTGCCCTAAAGATCCATGCACCCAACCATGGGAGACCTGCAGAAGTAGCTGGGAACCCTGTAAAGATGTGAATTTCTATAACCTTACCGAATTAATATAAATGCCATTTTATTGTTTCAGTAGCCGTCTGGTAAACCTGAGCATAATGGTTATTCAATACTATTATCAATTTCATTTTTTCTGTATATTAATATTCCCATCATTGCAATTGGACAAGGTAAACATTAGTTTGAAGATAAATCCTTATTAAAGCACCACAAAGAACACTTTCTTATTAATAAGCATGATTAATAAATGTGATTCTACCACTCAAGTGAATGAAGGATGGAAAAAAGGAAGGGAGATAACACGTGGGGGTATTTTATCTGCTCTATTGGTACTTTCACTTGTATTACATCATCCACTCAACACTTCTTTTTTTGTGGCACTAATACATACTGTCTTCACAATAAACTGCAAAGTTTCACAGTAGCTTTCCAGACAGTGATGAAAGCACAAGGGTATCTTGCCTTCTAATACTGGTTTGTGATATAACTGAGTTCCTCTAACTGCAAAGTCAATACCATTCTATTATACAATATAGTGTGGATATAAGTCTAAGTAAATGTCAACTATTATATGAGATAATTATTTCAATGAAAATAACATAGAATAAATTGTCCCAATAATGCCCTAAATTAATTATCTCAATTTCTGTGTAGATAATATTTCTGTAGTTTGTTACGGAGTACAAAGCTTTATAAAATTTTTATAAATTCAGCAAATATTAAAAATAAATTATAGAAGAGTTTAATATATTATCTTTAAATTATAACATTTTTTCACTCATGTTGTAATATTACTTCACTTGGAAACTATAATTTAGAAACTATCTAGTTAGTAGAGTTTCTTAAAATGACCTAGGAACTTTTTATGCTTTTGTAAGAAAGAACTCCAGACTAAGATGTTAAAAGGTACACTAACTTATTTGCTAAGTTACTCTGTTTCAGGCATTTAAAAATTCTGGAAACTAGAAATGTTTGTAAATTATTTTTCCCTTTATTTTGAATTATCAGTCTGTTATTAAATTTAAGATATTTAAGAATAAAATCAGAATATTTGTGTATGTTTTGACTCTGGATGTACAGACAAAGGAATGCACATGTATATATTTTCTGATCAGATTGATAACCTGAAAGATAACCACAAGTTAATAATGAATTACTTTATTCATACAACAAATTTTAATTTAACATTACTATATGCCAGTAACTAGATTAGCAACCACGACTGTGAGTGGAACAGTCAGAGTCCTTGTTATGAAGCTTAAAATCCAGCCTGGGCAGTAGCTGTTAAAAAAGGGAGTTGTACCGTTACATATAAATTACAAATATAAGACATGGCACATATTGCGAAGAAAGAGAAACTTCTAGTTTCCTGAAAACCAACCCAGTGTGAGTCTTTCGTGCTAATGCCTGATATAATTTATGAGCAATTCTTTCACTTTTAAAAATGTCTTGGTTTGAAAATACGTATAACAAGAACTGTAAGTAACTTTCAAACATCCTTTTATTACTGAAATGAACCGTTGATCATGACGTATTTTTGTTGATTTGATATTGTCTTCTGCTTGCTAGTGTTTTGTTTAGAATTTTTGCATTGAATATACATAAGTGAAGTGATTGCTTAGGATGTTGTGTGTGTACGTGTGTGTGCGCAGTCTTCATAAGGTGAAAGCAGTAAAGTTATATTTGCTTTTTCTATTCCTTTAAGTATCCTTTACATTGCTTGGTTTGAAATTTGGTTTTTATTTTTATTTTTATTTATTTTTTTTTGTAAAATCACTTTTTGAGGGATCTTTGATAATATTCCCTATTTGTTTTCTGTGGAACTAACTCTTAAGAGTTTTTTTTTTTTTAACTGGGGTAATATTGATAAATTATAGTTTCCTAGAGAGTTATCAGTTTCTTCAAAAATATTTATATGAAGATGTTAAACTGATATCCTAAGTGTTTAAGTTTTTCTCCTTTGATGATGATTCTTTTAGTTCATATTTTGTATATTAATGATTTATATATTAATATTTTTAAAATTAGGTTAGTAAGATATGGTTTGTTATTTCTAAGTGCTTTGTTTTCTACTCATAAATAAATGTATTTTATACTGAACAGATTTCTTTCTGTTCCCTTTATTTTGTTCTTTTTCTAAGTTTTTAATTTTTAAGGAAAATTCTTCTTTTTACTTTTTTTTTTTCCATGCTGAGGCTTATTTTGTGGCATAATATATGCCAACTCCAGCCATTGTTTATTGTTATTCTTGCTGTTTTTCTTAACACCGCTGTGTAAACTGATTTTTGTGTGTAAGTATGTACAAAGTCGAAGGTGTCATAAGCCAAGTCATTCACTTAACCCCTCCACAAAGCAACATTGCTTAGTGGACTCTTCAGTAGTTCTCTTTTCCAGGTGACATTGAGAGTATAACAAAAGACTTCACTTTGATGAATTTAGGCACCAAGAAAATCTATAATGTAATTCAGCAGCAGTGCTCAATATATAGAAAACGGTATTTCCCAACAAGACACTTAAAAGTAAAACTTGCTTTAGAAAATTTGTCACATTTAAGTCTGAAAAATCAGGACAAGTGTGATCCACTATATAATGATTTTCTATTTTAACTTATGTATGTTAATTTCTACATCACTTTTCAGAATCTATGGAGTTAATTAGGACAAAGTATGAAATCAATTTTGATAACCTTTTCTTCTTAGTCACTAATATTCGTTCTATCCTCCTGAACTTCCACTTCTATCCTATTATAAAATTAAGAGTAAAATCACATAACTTGTCATCCAGTGTCACTGCTCTAGTGCAAAAACCATTGTTTTTGGTCTGAGTAATTGCAATATACCCTTAGCTGTTCTCCGTGTTTTCACATTTGTTTTACTCAATTCATTCTTTCATTGTAGCAAGAACAATCTTTCAAAACATAAATCTGATAATTCCACTTCAAATTAAAACATCTCAATGACTTTACATCCTCTTAGAGGTAAATCTGAAATCATTAATATGAACTGTAAGGCTTGTGATGAAGAGAATGCACCCATACCTCTAATTTCATCAGACTCCACTTTTTGCCTCCTTTACTTTGGCCTTTATATCAACTCCTCACATATGACAAGTTCTTTTTCCATCTAGAAACCGTGTGCACTTGATTACTTTCACCTATAATAGTCACATCTTTAATTATTTCTCTTTTTCTAGGTATACATCTTTGTGTCATTTTTCTCAGAGAAGCATATCATAGCCATTCAATCTGTAGCACCTCATTTTTCTATCATTTATCACAAGTTGTAATTAAAGATTTAATGATATGATTATGTACCTTCTGCTTTCACTATTCTCTTAATTCCAGCTGCATGAATTATGTCTGTTTACCAATGTATATCCAGAATATCTTAGCATAGTGGCTAGCCATAGTCCCTTGAAAAATGTTGTTTTTGATAGATGGTTTGAATATTACCTTACTTCTAGTAAATATCTTTTATATCGCTATCTTGTTCTATGACAATCAGGACTGGCAGGTTATCATTATTTATATGTTGTATATTAAAAAAAGTGAATATTAAAAGGCACTCTAAATCCCAAAGTCATATAAAATCAGAAGATAAGCTTATTTAAATTCCCGTTCCCCATTAACTACAGTGGTGTTTATTTATTTCTCTTCTTGTAATGAGCTATTTAATTGGACAAATCAAGAAGGCCATGAAACTCTGTAACTGGGCTGACCATAAAAATTATTACATTTTAAAAAATAATTGGTCTGAATTTTATCGTGAATGACATAAAAACTAACCTTTGAGAACTTCACATGTAAAATGACTGTGTATTTATTAATGTTGCTGTTGTATTCAGACCACAATGCTAGAGTGAAAAAAAATATACTACCTACCTCATAATTATTTTGATATAAATTTTCAATTATAAAAAAGTCTGAAATGCTCATAGTTGCTCAAAAATATGAAAATAGAAAATTGAATAACAGCACATGTTAAAGTACAAAATGCATATTAGAAGTGAGCAGAAGATTAAAACAGAATGCAAGAGAAATTAAGATTTTCCCAGCCTTGAAACATAAGAAACATGGCTCTCCTGAGTCAACATAAAGAGAACACCATGCCAATTAATGTGTGGCATCTTTAACAATGGTTCCATAGTAACTACCATAATGAGTTTCCTAGGGGTGTGTATTCACTATTCCTCAATATAGCCAGATGGAATAGAAGCAAAAATTAGGTCTATGTGGAAATAACATGATAGAGTCTTAATAAATTGAGACAAAACCATCATTGGGTTTTTTTGTTAAGTCACCTTATTTGAGAAAACAGAATTGCAAATTAAATACAAACAAGCTTATTGTGGTTATTTAGAATATGTTATGCCAAGCAATAAGTCTATTCTAAAAAGAAGTCTCAAGTATCAAATTTAAATAGTTATTTCTGCTTTTAAGTTAATCATTTTTGTTCTCTGTGTGTACTCTAGTGAGTGACAAGAACAGCTAGCAATAGATAGACCAGTATTACTCTCGGGAGGTTGATATGACAAATACAAGATTGTCTAGGAACCAATCATACCATAGCTCTTTCTTCAGTTTTAGTATATTGAAAAGATTCCTTTGTAGTTGATTTTAACCTTTACATATAGCTTGCCATGTTTGATATTTCAGGTAAACTACTATTCTAAAAGACTATTTGAAATATCAGTACTTTTATTTAATATTAACCTTGTTACGATGGCCATTTTGTCATCTGTCAGGTAACAAAGTTGCATTGTCCTGCAAGGTCAAAACTAGGGCATGTAATCTGAAAAAATGTAGCTTTATTTTTTCCCTTGGATTCTCAAATTTTGTTAGGAAGAGCACTATAATATATATTAGCAGTTAAATTTACACTCTTAATTTGAAGTCAGATACAACTCTATTATATGACTATCTTGAGGATTACTGACTAGAGTAGTGAATTTAGCAGATAAGATTAGATGATATCATGCACTATCTGAGCAAGCTATAAATTCTATGACTCAGTAGCCTCATTAGTTTCTGTATCAAGGGCTCAGAGGCTAATGATCTCACACGTATCTAAAATAAGACAGAGAAAGCAAAACAGTTCTTTACAATTTTGTCACCCTGAGACAATGTATATTATCGTTATCTGGTTATTTATTGATGAGAAATGTTAAAAACTCTAGTTAAATTTATGTATTCCCTCCCCTCCTGAAGTCAGATTGTTAAAACACTAATTTTATGTATTACCTCCTAGAGCTAGATTGCTAAAACTTGAGGTGTTTTAGGTTGGAGTGCATAAAAATATTCCACAACTATTAAAACACTGAATGAAAGCTGCTTTTGATAAAAGTTAAGTTTTATTTTATGAAACATTTAGCTAGAATTTGTCACAGTAGATTGAATTTGGTTTAAACAGAACGTTATATAAGCCTTTAATAAAGATTTAAATGAAGTTTAGGAACAAGGAAACCAAACTAAAGCTAATTTTAGCTTCTCTATCATTTTAAATTATTGCTTCCTAGAATAAAAGCTTGTAACCAGTAAGGCTTTTTTATGTCTTATGCAAACGACAAATAGCAATGTTTTCAAATGTGTTTGCTAACAATGACAAACAATAAAGACGACTTCCTATAATCCTAAAGACAACAAGGGAGAAAAATTGTTTCAGCAGCATATGGTAGAAATAGGTTTTTTTTTGTCACAGCAGAAAAAATAAATGATTGACAACAGGTTCACTTTATGAATATACACATGGAAAATGTGTGATAACTCAGTAATTAAATTGTAGACAATAGCATATCCCCAAGTGGAAGGTGGCATAAAATGTTATCAACTGCTAGGTGAAATTATCCAGCATGACACATCATCCAGAATATGATAAAATAGGTAAGGATAAATTACTTTTTTCAAGCTGCATAAACAAAGGATAAGGAGCAAAATAAGAGAATATTACTGTTAAATAATTACTGATATTTTTCATTTTCAATTAAGAGATTTAGTCATCTGTTCATTCTAAGAATCATAAATTAACATAGTATCAAAATAATATTTTTTCTGCTTATCTGTATATACAGAATAGTTTAATAGCTAGAAAATTAATTTGTTTAATTAGTTAAGATTACTCAATGGAGACTTTGTAGTGGAGTGAAATTGGCTCTTCAAATATAAATTCTACAATGTGTTATATATAGTAAACTAAAAGCAAGCTACTTAAATCTAGCTAAACTCTATTTATAGTTTTTTCACCATAATAGTGAGATAGCAACAAAAATGGACATAAATTTATAGTTAGAACTAAGATATCATATATAAAAAACAAAGCCAACAAACAAAAATCCAAATTATTCGAACATTAGTCACACAAGTGTTATCTGTGAACTGAAAAATTTAACCAAATATAATTCTTATTTATTCCTTTTTTGACAGAGTAGTATATTTCGAGCCATTCTAGTTGAAATTTTTCTTAATGAGCTTCTTTTACTTGAAATTTTGGAAAAAGTAGAAATAGTTCATAAAATTCAGAACCACTATATATGGATGACTTATACACAGAGTTACTATTAGTTGATTTTGACATATACATTCATTCCAGTAATACTATAATTGTGCTTCTCATTTGAAAGTGAATCTAACCTCATCATCAGAAATTTCATTTACTCTACACATTAAGAGCATCTGTCTTAGTATTACCTTGTTAGCTTTCACAAATATTCTCAATTAGTTGATTGTCTTTTGAAGTGTACAAACTACAGACAGTTCTGCAATGACAATTTCTCACATATAAACTATGCTTTCAACAAAGGTCTAATATCCAGAATCTATAAGGAACTTAAATTTACAAACACAAAACAAACAACCTCATCAAAAAATGGGCAAAGGACATGAACAGACACTTCTTAAAAGAAGACACACATATGGCTAACAATCATGTGAAAAAATGCCCACATAACTAATCACTACAAAAATGCAAATCAAAACCATGAGATACCATCTCACACCAGTAAGAATGACAATTATTAAAAAGTAACAAAATAACAGATGCTAATGAGGTTGCAGAGAAAAGAGAATGATCATACACTGCGGATGGGAATTAAATTAGTTCAGTCACTGTGAAAAGCATTCTGGAAATTTCTTATGAAACTTAAAACAACTACCATTCAATCCAGCAATCCCATTACTGGATATATACGCAAAGGAATGTAATTCATTCTGCCATAAAGACACATGTGCTTATATGTTATTCTCATCACTATTCATAATAAGACAGACATGGAATCAACCTAGAAGCTCATCAACAGTGGACTGGATAAGGAAAATGTGATACCTATACTCCATGGGATACAATGTGGCCATACAGAGGAATGAAATCATGTCCTTTGCAGCAACATAGATGGAGCCAAAGGCAATTATTCTAAATGAACCAATGTAGGAACAGAAAATCAAATACCACGTTTTCACTTATAAATGGGAGCTAAACATTAAGTACACATGGATACAAAGAAGGAAACAATAGACACCAGGGCCTACCTAAGGCTGGAGGGGAGAAGGATGAGGATCCAAAAACTACTTATTGGGTACTATGCTGATTACCTGAGTGATAAAATAATCTGTAACCTCAACCTCTGCAACATGCAATTTACCCATGTAACAAACCTGCACATGCACCCCCGAACCAAAATAAAAGTTGGAAAGAAAAAAATAAATACATTAATTAAAACAAAATAAAAATAATATTAAACACAGGTCATATTACATCATTCTTCTGTAGTCAAATCAGTAATATTATCGTGAACATTAAAAATATCATGTTTTAATTTTTAAATTTCAACTCACACTCTGGGACTTCTTTTACTTAGAAATGATAATTTCTAGACGATTTCTAAGTTTCCTTCACAGGCCACTGTTTTTTTAATTCTATGTATGTGAGTATTTCAGGTTATGTCTTACATTTATTAGAAATAAAATAGAGCAATTTTACAATTTTAATAATACCAGAAGCAGAAAGATAAACTACAAAAATAATTTTTAAACCATGTTTTGCTCTCTATTTTACAGAAAACATGGGATAGAGATCAAAATAAATGACTCCTACATTTGAAAATAAACATGGATTTTAAATGTAATCATCATAGGCTTACAAAAATAGAAAATCCTAAATTTAGAGTTTATATGTAAAGTTGCTGTGTTTTTCAACATTATTCATGGGACTCATCATGTTAATATAGTAAAGTCCATGAATTCAAAATATAAGCTAATATTATTATATGTGAGGAAATTAATCAATATAAATATATCTTGGAAGCTCATGCACAGCAAAAAAAAAAAGGAATATTAAAGAAAATATAAAGATAAAATACAATCTTTTCCAATTTGCATACTTTCAAAATGCAATAGAAAAGTATTTCCAAAGTGATGAGGCTCTGTTCACTTCTGGCTCAAGTCAGGTTCACAACTCAAGCCTGTTTTGTCAGCCTCTATTGAAATATATCATGTCAAATAATTCTTCTTTGAAAGAGGTTCATTAAATATTTATGTTCTTGCCCCATAGGAAAGGTTTTTTTTTTTTTCTATTTGCATTTAATCTAATCACACATTCAAGTAAAACTTCCCATG
This sequence comes from Macaca nemestrina, assembly GCF_043159975.1. NCBI lineage: Eukaryota > Metazoa > Chordata > Mammalia > Primates > Cercopithecidae > Macaca > Macaca nemestrina. The sequence continues at coordinate 43,270,279 of NC_092140.1, forward strand.
ATAGTAATCTGGACAATTTCACCTTCATTTTTCCTTCAGCATATATGGTGAGGCATGAAATTCACAAAAGCAATGCTATTGCTTATGGAAAACATATATATACACATATACACATACATACACATATATATGTATACATATGTACATATATACACACATATATAGAATGTTGAAAAACACAGCAGCTTTACATATAAACATACACATATATATGTATATATGTATATGCACACACAAAAGTGTATATATGTAAGTGTGTGTGTGTGTTTCTGATTTTCTCAATGCCTTTATATTTTTTCTGGCTTGCCAATCCCTGAGGTTAAAATCCTATTTAAAGTTCACATTTGAGTTTATAAATGACTTTGTTTGTGTACTGATTTAGATTTAATCAGAATGCAAAATAAAAAGAACACATAACATTTTACATCTAAAATGGATTACATAACATTTATAATTAATAAGCATTACTCCATGGGTAAATGGCATTCTTCACGACAATTTTATAGCATCATTAATATCAATGGAAAATGTCAAAGTACCTAAATGTCAAAGCATTTTATTTACCTTGCGAATATTCTACTTAGAAAAAATGGTGTCACACCTGCGAATTGATAATAAAGTTATCATTGAATTTGGGAAACAATTTACAGGCACATGATGAAGGAGTTAAATCATTACCTAAAATTATACGAGACCTCCATGAATAGTGTGTTTTTAAAAGCTGAATTTTTAGCTGAGTTTGTAATGTCAATTTAGAATTAATGAAGGTACTGTAGTGTGTAAACATGTGATTTTCCAGGGAGAAATAAGAATGATCCAACAATTTGCTGAATATGGATTCAAATCAAACTCTTAGGCTATGGTAATTGTAACTGAAAGCTTCCTGAGGCCTCACCAGAAGCCAAGTGAAGGCTGATGCCATGTTTGCACAAACTACAGAACCATGATCCAAATAAACCTCTTCTCTATGAGTTAGGTATTCCTTTATAAGAATGCAAAACAGACTAACACAGTTCCTAAGTTCTAGATTTCTTACCTGTAACACCTAGCTGCCCATTGTACTGTCCGCATTGGATTCAGGAGTGGGGCAGTAAGAAAAAATGTGGACATTAAAGTTCAGGCTGTTTGCTCCCTTGTGGATAAAACAGTCTTTTGCCTCTGACCAAGGTTTCTCAACGCCTTTATGAAATTGAGACAATCTCACTCGTTAGTTTTAAGTGAATATAATTTCAGACCCGACACTGTTCTTGACACATCCTTCTAGAACAAAAGCCTTAATTACAGAGAATAGGAAATATTGCTTGTTGCTCTTAGATTACTGGAGTAAACACTGTGTAGCTGAGGGAAGCAAATAAAAGAAGATTTTAGTTTTGAAGGAGAATCAGGAATACATGTTCTTCCCAGAACTTTATGTCAGGAAGAGTCAGGGCCACTGAGAAGGCCATATCTCTGATACTCAGGATCCCAGGGCTTATCTAAGTCTGAAGCTTGATCATGACAGAGAACTCCTTCACCACCCCATCATCAAGCTAACAAGCATCAAATGACAAGCAAAACACTTAAAGCTGAAGGAGGGGATTGAGAATAATCTCTGGCAAATGAACGCCTACCTGAAAATACATAGTAAACTAGAAAAAAACATGAAGCCTGTGCTGCACTGAGGATACCATAGCAATAATAATGCCCAAATCCAGTCGCATTTCTTACTAGATTGACTGCAACCCTCACACTAAAAATCCTAACAGAAGAAAGACATGTTCATTTTGAGGGCATAAAATATATTAATCTCAGGTTTTTTCTGTCTTATACAAGATGTCCAGGTTAAATTTTTTTAAATGACAATTAAAAGGCAATAAAATCCACTGCCAAGGGACAAAGCAATCAACATAGCAATACCTATATATAAAATATTTGCGTGCCTATAGAGAATTTTAAATATCTATCATTAATATGTTAAAGGCTCAAATGGAAAACATGGGCTGTGTGTAAGATAGATGAATAATTTTGACAGAGAGATGAAAGTTATAATAACAAGCTTAATAGAAATGCTAAAAATAAAATTATTTAAAAAGATAATCAAGGTAAAAGATGCCTTCAATGAATTACTTGACTAATGTTAAAGAAATAATTAGTCAAGCTTGAAGATAGGTCAGTAGATATTTACCAAGTTGAAACAAAACAAATAAAAGAACAAAAAAGTAGAAACTCATAGTTGTGGGACAATATCAAACAGCCTAATATATGTTATCCAAATTCCAGAAGAGCAAGAGAGAGAAAGAATTCAGCAGAAGAAATATTTGAAATATAATGGTTGAAAATTTGCAAACATTAATGAAAGACAATTATCATAGATCAAATATGTTCAGAGAACACCTGGAAATATCAACAACAAAATATATACATGTGTGTTGTATTAGTCCATTCTCACATTGCTATAAAGAAATGCCTGAAACTAGGTAATTTATAAAGAAAAGTGGTTTAATTGACTTATGGTTCTGTAGACTTTATAGGAAGCATAGCGGCATTTGCTTTTGTAGAATCCTCAAGAGAGCCCACACTCATGGCAAAAGGTGAAGGGGGATCAGGAGTGTCATAGGGCAAAAGCGAGAATGAGAGAGAGGAGGGAGATGCCACAGACTTAAATGACCCAGTCTCATGAGAATTCACTGACTATTGCAAGGACAGTACCAAGGGGAAGGCAGTAAACAATTCATGAGAAATCACCTCCCATGATTCAATCACTTCCTGTCAGGCTCCATTTCTCTCTTTGGGGGTTACATTTCTATATGAGATTTGGGTGGGGACAACATCCAAACTATATCATAAATCATATTCGAATTCCTTTAATCCAAACAGTAACAGAAAATCTTCAAGGCACACAGGGAAGAAATACACATTTACAAACATATAAAAAAAGATAATAATGACAAGCTGGCTTCTTATCATAGCCCATGCAAGTCAGAAGACAGTGACATGTTGTCTAAAAATTCTGAAACAAATGAAAAGTACTGTCAACTCAGAATACCAGGCAAAAATATATTTCAGAAAAGTAGGAAAAAGTAAGACCTCAAACAACCAAAAATCCGAGAAAATCCTTTGCTAACAAGTGTGTACTATAAGAACATTTGTAGAAAGGTTTTCATGAAAATACAATATTAAGTAAAAAAGAAATCTTGGATCAACATGAAGAAATATAGAGCACTAGAAATGGAATAAATAAAAATAAATTATGTATAGTTTAAACCACTCCAAAAGGTAAGTGATTGTCTAAAGCAAAATCATTAGAATCATAGTGCTAGTTCATGTCATTTGTTAAAGTAAAAATATATGATAACACTAGCACTAATAATGAGAGGTAGAAATTGTCAATATAGTGTTACAAGCCCTTTATGCTATATATCAACTGTTATTAAGATAGACACTGACTAAATAAAGATGTATAAACTCAAGGGCAACCATTAAAATGATATTTGAATGAGTAAAAATAACAAGTCTATAATGGAGATAAAATTGAAACATAAAATTCTCATTTACCCTATGGAAAGACATAAAGAAGATAAAATATATAAAGAACAGATGGAAAAATAAAAACAACTGGCAATTTGAACTTAATCCAACCATATTAATCAACACTTTCAGTTAGAGTGGTATGAATATACTAATTAATAGAGTTGTCATATTTGATAAAAAAGAAAAACAGCAAGACTCAAATACGTACTGTCTAAAAGAAAGCTGATTTAAATGTAACCATAGGTCAAAAATATAATGATGGAGAAAAATATACCGTACCAAATTTGAGCAGATGAAAGCTGGATTATCTATGCTAGTATCAGAAAAATTGGACTTTAGAACAATGAAGATTTACCACGGATGAAAAGAGGTATTATATAATCACATAGAAGTTAAATCTCTAAGACATAGCAATACTAACAGGTATTTACCTAATAACAGATTTTCAAAACAAAAACAGCAAAAACCGTTAGAACTGGGAGATGAATCGACACAGCTGCAATTTTAGTTAGAGGCTTTAACATTCTTCTCTTAGTAATTGACCAAATAAGAAGACAGAAAATTATTGTGTAAACATAGAAGATATAAAGATTATCAAACAACATAACCTAATCAATATATACAGAGAACTTCAAGAAATATTATTTCAAGAGCACAGTGAACATTTTTTATAGGGACACACAAAATACACACTAAAATCGACCATGTATTTTAAAAACAACTTAGAAATGTTAAAGGATAAATATAATAGTAAGTATATTAGTCCATTTTCAAACTTAATTTCATGAAGAAATACCCAAGACTGGATAATTTATAAAGAAAAAGAGGTTTAATGGACTCAAAGTCACACAAGGCTGGGGAGGCCTCATAATCATGGTGGAAGACTAAGAAAGAGCAAAGTCGTGTCTTATGTGGTGGCAGGAAAGACAGCTTGTGCAGGGGAACTCCAATTTACAAAACCATCAGATATTATGAGACTTATTCACTACCATAACAGTAGTGAACAGTATGGGGGAAACTGCCCCTATGATTCAATTATCTCCACCTGGTCCCCACCCTTGACATGTGGGGATTAGTATAATTCAAGGCGAGATTTGGGTGGGGACACAGCCACACCATATTAGTAAGGTTATTCTCTGAAAATGATATAATTAAAATAGAATTCTGTAATTAGATGTCTTGAAAAGTCAAAAATATTTGAAAATTTAAAACTATTCTAAATAACCCCTGAGTCAAAGAGGAAGTGTCCAGCAAAGTTGTAACACATGAACTAAATGAAAAGAAAAATACAGCAGCAGGTTCTTAAATAGTTGTTTTGTTCAAAATCTTGTGTTATAATGTTGATTAGAGGAAAAAAATTGATTCACTGTCTGTATAGTTTGCTCATTCACCCCATGTCTGCGTTGTTTTTTTCTGGGTATTCTGGTTACCTCTCACTTCCCAATGATCTGCACATTAGGTGAATTTTCACTTCTTGGAAGCATTCCAGTGTGAATGTGTGATGTGTGTGCATGTGTGTGTGTGTGAGTGTGCCCTGTGATGGGATGACATCCTGTCCATGGTGGTTCTTGCCTTGTACCATGAGCTGCAGGGATAGGATCCAGCTGCTTACTACCCTGAACTGAAATAACTGCGTGGATAATTATCTTATTTGATAATTAATCTTTTTTTTAACTGCATGTGTAGCTCACATTTATTTGAATGATTAATATTAGGCATATTTTGGTCTTTATTCAGAAGTTTACAGATGTTTTTTGCGACCAGAAAACATATATTATAGGAACTTAACTCTTGTTTATATAAATTCGCCTGTGGTAAAACTGGTTTCCTTATACATCATTTTGCCGAAATTTGCAGTTTTAAAGAACCTATAGGAGATGTTAAGTGATGACTCACTGTACACAGTATCAGAACTGGTAGGATATAGCTAAATCACTGCTTAGGTGTAAATTTATAGAATAGATGCTGTTAGAAAAGATAAAAGTCTCAAACCAGTAAGTTCAATAATATGAACTCTTATCCTAATAAATTAGAAAAAAAGAACAAATTATACCCAAAGAAAGACTGATTCAAGATTCGAAAACCAATTATTGTAATTTATCATATAATGGACTAAAGAAGAAAAATATGACCATGTCAAAAGATATTAAAAAATAATCTGGTAAAAATGAACATCCATTCATGGTAAAAACTCTCAGCAAATTTGGAATAGCAGGATATCAGACTTAATAGTAAAGATGGATAGTTTTCACAATAAGATCAGAAACATAATAATATCATTCTTACTACACTGATTTAACACCCTACTGGAATTCCTAGTCAGTGCAACAAGGCAAGATAATAAATGGCATAAAAATATGACATGAAAAAGCAAAAACACAAAACATGTCTCGATTCACAGACAGCATGAATATCAGAATATCCCAATGTTTATATTAACAGAATCAATTCCCAGAAAGTTCCCTAAATGAAGTTGTCACTTAAAAAGGTAGTATGTTTAATCATGTTTGCTATTTATTCCATGGTCTGAATGGTGAGAGGTGTTGCATTTAGAATCAGTCAAATCTACTGAACACAAAGAATCATCTGAAAATATACCTTTCTGGAAAACTTTCCTACTAAAATCTAACTTTTATTAGAATCTATTAAAATTTTGATTTGGTTATTTCCGTTATAAAGCAAGGTCTGTAGAATTTCATGGCATTCCTTCCTATGTTTCTTGAAACAGGATATGAGCTCCAAATCAATCTTTTTAAGTACGAATTACTTTTTAAATAGTTTTTCCCTATGCAAACCCTTTGACCATGGAGACTTGAACAATCACTGCTTTCCAAGGATCATGATAGTAGTGATGTCTCACCTTTATGTGGAAACCTGGATGAACACTAGAATACACTTTCTCTTTCTGAAAAACAAATGATATATACACATTGATCATCTCAATAGTCTGAGGGTAGGAATGTAATGAAACAAGATTCCTCAGAAACAGTAAAAAAGGAAAGGAGTTCTTATTATTTCTACACTCCTGAGCACACCCAACTACAGCCTCAGCAATACCTTGAATCTGTGTCCTTTTAGTCCAGGCCACGCTCTGACAAATGGAATATTTTCAGCTATTAGGAACTTCCCTGACACGTTTTCTATGCTTTGAGCTTGCATGCAAAGCTTTCACTTGAGATATAATGAGCAAAATGGCAGTAAGGTGTCAGCAATTGGAAGGTGTTATGTAAGGGATGACTTTTCCTACACATCCATTGTAAAGGTGTGTTAACTATATGGCTTTAAAAATAGATCCACTTCCCCTTTTGTCTGCTTAGATTTGATCCTATTACATTCAGGAGAAAAATATATTCTCTATAGAATGCAAACTGTAAAATGTTACCAAATCTTTAGATTTGAGGTATTACATGTAATAATGAAAAAATCATATGAAGTTTATGAAGTCTTTTTTAATACATAGAGAAATATAACTAATTGAGAAGCATACACACAGAAGCAAGAATATATAAATCTTAATTTAAGTATTGTCTTTTAGGTCAACCTTTTATTTTTCACGCTTCGTCGTTGAGAGACAGATGAGAGTAACCCACTGAAGATATTTATTCAGTCTGCCGTGCTGGGCTTTTGGTATCTAGAACATACAAATGATTTTGACAGCTATCATTTATTATTTTAATTAGGATATAATTAGACAACTAATGGATAATAAAGGATAAAATAAATGGTTGCATTTTAATAAGAAAATAATTACATAGCTAATTTTTATAGGGCCCATTAATAGATTCTTTTAACAAATAAGAGTTTCAACAAATTATTTAGAGAAAGAGTCAAGTCTCCACACACATTTACAGCTTAACATACATACTCATACACACATTCTATTTTAAATATACCTGCATAAAAATACATGTAATGAATTTCTCTGTTTCATTCCACCTAGAGGGCAGTTCAGCCTCATCTTCCATGCCCACCCTCCTCTGTCATGCTCCTCGCTGCTTCCTAGCCTTCATTTGTGATCTTTTTTTTTTTCATCTTCGCATTGCTAGAGTTCAAATTCAAAATCATTTCTCAAGGAGCTATTTTCTTACTTTCTAACTTAAATTTTATAACTACCCTCCTTCCCTTATTCTTATTATAGTTGGTAATTACTTATTATCTGTCTATTATTAAACACCAGTCTCCCTAGCTAAATTGTGAGTACTATCATGATAAGATTATTGTGAGCTTGGTTAATCATTTTATGTCTAGGGTCTAGCAGAATGCCTGGCACAGAGAAGATGCCATCGTCAACAACTGCTTCTTCCCTATTTTTCTCATTTTTGGAAAGAGGATAAGGGTTAAAGATGTGCTTCCTCTCTTTTTCTCTCATTTCTTAGCCAAACCATTGGAAAACCCTACCCAGTCTTCTTCAAATGTGCACTATCTTAAAATATGCTCTATAAATTATACATCTGAGTACTTTTCACTCCCTTTGCCACTGACAGACTCATCCAATCCTTTACAATCCACTGCCTGGGTTGCTGCAATAATATGCTAAATAATTTATCTGCTTTTCTGCTTGTTCCTAATCTCTAGAATTTTTTTTCCCAGTAACAACAGGAATTACATATAATAAAAAGACAGATAGATAGATAGATAGATAGATAGATAGATAGATATGTATATCTGCATATATAAATAAGATCATGTAACTTCTTTACTCAAATCTTTCTAATGTCCTTCCTTCACATTTAGAACGAATCCAATGTTCTTCTTGCAGTTAATAAAGTTCTTAATGATTTGCTCCGTAACCTGCCTCATCTCTACCACCCTTGTTTTTGCTTTCCCACTCCAAATATGCTCCTGAAACCAACCAATGGACAACATGTCAGCGCCAATATTCTTAAGGTTCCACGTACTATGCACCATACTCATGTGTTCGTTGCATAAATGTAGCATCACAGGAAAGTCTTAAGTGATCATACTCTCCCAAATATTTCCTTTCACAATCATTTTCTATTAACCATTTTTTAATGTAGTGCAACCTCATACTCTCTAGCATTTGAGTATTTTTTGTCTTTTTTTCACTGAAATACAAGGTTTTAGGAGTATGGACTTTTTAAAAACTTGACTTAATTTTCAAGTAATCATTAGATTCTCAACAAATAAGTTAAAGTGAATAAATAAAATTTTAACACATAGTTCTTTGAAACAGGAATGAGTAAATAAGTAAAATAATGAGTGCATGAATGATAAGTTAGGACACACAAATCAGGTTATACAAGGAGACATTCTCTTTTGCAAGCAATAAGCTATACTCAAGGAATATCAAACTTCCAGGTTTTAACACTGTTCTCATATATTAAACATGCATTATGCATCAGGTTTATTTATTACATCCATGATATGTATTAGTTATGTTAGTCCATGTTTTTATGATGTCGCTTATCTGCTTCATAAAAAAAGACACTGAATTTTTATAAGTCATCATATTCCATCTAATTTATTTTGATTAGTATTTAAGTTTATTTATAATCTGGTTGTAATCTGCTTCATTGATCTCATTATCAATGTCACTTGCTGTAAAAATCTCTCATACCTCTTTTGTACCTTCCAGTGTGTTAAACATTATGCTGACACCAATAACCCACATCCTGGTTTCTATACTATTCTCCAATACAAGAAACTGGAACCCTTTGGGGACATGGCTAATTCTAGGGTTAGATAATGGAACATATAACAGGATTCTGGAACATTTTCTAATATCAGAAAGCGGCACAGTACTCAATTAAAAGAAAAACACAATAATACCAGTATGACAAAAAGCACAAGAGCTATCCAAAAAATTCCCAGCGCCCAAAGCTGGAACAATGAGAACAAGAACAACAACAAAACAAGTAGAATTGAATTAAAATGCCATGTATAAAGTAAATATCCATATGTCCACACTGATACAAACAAATGATTGAATAAAAGTGGGAGAATAGCCGCATTGTTTGTGCAAAAGAAATCCAAAAATATCCATCTATTTTCTCTGCCCTCAAGAGGGTGGAGCATGACTCCCCATTCCTTAAGTGTGGGCTGTACATAGGGACTTATTTTCTAAGACTGCAGTAGACAAAGGGGAAAAACTGTAACTTTACAATGGAGAAATCTGACAAATACTAATGTAGCCAGATGATCAAGGTCCACATCAACAGTAATATGTCATATTGCCAGTGTGTACCCTTAATATGCTGTGATGAAAATGACACTTTATCTTTTTGGCCTTCCCTTCCAAAATATGTAACTTCTGTCTAATCATGAGAAAAAAAATCAGGCCATTCAAAATTGAAGAATATTCCCAAAATATCTGGCCAGTACTCCTCAACTTGTCAAGGTCATCAGAAGAAAGGAAAGCCTGAGAAATGGCTCAGAGGAGGCTAAGAAGACACAATGACTCAATATGGTGTAGTATCCTGGATGGGACGTTGGAATGGAAAAAAAGGACATTAGAAAAAAAAATGAAAGATATCTAAATAAAGCACAGACTTCAGTTAATGAAAGTATATCACTATTTGTTCATTAATTGTGATAAAGTTACTATGCTAATCTATTAATAACGGGTGAAGTTAGTATTGCATATATGATAACTATACTAACTACAACTTTTCTATACATTAAAGAATCTTATTAAAAATATTTATGCTGATCTCCAAAGCTGGTACGTGATTAATTGCTAAAGCTAGAATTAGATTTAGAGTCCAACATTTTATCTAGAAACAAACGGAGGCCAAAGAACTTCCACAGCTACCTAGACATTTTAAATATATCTTTCATTTTTAAGCATCTCTATGTCATGTGCACTTTTTGTTTTGAGTTGTATTTTTCCATGTCAATTCCAAAGATGTTCCCTAATGAAGGTATACTAGGGACCAATCTTGTAAAAGTCATATGAAGCTTGAAAAGTTAGAACATTGATCTAATAGTTAAGATTTGGGAAAATATATCTACAGTATATTTCTGTGGGTGGTATTCACTTGCTGACTAAAATCATATTCCTTCTTCCACTCTATTGTTACACAGTGATTTTGCAAGATTTGTTAATGTTTCTTATTATTTTGAAGTAGAAGAATATAATTTCCTAGTTTGTATTGGGGAACTTGATTATTTCTCAAACTATGCCTATAGAAAAACATACTTATTTTGTAAAGTCCAATATATTTTTCTACTGAACTCTCTTTGATTCATGTCACTGATATGAGCCATTAGAAAATTGTTTCTGTCTTTCACAGCTTTGTATCAGATGCCAGTTTTACTTTGACAATGGAGACCTGACCACAATGTAGCATGTGACTAAGGAAACAACTTGTCATTTTTCCCCCCTTTTTTAGGGAATTGCTTTGTTTTCTTGTATTGGCAGAGGAGGAGAATGCTGACAAGATGATATTGAATCAGACTCAAGCCAGCTAGTTTGGGTCATTAGCATATGTGCCAAGCAACAACTTCACATTTGGTCTGCAAACAAAGTCATTTTTTTAAAACTCCAGGTGCCAAATATCTTTAATAATGTATCAACCTTATCATCATCATTACTTTAGCACTGCAGAAATGCCACTATAATAAGCCTTCAATTTCATGTTATGCTTTAAAAATTTTGAATCTAAATAAAAGTGATGAATCAAAATAAATATAATTAAGTTAAAGAGATATCTCTAAAATTTTTTCCATAACTCCTTTTAAAAAAGTTTCATCTAGTGCCTGTAATTTGTTTTCTCATGCAGATTTTTAAAATTTAATATATATTTATAAAATTTTTGGCTGGCTGCAGTGGTTCACACCTGTAATCCCAGCACTATGGGAGGCCAAATTATTAGGATTGCTGGAGTCCAGTAGTTTGAGATAAGCCTGGGCAACAAAGCAAAACCCCATTTCTACAAAAAATTTGAAAACTAGCCTGACATGGTGGCATGCACCTGTAGTCCTAGTTACTCGAGTGGCTGTAGCAGGAGGATCCCTTGTGCCCAGGAGTTCAAGATTGCAATGAGCTATGATCCCACCACTGCACTCCACCCTGGGTGACAGAGCAAAACTCTGTCTCAGAAAAATGAAATAAAATAAAATAAAAATAAAATAAATTAATAAAGTAAGATAGCCTTAAATAAAGTAAAATAAAATAAAATTATTGAAGACAACAAGGAAGACATTTTGAGTGATAATAACAAAACTTATATGAACACTTCTATTTCTGCCAAGATTGTCCTAAATTGATTTATGCATTTATTTTCAGCAGCATACTGACCTATGCCAAACTACAAGTCCAATAATTTTTAGGTCTGAGAAGTTAACTCTTAGTTTTTATATGAAGAACTTAAAATAAAATGTTACAATTGACACAATAATTATAACTCTTGGCAAACAATGTATTATTGTTTGGCAATATACCAAATTACATCACAACCTCCACACCAGGATGTTAATGCTTTTGCTCCTGTAGTGATGTCTTTTAATTTGTCATAACGACAGGTACAAATATGTTAGCATTTGATGGTTCTCTACTATGTAATAGACAGTAGTGTTCTGACTTTGCTCTTTGTGTCTGCTAACCCATCTATAGTGACTCATCCCTTCTAATCAGGTCATTGGTTTTTGCAATGATATGATACAATACAGGAATACAGACATCACAAGATGACTTTTAATGTAACTGAAATGTTCAATATTCGTATTTCGTTATAGTTGTTATTATCTAGCCCCCTTGGCAGAGGCCTTCTGACCAGAGTGACTCCATCTTGAATAGGGGCTAAATAAAATGAGGCTGAGACCTACTGGGTTGCATTCTCAGGAGTTAAGCATTCTTAGTCACAGAATATTTACCGCTAAGGGAACAGGTTAATAATGTTTACTGAACAGACCCAGGAAATACCTGATGTCCTCATATCTTAAGAACAAAAGCATTCTTAGTTTAAGAATAATTTTTGCTTTAAAGATATTAATAGAGATTCTTGTGGAAGATGATACTTACACAAAGACTCCGTTGATAAAACAGGATGTAGTAAAGAAGCCAGTAAAAACCTGTCAAAACTAAGATGGAGACAAAAGTGACCTCTAGTCATCTTCACTGCTCATTATACACTATTCATAATGCATTAGCATGCTAAAAGACACTCCCATCAGTACCATGACAGTTTTCAAATGCCATGGCAACCACCAGACGTTACTCTATTTGGTCTAAAAAGGGGAGGAACCCTCAGTTCCAGGAATTCCCTGCCCCTTTCCCAGGAAACTCATTAATAGTGTACCCATTCTTTAGCATATAATAAAAAATAATTGTAAAAAAAATTGTAAATATAATTGGTCAAGCAGCCCATCCCGCTACTCTGCTTGTGGAGTAACCATTCTTTTATTCCTTCACTTTCTCAATAAACTTGCTTTCACTTTACTCTGTGGATTTGCCCTGAATTCTTTTTTGAGTGAGATCCAAAAACCTTCTCTTAGAGTCTGAATCAGCCCGTGATATGGTTTAGCTTTGTGTCCCTACTGAAATCCCATCTTGAATTTTAATGCCCAGGTGTTTATGTAGGGACCTGGTGGGAAGTGATTGAATTATGGGAGTAGCTTACTTCATGCTGTTCTTGTGATAGTGAGCGAGTTATCACAAGATCTGATGGTTTTCTTTTTCCTTTCTTTTTAGTTTTTATTTTACTTTAATTTCTGGAGTACATGTGTAGAATGTGCAGGTTTGTTACATAGGTATACATGTGCCGTGGTGGTTTGCTGCACCCATCAGTCCATTATCTAGATTTTAAGCCCTGCATGCATTAGGTATTTGTCCTAATGCTCTCTCTCCCCTTGTCCCCTACCCCACTACAAGCTTCGGAGTGTGATGTTCGCCTCCCTGTGTCCATGTGTTCTCATTGTTCAACTCCTACTTATGAGTAAGAACATGCAGGGTTTGGTTTTCTGTTCCTGTGTTAGTTTGCTGAGAATTATTGTTTCTAGCTTCATCCATGTCCCTGCAAAGGACATGAATTCATTGTTGTTACGGCTGTATAGCTTTCCATGGTGTATATGTGCCATAATTTCTTTATCTAGTCTATCACTGATGGGCATTGAGATATCATCTCACACCACTTAGAATGGCCATCATTAAAAAGTCAGGAAACAACAAATGTTGGCAAGGATATGGAGAAATAGGAATGCTTTTACACTGTTGGTGGGAGTGCAAATTAGTTCAACCATTGTGGAATACAGTGTGGTGATTCCTCAAGGATCTAGAACTAGAAATACCATTTGACTCAGCAATCCCATTACTAGGTATATCCCCAAAGGATTATAAATCATTCTATTATAAAGATATATGCACAAGTATGTTTATTGCAGCAATCTTTATAATAGCAAAGACTTGGATCTGATGGTTTTATAAGTGTTTGACAGTTCCTTCTCCACATGTTCTTTCTCACCTGCCATCATCTAAGACGTGCCTGCCTCATCTTATAAGGTGACTGTAAGTTTCCGGAGGCCTCCCTAGCCATGCTGAACTGTGAGTCAATGAAACCTATTTTCTTTAGAAATTGTCCACTTTCAGACATTTCTCTATAGCAGTATTAAAACAGACTAATACAGAACCCTTTCTGGTAACACCTTGGTTTATACGGATTTGTACAGTGTTTCAAAGACATGCAATATAATTCTTCACTGATTAAATACCATTCAATGCCTTTAGTTCTATTTTTCAAAACTCTATTAATTCATTAAATAGTTATAATGGAAGCCTTAACACACTCATACTTATTTTAGGGTTTATTTTTATATATGACTAATAAAGTATGTGGCATTTTTTTAATGAAGGATAAAATTATTTGTTTATTATTTTAATCCTTCATCACCAGCATCACCTATGCTTCTGTAGTGCTTAAGAGTTGACAGCTTTCAATATCATTTTAATCATTTCGTCCTCACAAAATTTTCATAGCCAAGTGGCAGTGCAGGAACTGGGCCTCAGATTGCCTGAATTTCAGTCTTTTCACTATATATTACCTCTTTTCAGAAAAATCTTTGAAATATGTGACATATATCATTTTTCCTATCTAGGATATAATTGGGGGCCATGGTAAACTAAAACAAACCTTATATACTTGTTACAGGTAGTTAGGCATGAGCAAGGGCTCTCCTCCAATCCACTAGGAATGTCAGGTTATGATTTGGCAATTATCATATTATCAATTACCATATTGCCTCTCTAAAAGTGGTAAATTGGCAGCCGGCACCAGGGAGAGGCCATTTCCTGGTGGTCCACACTTGTTGCACTAAAGTGTTAATTGAACACAGATACCAGGGATAAGCAACTTCAAGGCTGTGTGCATTAAGAGACAAAATGGCAGAGTATGACCTTCCAGGGGCACTCCACCGGAAAAGGGAAGAAAGCCTCAGATGGGCATGCATACAACTTCCTAAACACACTATGTGTGCTCACTTCCCAAGGGTAATGAGGGCTCTGCACATGTGGGCAGCCCACCCTAAGAGAAGAATCATGGGAAAGGGGCCAACCTATAAAATCCTAGGACCAAGGTTAAACATTGCACTTGATGTTGGTGCCTGCTTGGGTCTCTTCCAAGTGTACTTTCCTTTTGTTTCTTTCCCGTTCTAAAACCTTTTATGTAAACGTTCACTCTTGCTCTGAAACTTGCCTTGGCCTTTTTTTCTGTCTTATGCTCCTCAGTAGAATTCTTTCTTCTGAGGAGGCAAGAATTGAGGTTTCTGCAGACCCATATAAATTTACCACTGGTAACTCAGATACCTTCTACCAGTAACATACTTATTCCTTATAATATATGACACCAGGGCCTTTATGAACACCTGCATTCACTAAAAAGTTTCCTCTAGCTTGAAGTTGCTGGTTGGCATTTCATTCATAGCAGAACATGCTTACATTCATACCATACTTATAAAGCATGAAATGCGTATGTATCTTTACCCAGCATATTTAAATTTTTCTAATGTATAAATCAATGTTTGGCCAACCTAGATACTTACCAGAACACGTGTAGAATTTTTAAAAACACACAGATGACCAGATCCAGTCCTGTGGAGTTAAAAATTTGAGGAAGAATTAGGCAGTGGTGTAGAAAGATAGTGTCAAAGCAAAAATTGCAACTGGGTTAAACAAGTAAAAAAATACTTTATTCAAGGCTATTGCAAGTTAGGAGGGAAACTGAACTCAGCTTCACTAAAACAAAGAACATATTTAAGAGCTGGATCCAGAAGAACGGTAAGCCACCTAATGGTTGTTAATTGGATTTACCCAAAGGAAAAGTAAATTTCCCATATATGTATGACAGAATGTCATAAATTTTGTAGCAAAGAAACTCACCAAAGTTAATCTCCTGTTCTCCCAAGGGTACTAAGGAAACAGAGACGCTATCTTCCTAGATGATTATATTTTAAAGAGATGGCTCTTAAGGCCTTGAGAACTTAAGTCCTTGATACTCCTGAGTTGTAAAACTGTTGAGAGACTTTAAAAAGGATTTGTATGTCAATGGGACAGGGAAATAATTTATAACTGCAAGTTTTCTAAACATGCCATATGAAAAGGGAGTTCAGGGGCCCATAATCCAAAAGAAACCTCTTCAAAGTTTGGTAAAGATAATTAATAGATAAGGAGATACATAGATAGATAGAAGAAAAGTTCTCAGATGATTTTGGTATGTGATAATTCTTGAGCACTACTGTTCTAGAGCAACATCATTGGATGGTTTCCTAAGAATAGATTTAGAGTATTCAGGGGAAAAAATCTGATAACCAACCTGAGGTCAGGGAAGAGATATTTAGAAAGAAGATCCCTTCTCTATTCCCACTGCTTCACTTGACTAGACTTAAAAGAAAACATAACATTAAGTAAACAATAAAAAGAGAAGTTTAGCTAAGCAATAGGCACATTTCACCTTTTCTTGAAGGTGGGGTAACTTCAGGGAAACTAGAAACTGGAAATGATACTTTGCTGTCTGATATGGTTTGGCTGTGTCCCCACCCGAATCTCATCTTGAATTGTAGCTCCCATAATTTCTATGTGTTATGAGAGGGACCCTATGGGAGGTAATTGAATCATGGGGGGCAGTTTCTCCGATACTGTTCTCGTGGTAGTGAATGAGTCTTGTAAGATCTGATGGTTTTATAAGGTGTTTCCCCTTTCTCTTGGTGCTCATTGTCTCTTACCTGCCACCATGTAAGATATGCCTTTTGCCTTCTGCCATGACTGGGAGACTTACCCAGCCACATGGAACTGTGAGTTCATTAAACCTTCTTTTCTTTATAAATTACCCAGTCTCAGGTATGCCTTTATCAGCAGAAGCATGAAAACGCACTGATACATTGCCATCTAATACCTCCTATGTAATTCAATTTTCTGAGGTCCTGAAATCTCACAGCCATTTTTTTTTCTTTTCCTACCTCAAACCCTTCTCCTTCTACAATTAAGTGTATGACTTAAATGATTATATTATTACTGAGATAGGATTTGATGAAGTAAATATGGAGAAATAATAAGGTTTGCCAAAGGTTTCCCAGGTAGGCAAGACAGAACACATTGGAATGAGGAGTAGAGTACCTACAGATGAGGCAAATAAATTCCATAGATAGATTTTATGTTTTCTACATATGTACTAGCATTTGGGTTGGGTGTTTCTGCTTGTTTTGATAATATTACCTCATAGCAACCACAGGTGATGTGATATCCCAGAGGTGAAGATTCTGCAACCCAAACCCCTTTGTCACAGCCACTGTGAAAGAATCCATTTATCAAAGTACACGATCATTGGGTGGGTATGGTGGTTCATGCCTGTAATTCCAAAACTTTGGGAGGCTGAGGCGGGTGGATCACTTGAGTTCAGGAGTTTGAGAGTGGCCTGGCCAACATGGTGAAACCCTGTCTCTACAAAAAATACAAAAAAAACTAGCTGGGTATGGTGGCACATACCTGTAACCTCAACCACCTGAGAGGCTGACTCAGGAGAGTCGCCTGAACCTGGAAGATGGAGGTTACAATGATCCAAGATGGCGCCACTGCACTCCAGCCTAGGTGACAGAATGAGACTCGGTTAAGAAAGAGAGAGAGAGAGAGAGAGAGAGAGAGAGAGGAAAGAAGGAAGGAAGGACAGAAGGAAGGAAGGAAGGAAAGAAAGAAAGAAGGAAGGGATCAAAACTTGCTTTTTACAATTCCTATAGCTTCATTCACTGGATTTATGGTCCAATCAGTTCTCTCATTCTCCCATCCATTTGGTACCTACTGGAGGTTAAGAACACAACGATAAAGAAAATAGAGTCCCTTCTTTTCAGGTTCCTTTGGGAAAACACATTTATAAATGAATAATTATTACTACATTGTGATTACACTATAAAAAATTATGGGCAAAGAGGCCAAGGAAATAAGATTTCATTTTTTCAGTTAAGAATTTGCTTTATTAAAAACTCAAACTGGTACAGACCTTCAATTAGAAGTAAAGGAATATAGAGTATGATAATAAGAAGCTAAAAATGGGCAGGCCAAATGAAGAAATGACGTATTCCCAAGGAATCCAGTGAAGTAGTTCATTTTGGCAGAATGTTTGTCTTACAGCATTTTTATTACAATACAGTTAAATCCTGGCCTTTAGTGCTTTGGTTATCAGTTATACACTTGAACAGGATTAGCAGAAATAAGATAGAACTGGTGAACCACAAAGCAGGAAAAAGTGCACAGGTTTTGCATTTACACTGTTGGATTGGTTTCTCTATCATGTGTAGGCAGATGCCTTTAGATTAAACTGATTGTTAATTTTTTCTCTAAAATGTGAATATAATAATTTAATCATTATAATTTAGTCATCACAGGTGTGTGATGATTAAATGTATATATGTAAAGTTCTCAGTAAGGTGATTGCTAATAGTCAGAGCTAAGTTGATTTGGGTGCTATACTTACAGGTATTGAATAAGTTGGAGTCCTGTAGGCTTGGATGCAATCTTAAATCCTATGAAATTTAATAAACTGACCATTTAATTGTAGTAAATTAAACAGCAGGACTCTAATGTAATGGAATAGCTAATGTCTTTCTAATTAAACGATTTATTAATCATGCAATTCCCTCAATCTGGACAGACATGCAGATATGTCTAATAAGGTGATCACATATAAATGAAGTATAAACATCATTAATATTTGAAAGATTCAGTCAATATCAGGAATTTTATGGCAATATAAATCTGCTCTTCCTCTAAAGCTATAGTGGCTTTCAAAAACAAGCTTTCACATTTATTTATTGTCCTGGTAGAGTCAATGTGATCAAATACACTCTCTCTCATGTGTATAATGTTATTTATATACAAATGTGATGATCCAGGGTCCACAGTATAGGTTTTTTACATTATTTCAGTACATAGATATGTTTTCTCCTACTACCAACCATGAAAATGAGAAGGGAAAGGAAGGCGTGCTTTTTATTGAAAAACTGAGCCCCTAATAGCTCCTACTTGGCTACCCTATTCATTAGAGCGCCTCTGAGGAAACTAAATAGTATTCGTGAATGTCTCAGGAAACATTTTACATGTAAGAATTAAAGATAAATCACAATTAGAAAGTCTTATTTTCATGAAGTGACTTTTTAATTGAAGGGAAAAAAACAAGCTCTCAATCACAAGTCAGTGAATAAACAACTTTCACAGACCTCCTTCCCGTATCCTCCTTGCCTCTTCTAAAGGTTTATTTTTTAATTATTATTTTAAGGAGAAAACATGTTATTCATCTAACACTAGATGTGATTCCTGTATTTACCATCCTCTATTTTCTTTTTAAACCAATATTTTAATTGTGTCTGTACATTTAATTTATGGCTGGCTTTGAAGGTTTAGGAAACACACACATACACGCACCCAACAGAAAAGGTTTATTCTACATTCTGGGAAAAAAAAAAAGAAATAAATGAAAACCAAAAAACACAACAGCAGCTAAAAAATAAATTGACAAAATATATAAAACAACAATGTTTAGTTATTGCATATCAGGCAACACGGGACTATTACCTCAGAGGGAAGAAACAAAATCAGTTCTGTTAGTTGTACTACTATACTCCTTGAAGAAAGATTACAGACCTAAGCCATAAAAGAGAGTTGGTGGAGCCCAGTAAACTGCCTGAAATGAAGAAATGGAAGGCTAAAGGAGGAGTAAAGGAAGGCCAGTGTGGCTAGAAATTCACAAGGCAAAACAACAGAGAAAAGAGAACTGCACTGGACATCTGCAAAGTGTTCCCTCGGAGTCCTCAGCTAGGTACTAATCAGCACTTGTGTGTGAGGACGATACCAGGTGTTGGGGAAAGAACCACCTAAAAAGAGTCAGGGAAAATGTCCTCTCAGCTCAGAGAGGATTGTAAAGTGTCCATGTTACCATTAACCAGAGGGGAAAGGCTTGTAATTCGTGAAGCATTAAGGATGCTCACCGGGAGGATATAATAGTCCTAATGATTCATGCAACTATTACAAACATAAAACAGGTGGAGTAAAAACAGGTGAAGCAAAACCCTATATAACTGAAAGATGAAATAGACAAATCCACAACCATAGTTAGAGATGTCAGCATACATTTCAATAATTGCTAAAAGAATTATAAAATTAGGAGGGATGTATAAAACTTCAACAACACCTTAAACCAGGCTAAAGTATCGTTTTGATAAGGTATTTTGTGTCTATATTCATGAGGGATATTGGTCTGTTTTTCGTACTGCCTTTGGCTTGTTTTTATATCAAGGTAATCCTGGCTTCATGAAGTAAATTGGGAAGTTAATATGTTTCAGCTGTGCTCCCACCCAAACTCTCATCTTGAATTGTAATCCTCTTAATCCCCACAGGTCAAAGGAGAGAGCAGGTGGAGCTAATTGAACCATGGGGGAAGTTTCCCCATACTGTTCTCCTGAGAGTGAGTGAGCTCTCACGAGATCTGATGGTTTTATAAGTGTTTGGTAGTTCCTCCTGAGTTTATTCTCCTTTCTTCTGCCTTGTGAAGAAGATGCCTTGCTTCCCCTTAAACTTCTGCCGAGATTGTAAGTTTCCTGAGGCCTCCACAACCATACTGAACTGTGAGTCAACTAAACCTCTTTGCTTTATAAATTACCCAGTCTCATGCAGGTTTTTATAGCAGTGTGAAAACAAACTAAGAATGTTTTCTGCTTTTCCAATACCTGAAGAAATTTTGTAGACTTGGTGTTAATTCTTGTTTAAGCTTTAGATATAATTTTCCAGTGAAACCACCTAAGCCTGTGGAAATTTTTTTTGTTTGGAGTCGGATGAAAAATTCTTTTTCCTTTTATTGTACTAAAGGCTATGCAAACTATTTTATATTGTGTGAAGTGTGACATTTTATGTTTTTCAAAGAATGGTCCATTCTAAGTTGTCAAATTTATGTTTTGAAAGTTATAGTATTTTTTTTTTATCATTTGATGCCTGCAGGGTCTATAGTGAAATCCCATTTCATTTCTGATAATGGTAATTTATGTCTTTTTTTCCTGTCAGTCATGCTACAAGTCAGTTTTATTGATTGAACTCTTCAAACAGCCAAATTTTTATTTTATTGATTTTTCTCTATTGTTTAACTGCTTTAAATTTCAATGACTTACTTCATTACTTATTCCTTCTGCTTTCGTGGTTTTCATTTTGCTCTCTTTTTCCCTCAGGTTGGGGATTAGATTGATTTAAGAGTTTTTCTATTTTTCTAATGTATGTAATGCTATAAAATCCCCTCTCAGCACTGCTTTTGCTTTATCCTATAAATTTGGAATGTCGAATATTCATTTTCATTCAGTTCACTGTATTTTTTTCAATTTCACTAGAGATGTTGTCTTTAAACCACAGATGACTTAGAAATGGTTTGGTTAGTTTCTAAGTGTTTGGAGAAATTCTCATTGATTTGCTTGATTGTCTGCTTGTCTTTGTTGGTTTTCAGGTGGTTCCATTGTGATTGAATGATTTCACCTGTTTTAAATTTGGTATTCCATTCTGTAACATGTACCATGGATACTTGAAAATAATGTATATTCTTCTGTTTTAGTGTAAATTTGTGGATAAATGCTGACTAGATTCTGCTGGTGGATTAGATTAACTTCTATACCCTTGCCAAGTATCCGTATAATTGCCTATCAATTATTGACAGCTGAGTGTTAAAGTTTCTACTGATAATTGTAGATTTGTCTATTTATGCTTTCAGTTCTATCAGTTGTTTCATGAACGTTTTGCTCTCCTGTTTGGTGGATACATATTTAGGATTGCTATGTTTTCTTGGTGAAATGATTCTTCTATCATTATGCAGTGCTTTTTTTATACATGGTAATTTATTTTGTTCTTAAATCTACTTTATTTGATATTAATATAGCCACTTTTACTTTGATTAATATTTGCATGATATATATTTTCTAACCTTTTATTTTCAAACTACCGATACTGTTATATTTGAAGTGTTTCTTATAGACAACATACAGTTGGGCTATGCTGTTTAATCTGTTTTGGCAATCTCTATTTTGTTGTGGTATATTTAGAGCATTTACATTTAATCATTGATATGTTAGGCTTACTTTTGCTATTTCATACTTGTTTTCTGTTTTTCTTTTTTAATTTCCATTTTTTTTCTGCCTAATTTTGGGTTACTTGAATATATTTTGGAATTCCATTTTCACTTATTTTTGGATATGTTTTCATATAGCCTTTTAAGTGGTTTCTCTAGCTGTTAGATTAGATTTACATTCCTAATCACAGTCTGCTATTTCATCAGTTGGAGTCATCTCACTACATTCCCTTACCTTCTCCCACTTAAAATTGTGTTCAACACTTCTTCCACAAACATTTCAAACCACAGTGGTGTTATAATTTTCACTTTACCCTTAGTATATGATTTAGAAAAATCAAGAGAACAAGGAAATTCTATTTTATTTACCTATATTTCATGTGTTTGTCTTTGTTCCTTTTTAGTGTTCCAAACTTCCCTTTTTAATGTTTCTTTTCTTATTAGAGAACTTCCTTTAGCCATTTTGTTTTGTTTTATTCTTGTTTTTGTTTTTGTTGAGATGGAGTCTCAATCTGTGGCCCAGGCTGGAGTGCAGTGGCACTGTCTCGGCTCCCTGCAACCTCCAACTACTGGGTTCAACTGATTCTCCTGCCTCAGCCTCCCGAGTAGCTAGGACTACAGGTGCGTGTCACCATGCCTGGCTAATTTTTTTGTATTTTTAGTAGAGATGGGGTTTCACCATTTTGGCCAGGCTGGTCTCCAACTCCTGACCTCATGATCTGCTCACCTCAGCCTCCCAAAGTGCTGATATTATAGGCGTGAGCCACCGTGCCTGGGCCCTTTAGCATTTTTTAGAATCAATCTGCAAATAAATTCTCTTAGGTTTCCTTCATTTAAGAAAGTTTTAGTTTCTGAGTGTACAGATTTCATCTTCCCCAGGACTTGAAAAATATCGTTATTTTCTCAGGCAGTAGTTTCTGATGGGAAATCCACTGTCATTCTAATTGCATTTCCCATTATAGATAGGGTGATGCTATTCTCTGGCAGCTCTTAAGACTTTTTAAACAGTCTTCCATTTTCAGAAATTTAAATATTATAGACTTCCTCAGTAATTTTTTTTTTAATTTGTGGCAGGGTCTCAGTCTGTTGCCCAAGCTGGAGGGCAGTGATGCAATCAAGCTCACTGTAGCCTCAGCCTCCCAACTCAAGTGATTCTCTCTCCTGGGGCTCCTGAGTAGCTGGAACTACAGGCACGCGTGCCACTACATCTACATCTGGCCTTTTTTTTTTGTTGACAGGCTTGCTTTGTCTCTCTCAGGCTGGAGTGCAGTGGTATGATTTCGGCTTACAGCAACCTCTGCCTCCTGCTTTCAAGCGATTCTCCTGCCTCAGCCTCCCGAGTAGCTGGGGCTACAGGCACACGCCACCACACCGAGCTAATTTTTGTATTTTTGGTAGAGACAGGGTTTCACTATGTTGGACAGGCTGGTCTCCAACTCCTGACCTCATGATCTGCCCATCTTGGCCTCCCAAAGTGCTGGGATTACAGGCACGAGCCACAGTGCCTATCCCACCTGGCTATTTTTATTTTTTTTAATTAGTAGAAACAAGGTCTTACTATATTGCCCAAGCTGGTCTCAAATTCCTGGGCTCTAAGTGATCCTCCCAAGTGCTGGGATTACAGATGTAAACCACTACTCCTAGCCTTAATTTCCTTGATATTATTCTGAGATTTGCTTAGCTTTGTGAGTCTGTCGGTTTATTGAATAATTGATTGATTTAGTCCAACCTGGAGAGGTTTCAGCCATCATTTTCTTAAATTCTTAACACCTCCCTCTTCCTTTCCTTCTATGATTTCAATCACATAAACACTAGATCTCCTGTTAGAGCCCCACGGGTTCAAGAGTCTCTTATGTTTCAGTCCATTCTCCTCCAGATTGGGTAATTTCTATTAATCTATCTTCCAGTTCATTAATCCTATTCTTTCTCTCCTTTCTGCTATTAAGCTTACCCATTTTATTTTTGTATTTATTTTGTATCTTATGTTTCAGTTCTATAATCTTCATTTGGTTCTTTATGTACTCCATATATTTGCTGAGTGTTTTTCTTTTTTCCTTCTTTTCTTTATTTTATTTTGTTTTATTTTATTTTATTTTATTTTATCTTATTTTATTTTGAGATGGAGTCTAGCTCTGTCACCAGGCTGGAGTGCAGTGGCTCGATCTTGGCTCACTGAAACCTCCGCCTCCTGGGTTGAAAGGATTCTCCTGCCTCAGCCTCTCGAGTAGCTGAGACTACAAGCACCTGCCACCACATCTGGCTAAGTTTTTGTATTTTTAGTAGAGACAGGGTGTCACTGTGTAAGCCAGGATGGTCTCCATCTCCTGACCTCATGATTCATCTGCCTTGGCCTCCCAAAGTGCTGGGATTACAGGCGTGAGCCCCTGCGCCAGGCCGAAACTTTCAATTTGTACTTTTGCTTCAAGTATATTCATAATTGTTCCTTGAAGCATTTTAACATTGCTGCTTTGAGATTACTCTCATATAAATCTAATACTTCTATCATGTCAGTGTTGGCATCAGTTGATTTTCTTTCATTCAGTTTGAAATCTTCCTTCTTCCTGTTGTTCGTATAACGAATGATTTTCCATTGTGTGTATTATAGTGTAGGAATATAGACTTCATTTAATTTTCTGTTGTACCTTGCTTCCCCTGACACCATTTTCACAGGAGAAAAGAGTGGGGCACTCTATTACTGCCAGTTGAAGACAGTAGTCTAAATTCTCTACTTAGTTTCCATTGTCATACAAAATGGGAGGATTCCTCCTTGCTACTGGACAGAAGTTCCTATTGAGACTTCTGGTCTCTATACCAGCTCCAAGATGGAGATGGCTTTATTAAGTCTGAGTGTTGAGAAGAGTCCTGGCTCTCTACCATCTTCTGACACAGCCCAAGTAGAGAGGGGCAAAAGTACCTTATTAGTGCTAAAAGGGATGGTAGTCCAGGCTTCCCCTGTTTATCAACACTGACATCACACATGTGGTAAACATTGCCAGTCAGTGAAAATGAAATTCCTAACTTCCATACTTGGTCTTATATGACACCAGGCTTAAAGGAATTAGGTGAAGCTTTTTGTGGCCTTGTAAGTGTGAAATTCAAGGCTTCCCACTTGCCCTTTGCTGATGTAGATGACTGTAGAACCACAGATTTGCTGTGATGTTTAGCTGGATCACAGCAGTTACTATTTAAAGTTAATGTCTTGATAGGCTGTGTCTTTGGGCTAGAGATAACCTCTTTTGTCAGGGAATTTTTGTCTGTTTTTATTGCCATCTTCATCTTCAACTCCAAATTCAAGATTTAGGAGGCAAAAACAAAATACAAAAGACACTCTTCCTTCTCTCTCTCTTTCAGTGTCTTATATTTTCTCCTTAAATTTTAACACCAATATTTCACAATTTTAAAATACAAATTTTTGAAGATTGCTAAAACACTACAACTTTATATACTATTATAGTAGTCTCTGCTTGTCAGTGGTTTCACTTTACAATTTCTATTACCTGCAATCAGTCAAGTTCTGACAATATTACATGGAAAATTCTGGAAATAAACAATTTATGATTTTAAACTGCACACTTTTTGGAGTAGCATGATGAAGTCTAACATGTTCCTGCTCTGTCTTGCACAAGATGTGAATTATCCCTTTGTCCAGCATATCCTTGCTCTCTAAGTTACCTGCCCGTGAGTCAATAAGCAGCCCTTTGGTTTACAACATTGATTGCTACAATATCATAGTGCATGTGTTCAGGCAACCTTCAATTTACTTCATAATAGCCTCAAAGTGCAAAAGTAGTGATGCTGGCAATTTGGATATGCCAAAGAGAAGCCACAAAATCATTTAAGTGCAAAAATAAAGGTTCTTGCTATCATATGGAAAGGAAAAAAAAAAAAAAAGAAAAAAATGCTGAAGTTGCTAAGATCTACAGTAAGAACAACTCTTCTATCTGAGAAATTGTGACAGAATACTTTTATACTTGTTCTACTTTATTGTTAATTTTTACTGTACTAAATTTATAAATTAAACTTTATCATAGATATATATGCATACAAGAAAACAGTGTATATAGGGTTTAATACTATCCATGCTTTCAGGCATCCACTGGGTGTTTTAGAACATACACCATGTAGATAAGGGGCAACTAGTGTACCTCCAAACTACTTTTCTACTTTATTATAACATGTATCAGTTGGCCAATGATATTTTAGGTTGAGATATATATATGGATATATATATGTGTGTGTGTATACATATATACTGCTAATGTACTCTTGAGGGGTTAGAGAGATTAAAAATTTTCACTAAGCTACCAAAAACAATTTGTAAAAAGCCTTTTTATATAATAAGCAATAAATAACAAATGGAAAATAAAGATGGAACATATTTATATATAAGTGATAGCTATGACTCAAAGCAATGAAAGTAACACTACTTTTTTTTAAAGTCAAGAAAATTAAGAGAACAGACTGAAGGCAAATGATGAATAAAAGCAGAGACAGTTCAATCATATTAGCAACCAAAGTCAACAATAGTTGTTCACCAGATGTTTGATAAGTTTGTAGATGATGCTGATAGGTTGCCCTCTGATAACATACTCATGTATTGCAAATTGGAATGAAAACCTATGTTTTACAGCATTTTGGCAATATAAGACCCCTAAGAACTGTTTATACATTAGCTCAGTATATCCATTGATAATAAGTCAATTATCAGAATATAACATCAGCAAAAAAAAAGCATATATGTTATAGCATTTTCCATGATACATCAATTGAAATAGACTGCTGTCTAATAAAATATTTAGGTTTTTTCCTCTGTGATGTTTAGCTGAACCACAGCAGTTACTATTTAAAGTTCATGTCTTGTCTGTCTCTTTCATGGTCCTTTGGGCCAGAGAGAACATCTCTAGTCATCAGGGCATTTTTCTGTTCTTACTGGCATCTTCAGCTTCAGCTCCAAGTTTAAGACTTAGGGAGCAAACATAAATAATAATGTTATGAGATACATGTGGTATCTATTATTGAAAGTAGTGCTTATCAAAATATTTAGTGGCAAGGAAATAGAAAGGAAAGATTAGACTATAGAATAGTAGCTACAGAATGAACGCAGCAATGTAAAAAGTATTATATCTACATACTGATTACATACAAGCATTAGTTTCCTAATAACAGTTTTAGAAAGATTGAGAGGAATAAAAACACATTTAATGCCATACTAAACTATTATAGATCTATATGCTTTATTTTCTGTCCTGTTACATTTCTAAGTGTTTTTTGTTGCTCTTTTCCATGGATCTCTTACGTTTTAAATTTCTTTCTGCTTTTTAAGAGCATTTAAATCACTTTATTTTAATACATCAGTCACATTTCATGAAATTTTCTTTTAATCCAATATTTTTGTGAGGGATTAAACAAATGTCTTTCAATATATAATAGTTCTCACAAAGCAAAGTCCTTTGGGACATGCACAAGTTTAAATACAAAGTAAGAAAGCAACTTTAAGTAGGAAAAAGGCCGGGCACAGTGGCTGACACCTGTAATCCCAGCACATTGGGAGGCCGAGGCAGGCAGACCACCTGAGGTCAGGAGTTCAAGACCAGTTTGTCCAACATGGTAAAATCACGTCTCTATGAAAAATACAAAAATTAGCTGGGCATGGTGGTGGGTGCCTGTCATCACAGTTACTTGAGAGGCTGAGGTAGCAGAATCCCTTGAACCCGGGAGACAGATGTTGCAATTAGCTGAGACCACACAATTACACTCCAGCCTGCGTGACGGGGCTAGACTCTGTCTCAAAACAAACAAACAAAAAAAAAACCTGAATAAATACCGATTGAATAGAAAATTAAGCATTTTGGTGTTAGTTCAAAGTTAATATTTACTTTCCATTTTAATATTTTAAAAAGTGTTTATTGATTATGAATGTTGATATGTAATATTTCTAAGTCACCTTAAAAAGTAAATATTTGTCTAGTAAGGAATCTGCAGCAAAATGATGAGAAACAACAAAATATAAATTTTTAAAACTGAGTGAGCAGTGATTTCTGCATATGCCAACATATCTACATTTTCTAAATTTGAAATATAGCCTACTTACTAATTTAAAAATTACAAAAACTAATAAAGTTAACTATAAACAGATCATTTGAAGGGTACTGATCACTGTAGACTAAGATGAACTTGAAGGATCTATGCAGATGTGTCAGTGAATGATGCTAAGCAAATTTAATAATGCCTGTTTTGGTTAATCCCTGATAACCCTTCAAACAATTTTGTGGTAGGCTCACTAGTGATGCCCCTGAACAGTAGTCTTCAAATCAATCAAGATTTTACCTCACTTTATTAATTCCTATTACTTACAGAACTTCCCTTAAGAATAGTCTTCTGTAAAGACTCTCTGCCTAATCTTTCAGCTATAATGATAACCTTTAGTATAGATTGTCCAATTTTGTATTCCCTGGATGTTGACGACAGAAAATTTAGATTCCCCATCTCACAAGAAGAAAACCCATACACAGAGTTTACTAACAGTAAAAATGAAAAGAAAAATTGACTTCGTCTACATATATATTTAAAGAAAATCTACATGGCTATGCATTTTTAAAAATCATAAAAATGTTAGGGTACTCAGAAAGAGTCAGTTTTCATATATATATATTTATATATATATATATATTTATATATATATATATATATATATATATAGAGAGAGAGAGAGAGAGAGAGAGAGATGGAGTCTCGCTCTGTCACCCAGGCTAGAATGCAGTGACGCAACTTCAGCTCACTGCAACCTCCACTTCCCGGGTTCAAGTGATCCTCCCACCTCAGCCTCTCGAGTAGCTGGGATTACAGGTGCCCAGCTAATTTTTGTATTTTTAGTAGAGATGGAGTTTTACCATGTTGACCCGGCTGGTCTTGAACTCCTGACCTAAGGTGATCTGCCCACTTCGACCTCACAAAGTGCTGGGATTACAGGCATTAGCCACCATGCCCTAATAATTATATTTTTGTTATTCTTCAGAACACATTCACATAATTATGGTGCTTGATAGATGGAATCATATTTAAAAGGAATGTGTTTTACAAAGGCCTTCTAGGACACATTTTAATAATTATTTCAAAATGCAACATATATTACTTTGAGCTAGCTGTCAAAGAAGCAGAAATACAATAGTAACATGAAGAAACTGGAAAATACTGGACAATTTGACATCCAATGACTAATATATCTGAGATCAATATTTTTCTCTAAAAGCTTTGTGAATATATTAAATGTTTTTCTTAGCCCTGTATAGTTTGTACACATTTAAGGACTGAATGATAACATAAAAAAAAAGCACACAAATTTTTCAAATTAAAACACAAATTACTTGAAGTTATACCTTTAAAGTGTATTTCTATAAAATGTATAAAAAGAATAGATGGTGGTTTAGAACTTTTAGGGTGAGAGTTATTTAATTGATATTCTGATTTCTACACGCAGACAATTTTGTTAATGTTATAGAAATGGACAACTTTAATTTAAAACTAAAATATTAATTTTCAAGTGTCCTTAATTGATGACAAATTTCTGATACACATCTTTCAAACAAGATTTTGATTATAAATAGAAAAAACTGGAAAAAAGCCAAGTTCTTACTTTGTAACTTTTTATTAGTATTTTTGTGATTATTCATATGAAAATTTTAAGATGGGTGATATGGTTTGGCTCTGCGTCCCCATCCAAATCTCATCTGGAACTGTAATCTCCATGTGTAATTCCCATGCAATACCAGGAGGGACCTGGTGGGAGGTGACTGGGTCATGGGGTGATTTCTGCCATAACATTCTCTTGATAGTGAGTTTTCATAAGATCTGATGGTTTAAATGTGTGGCACTTCCCCTCTCTGACTCTCTCAAGATGTGCCTTGCTTCTCCTTCACCTTCTGCCATGATTGTAAGTCTCCTGATGTTTCCCCAGCCATGCAGAACTGTGAGTCAATTAAATCTGTTTTTCCTCATAAATTACCCAGTCTCAGTTAGTTCTTTATAGTAGTGTGAAAACAAATGAATACAATAAGTGAAATCTTACACAAATTAAAACAATATCAACATTTCTATTATAATTTAAAGGTATTTCAAAGTTTTCCTCCAGGATTTTAAGGGTTATTTATATGACATACGATAAGCAAAATTATGGAGTAAATAAGCAGTAGCCTAAGCATGTGCCCATGGAGTTATGCAGTACAAGATAAGAATAAGGAAAAGTTGAAAAGAGCATTGTGTATACACCACTCCTGTATGCAATGATTCAAATCAATCCTATAATTTCTATATTGCTAAATATCACTAAAAAATTTCAGAGTACCTATGTCTTTATATGCATAGGAGGAAGAGTCTTTTGGAAGAAGCGTATTGCTTCAAATAGAGAAACTTTTGATAGAAGTGGAAATAAAATTCTATTATATATACAGTCATCAGCCAATTGCAATATTGCAATAATTTGCTTAAAATACATACCATTACTATAGTCAACTATGCATGAGAAGAGTGGATGCGTGTAACATTTCTCCAAACATTGTGATAATTATTTTGTGATGCTTAAATACAGAGGTAAATAATTCAAACTTCCCTATTTAAAACTTTATTTTTGAGATAGAGTATCCCTCTGTCACCCAGAATGGAATGCAGTGGCACAATCTTGGTTCACCGCAACCTCCACCTCCTGGGTTCAAGTGATTCTCCTGCCTCAGCCTCCCAAGTAGCTGTGATTACAGGCACCCGCCACCATCACTAGCTGCTACTTACATTTTTAGTAGAGATGAGTTTTCACAATGTTGCCCAGGCTGGTCTGGAACTCCTGACCTCAAGTGATCTGCCTGTCTCAGCCTTCCAAAGTGCAGGGATTACAGGCATGAGCCACTGTAACCAGCCAAAAACATTTTAAAAACAGACTAGACTATAGGCTTCTCAAATATATTTCTGGTACAGTGTTTGAGTGATAGCAGGCTCTCAATGGATGGATTTTGGATAAATGCTGCTAGATTGTGCAGATTGGCTCATTTGGCAGCCTCTCTGAATCCTTTCTCCTTAGCATTCCTCTGTTATTGTGGTTGAACTCGAGGAGCAAAATTATCTATTTTTTCACAGCAAGGACTCGCCATATGACCTCAGTTAGGCCAAACCGATGTATTATATCTCTATAAGACTTGGGAAGCAGAAGTGAGTAATGTGATATGGTAGCTCTATATGAAAACATAAATACAAGTGTTTAGTTCTCTTTGGGAAGATCTAGTAGACATTTTTTTTTTTCCAGGAAGTGATTTAATGGTATTTCCCAGGAAGTGATTTAATGGCGTTTCCATTAGGACAATCTCATTTACATTTGGATACTGTTTCTGGTCATATTGTTCCAGCGTTGCTGCGTTACTGTATGGGTTTCTGGCAGGCAATAGTATTTATAATGCTGTATACCTTTACCAAGCTATGTATTCAAAGAGTTTGTTTAGAAGGAAATCTTTTTCTAATTCATACAAATTTGCCCTATGGGCTTATTGCACCAACCTCATTGCTAACAATGTAGTATTCAGCCTTGTTTTGTCTTTCTAGAAATTTTGTAGGCAAACTAATACAAGATTCCCTTTTCTGTTTAAAAGGATTACATTGGACTCTGTTTGCAACGTACAAACTCTAACTGAAATGAAGTTCTTACTTCATTACTCTCTTACTGTATAACTGGTAGTTCTATTGCAATTAAATGGAATTCTCTTTTTCATGTTTCCTGTTTACATACTTACAACACCTACATTAAAGGAAACATTTGAACCAATAGTCTACGATATTGGAAATGCTTTTCTTGGTAGGTATTCTCTTTCACAGCTTACCAGGGGAAAACTATTCAGTATAATAGATTGTATGAATGCTCACATCTTATTTTCTTACTTTTTTTTTTTTCTAAATTATCTTACTTTCTTTGAATTGAAACCAAGCATAAAATCCTATGTATGTGAAACCAAGCAAAAAATGACTTGTTTGCTTCAGGAAATACTTGTAACTGTAAGATAATCTAGAAAACATCTAAAACCACTTCCTTACCAAGACTACAGTTTCTTCATTAGAACTAGTCACACATATCTTAATGTTGGGAGAAATGTGTTCTCAGAAATGTGTTTGTAGATAATTTTATCATTGTGTGAACATCACAAAATGTACTTACACAAACCTAGATGGTATAACCTAGTGCTCCTAGGCTCCAAACCTGTAGAGTATGCCACTGTACAGAATACTGTAAGCAATTGTTAACATAGTGGAGAGTATTTGTATATCTAAACATTGAAAAGGCCAGTAAAAATACAGTATTGTAATTTTAGGAGACTACTATTGTATGTGTTGTTCATCACTGACTGAAATGTCATTATTTGGCACAGGACTGTATTCTAGTAAACTTCTACTTCATCAAGATTTGCTTCAAAACTCTTATATTCCTTCTTTATTAAGAGCCATTATTAAGAGTTTTGCTCAATCTTAGTGATTCAGAAGCTAGACAGAAATTATTTAGGTAGATAGTGAAGGTAAAGAAGTCTTGGCAAGGCTTCCCTTTTAGTAAAAAGCAGCTCCCCAATCATTTTCTTTTTCTAACAAAGAGTAGCCTGAAAAACTGAGCTGCAAACATAGATAAGCAAGCTGGAAGCTTGCATGGGTGAGTGCTAGCAGCTGTGCCAATAGAAAAGGGCTTCCTGGAAGCCAGGTATGTTCAAAATGGAGGCTCCATCTTCCCTTTTGTTACCATGTGTACAGTAAAGAGGCAGGCAACGTGATGCTGGCCAGTGAAGAACCTATCTGCAAAATAAAAGACTAGGGGGTGGGGCAGCCAGCTTTGTGCACTATGCAAATAGCACAGCTTTTCCAACCAATCTTTCTTGCCCTGTGTAAATCAGATACTGCCCCCTCAAGCTTGCCTAAAAAACCTGCATTTCACCATGGAAGTGGAAACCTATTTTCTCTGGGACTCCTCTCTGCTCCCAGAGTTCTTCTCTTTCACCTATAAAACTTCCACTCTTTTTTTTTTTTTTTTTTAATTATACTTTGAGTTCTAGGGTACATGTGCATAACGTGCAGGTTTGTTACATATGTATACTTGTGCCATGTTGGTGTGCTGCAGCCATCAACTGGTCAGCACCCATCAACTCGTCATTTACATCAGGTATAACTCCCAATGCAATCCCTCCCCCCTCCCCCCCCGCCATGATAGGCCCCAGTGTGTGATGTTCCCCTTCCCAAGTCCAAGTGATCTCATTGTTCAGTTCCCACCTATGAGTGAGAACATGCAGTGTTCGGTTTTCTGTTCTTGTGATAGTTTGCTAAGAATGATGGTTTCCAGCTGCATCCATGTCCCTACAAAGGACACAAACTCATCCTTTTTGATGGCTGCATAGTATTCCATGGTGTATATGTGCCACATTTTCTTAATCCAGTCTGTCACTGATGGACATTTGGGTTGATTCCAAGTCTTTGCTATTGTGAATAGTGCCGCAATAAACATACATGTGCATGTGTCTTTATAGCAGCATGATTTATAATCCTTTGGGTATATACCCAGTAATGGGATGGCTGGGTCATATGGTACATCTAGTTCTAGATCCTTGAGGAATCGCCAGACTGTTTTCCATAATGGTTGAACTAGTTTACAATCCCACCAACAGTGTAAAAGTGTTCCTATTTCTCCACATCCTCTCCAGCACCTGTTGTTTCCTGACTTTTTAATGATTGCCATTCTAACTGGTGTGAGATGGTATCTCATTGTGGTTTTGATTTGCATTTCTCTGATGGCCAGTGATGATTAGCATTTTTTCATGTGTCTGTTGGCTGTATGAATGTCTTCTTTTGAGAAATGTCTGTTCATATCCTTTGCCCACTTTTTGATGGGGTTGTTTGATTTTTTTTCTTGTAAATTTGTTTGAGTTCTTTGTAGGTTCTGGATATTAGCCCTTTGTCAAATGAGTAGATTGCAAACATTTTCTCCCATTCTGTAGGTTGCCTGTTCACTCTGATGGTAGTTTCTTTTGCTGTGCAGAAGCTCTTTAGTTTAATGAGATCCCATTTGTCAATTTTGGCTTTTGCTGCTGTTGCTTTTGGTGTTTTAGACATGAAGTCTTTGCCCATGCCTGTGTCCTGAATGGTACTACCTAGGTTTTCCTCTAGGGTTTTTATGGTATTAGGTCTAACATTATCCCTGGGATGCAAGGCTGGTTCAACATTCGCAAATCAATAAACATAATCCAGCATATAAACAGAACCAAAGACAAGAACCACATGATTATCTCAATAGATGCAGAAAAGGCTTTTGACAAAATTCAACAGCCCTTCATGCTAAAAACGCTCAATAAATTTGGTATTGACGGAACGTACCTCAAAATCATAAGGGCTATTTATGACAGACCCACAGCCAATATCATACTGAATGGGCAAAAACCGGAAAAATTCCCTTTGAAAACTGGCTCAAGACAGGGATGCCCTCTCTCAGAACTCCTATTCAACATAGTGTTGGAAGTTCTGGCTAGGGCAATCAGGCAAGAGAAAGAAATCAAGGGCATTCAGTTAGGAAAAGAAGAAGTCAAATTGTCCCTCTTTGCAGATGACATGATTGTATATTTAGAAAATCCCATTGTCTCAGCCCAAAATCTCCTTAAGCTGATAAGCAACTTTAGCAAACTCTCAGGATACAAAATTAATGTGCAAAAATCACAAGCATTCTTATACACCAGTAACAGACAAACAGAGAGCCAAATCATGAATGAACTTCCATTCACAATTGCTTCCAAGAGAATAAAATACGTAGGAATCCAACTTCCAAGGGATGTAAAGGACCTCTTCAAGGAGAACTACAAACCACTGCTCAGTGAAATAAAAGAGGACACAAACAAATGGAAGAACATACCATGCTCATGGATAGGAAGAATCAATATCGTGAAAATAGCCATACTGCCCAAGGTAATTTACAGATTCAATGCCATCCCCATCAAGCTACCAATGAGTTTCTTCACAGAATTGGAAAAAACTGCTTTAAAGTTCATATGGAACCAAACAAGAGCCCGCATCTCCAAGACAATCCTAAGTCAAAAGAACAAAGCTGGAGGCATCACGCTACCTGACTTCAAACTATACTACAAGGCTACAGTAACCAAAACAGCATGGTACTGGTACCAAAACAGAGATACAGACCAATGGAACAGAACAGAGTCCTCAGAAATACCACACATCTACAGCCATCTGATCTTTGACAAACCTGAGAGAAACAAGAAATGGGGAAAGGATTCCCTATTTAATAAATGGTGCTGGGAAAATTGGCTAGCCATAAGTAGAAAGCTGAAACTGGATCCTTTCCTTACTCCTTATATGAAAATTAATTCAAGATGAATTAAAAACTTCCACTCTTAACCTCACTCTAGTTTGTCCATGTCAGTTTTCATGTCTGGGTTACTACCCAAGGTTTGATGATCCACAGTCAACAATGTGGCTTCATTAGTACATTCTCTACCTTTCAATGCCTTAAAATCACCCAGTCCAAGACTTATTTAATTAAACTTAAAATTCCCTCGGGAAAAATTTTTTTTGGAACTAATGAAATCATAAAACAATGTTTACAATTCCTTGTTCCTAATATATTCACTATAACTTAAATATAAAGTTTATATTAGTGAATCTTTAGCAATAAATCTTATAAGTTTACTTATTTTCTTTTCTGTAAATGATTACCGACTGTGGACTTCTGGAGACAATTTCTTGACATATAGGATTTATAACTTATTAGCTGACTGATTTTTAAGTCAACAAAGTAAAATAAAACAAAGCCAATAGTGTCCTATGAAGATAAAATTTCTAAAATTTCCCCCATTAACACATGTTTAAACCTGACTACATACTAATTGGTTATTTAATTTTAAATAAAAATGTTTATTATCTTAATAGTCCTCATTTGAATGTTTTGTTCTCTAATATTTCAACGATCAAATATAGTTGTGTGTGTGTTTATGCTGAAATATAACCTAACTTCAAAACACTTTCCTACGAGAATCCAAAAAAAAAGACAATCTACAAAATCAAAGAGTTGCCAATAACCATCAATGACTGTAAAAATACTATGAATTATCCATTTCAAGGGTCTTTGGATTTACAACAAACTGAGTAGTTCATTTTCAAATATTTCCTTTAATTCAATTATCTCAATCACCCTGAAGCTCATACAGCTGGCATGGTTTTTCTTGAGTCAATTATCAACTTCATACAAACCTAAAAAGGTATCCTTCACCTGAGGTCATGTCTCTGGACAGACATACAAATCATTATTGTTTCTGTTAGACTTAAAACATCTACATGAGTTAGTAATAGAGAAGTTTCCTTAAACCTAGTGTAGAGTTGCAGGCATGAACAAGGCATTTAAGTTTCCTTAAAAGAAAAGCATTAGGAATTTATTAATGTACTTTAGGAAAGCTGACTTCATCATTTTCAGGGGGAAAAAAAAAAAAAAACCCTTAGCTCAAAATAAAAATCATTTAAGGTGGAACTTAAATGTTTTATTTAAAAAAGGAAAATAATTCAATTCTCAAGGAAAAAGTGAATAAATATGTCTCCAGGAAAAGAGTTCATGTGTTTGCTGGAAAGATATAATTGAAAAGAAAATCTCTCAACCTTGAAAATCTCTCCACAAAGGCAATCAAGAAAACAATTTTATTGTTGAACAAGCATTAAACCGGAATGTAATGTGCAACACAGGTAATCTGCTAAAAGAGTTCAAATACACAAAGACCTCTCACCATCAGAAATTTTTATGAAATAACAAATCATTTAAAAAAAATCCTTCAGCCTCTACCAACTTAGGTTCTGTTCCCTCTCTCATGTTTCTCATTTACACTCTTGTAACCGAAAAACCTTTGTACATTCGGATGCATCCATAAGCAAGTTTCCTCCCAGATTAAATAAATGTTTTTTATTAATCTCATTTTTATATAATTTATACATATTTAAATCAACACTATAAAATGTATTTTTTGCAGTAATCACATGTTGAATATTTTAAAAACTAAACCTTGGTGCAACCCTGTCTCTACAAAAATATTACAAAAATTAGCCACACCTGGTGGTGTGTACCTGTAGTCCCACCTACTCAGGAGGCTGCGGTGGGAGGATCACTGGAGCCCAGGAGTTTGAGGCTTCAGTGAGCAGTGATCCTGCCACTGCACTCCAGCCTGGGTGACACAATATGACCCTATCTCAATAAAAAGTAAATTTAATTTAAAATTAAACCTATTCTTCATCATTGTAAAAAAAAAAAATAAAATAAACCCTGTTCTTGTAAGGATGCTAAATACATTTACTAAATGATTAGGTAAGGTTTCCATGAAAAGGCTTTTTTAGATAATTTCCAAAATTATCATTACATGGCACAGTAAAACATGAAATACAAGAAAAAGAATGTCTTTGACAGACTAGCTTTTATTCTTTGCCTTGAAATATTTTCTTACAACTTTCCTTGGGGAAAATGTGTCCTTGTTGAATATTCCTGTTTTAATGTCCTATAAAATGGTTATGTTACTTGCTATAGAACAATTTGACTAGTTTATGCTCACACAAATAGAACTGTAGTGTTGGTATATCTAAGATCTGGCAAAATGTTCTTGCCTACTACACTGAAAGTGCCCATGATCTTCTATTATTTTTCTTTAAATATTTTACGCTCTTTACAGAAATCCAATAGTGCTTGCATGGTTTGATGTTTTGGGTTTTCAAGGTCATTTCAGTGGTTGATAGATCATGATATCTATAAATACACATGTTGCAGCTCTGTATCTGGTGACCTGCTACTGTATAAAATTAGAAATTGTTTTCAGCATAATCCTGCTACTACAGCTGATACTTCTGATAAACAATTATAGTTTTTTATGAATGTATTTCCATTTTGAATTTTACTGTGAAGTGGCAACTTTTGTCATTTAAGATATCAAATTTAGTAGTTATAAAACGGACTATTACAATGGCTCAAGAAAATATTTGAAATAAATGAAGTAGTAGGTATTTCTTCTTCAATGTGGGTGGATAGGTGTCTATAGGTGTGAAAATATATGCTTTTAACAAGTACTTAAATGATGATTTACAGATAAATGAATGTAAATCAAAGGAACTTAAAATTCACTTTGCTATTAGCATAAACTTCTTTGATATTGTTCAGTGAAATATACTTTTCCCATTATAAAACCAACATCCTATTTTATTCTTCAATTTATTTCATTCAAATACCTTTGGTCCCTTCTTGTGTGGGACCATTCATACTTTGTGAATTCTGTCTGTAAGACCCTCTAAAAATATAGCAAAGATAAATCAAAATGTCTCTAAAGACCAACTAGAGTCAAGAAACATCTTGGCACTTGGAGAAGATCATCAAATTCTAGAAATATTTCCCACATTACCAAGTCTGACAGCTAAAATACAATTTTAATGATACCTTTTAAGAATATACAGCAACTTGCTTGTTGGCTGTTTTTAAACTTCAGTCTCACTCTGCCTCCCTACTACCCTACTTTTCCAATCTAAAAACAAAGCAAAAGAAATTACTTTTACAGGAGTTCGACATTCTCACATACCTACCTCAAAACATTTTGTGTGGATTTGCTGTGGGTCTTTTGAAATCTCCAATATCTTGTTTCAGAAGAAAAAATATGCCAAATAAAATGCTCAAAAGTGCAACTTTCTTAGAAAGGAGGTATTCCAGACTTGGTCCCAGTGATTCAATAGTATATTACCCTTGGGCGGACAAATGTTTCTGTTGTAGGGTGGGCTGTTTCCTGCCCGTGTGTGGAAGTGTTTGATGTTTGAAAAGGCAATGCATATTATAAAGAATTAAAATCTTGTCCCCAAAAAGGATTGAGACTAGGGATATGAAACAAATAATTCAATTAAATTGATTCTGAAAAATCTGAGAAAATCTTGCACATGGATATGGACATATATTTGGTACTCCCAAAAAACATGAACATGATTATCACATGGTAGAACAAGTTTTTAATTAAAATACAGGTTTTAAGAAGTATTTCAATATTGAAATGCCTTGTCACTCAGTTTTAATGTCTATTACATATGTCCAATGAACATACACAATATCTATAAAACTATATGTAAATAAGTGTTTAAAATATAAATGCATTTTTATCTCTTTTGGAATATAAAATGTGAAATTGTTGAATAATATTTTACAAAAGTGTCCAAAAGCCCAACTACTGTTAAAAAGGAAAGAAATAACCTATTAATATTTTACATTTCTGTGCTTAAAAGGGTTATTTTTAAATATAAACAGAAATATATGCAGAAATTGTAAATATAGGCACCTCAAACAGTAGCACGCTGACGCATTTAAAATATGCATTGTTCCAAACAAAAGATGACAGTCAGCTCTTCACTGCTATGTACATGTGATTGAGAGGTAAGATGTGTGATCAGCCAGTGGACTCAGAGAGGCTATAACTTGCTTTGCTGTCAGACTATCTAGTGAGCTCTAGTTTGGAGCTATTTGCAATTGCTAGTTTGTTTTGCAAGCTGCATAATGCTTTTATTCCAACTAAGGAAGGTATTGGATACTCAGTTAGGATCTAGCTTTTCTCTTGAGGAAGACTGACAGAAACATTTTCTGTACTCTGCACCTTGAGATAGTGTCTTAACTAAATGACATCATTCTCCCTTGAAATATTTTGTATAAATATCATACATATACATCATTTGGCCTCAATTAGTATTAAAGTAGTTATTAATAGATGTTTCTATTTTAGCTATGTACCAATACCCCATCCATTACCAATGAAAACAACATTTCAAATTCTTGGTTTAAATTCTGTTAGAATACACTCTTAGTAGTAAATTCCAAATATATTATTGGCTTACAAAGACTTTCTTCATTAGATGATTCTATTTGGTAATATCTAGTCCAGCTAGTAAGTTTTATCAGTTTATAAATTAGCAGTTGTCACTGCTTTGAAATATATAATTTATTGTTATTGCATTAAAAAATTCTTGGAATATTGATTTAGGTCATTTTACACTTATGCACTTAACCTTTTCAGTACTAAAATCCCTGATTCTTTGGCAGGCTCTCAACAGGCTGTATAGTGCTTAATTTTTGTTCTCATAAATTGGAATATAATTCAGTAATATAAATTACTTATCCAAAATTGATCTGACTCTGGAAGCTAACAAATTAGGCACATCATTTAAATGAGTTACTGCCTATTATGTCAGAAAATTTCATTCATTTTCATGATCTAATTACATCAATCAGTTGTATCTGATAACTTTTAAAGTAGGCTTGCTATAAATCATAAATATATGAAGAACAAAATCACATCAACTATCAAGAGATCCAGTTTTATGAACTAGTATGCCAAAGTTATGTCACAGCTATTTTACTTAACATGTAATTAATACTGTTTAAAGTTTGCCAATGTACATTGAATTTTAAAGGCTGTACAATTATAACAACAAAGAAGAATGCCTTTAACATTCTCTGAACATCGCTTTGCACTTTTAATCCTCAGAACCAATAATTTAAATTGAAAAATATCTTGATATCAGGACAAATGAAATAAAAATAATTCTTCATTTAAATGCCTTTGTTATGCTCTATTTCAAAACTTCCTTTTACTTCTCTGGAAATCTCTTCATTCTGAATGGATTTATGTGATATTCCTTCTAATATTAGTGCAAGTTGCACCTATCTAATTTGCGTTGTTTCAAAATGACTTGTAGAAGCAAGGCTGTTAGAAAGGATGCTGATAATACAGCATGAGCCCTCAAAGGTATATTTTTGGAAGAATCATTTCCAATTATCCTGGAATCATTTTCCCTCACTGTGATTCCCAAATAATTCTATTATTACTGGACAGTTTTCTTATTTGTCCCCTCATTAATTATTCATGAATTACCTTATTTTCCTTTTTCAACAGCTAGACCCTAAATTTCTTATCTTTTTCAACAGCTAGACTCTAAGTTTCTTGTTGACAAGAATAGTATCTTTCATCTAAGTGCTCATCACAGTGTTTGGACATAGTGAGCCTCAAAAATTACCTGTTGCGTTAAAATACTTTCTATGTAAGCATACCTTCATTTATTTTTTCAGTTCCAGCCTACAGATTTCAGATGAAATATCTGAACTTTTAAACAACATTTTTTCCACTTTTTCCATAGTCTGGAACCTCAATTCCATTATGGAGATACACTATGGATTAAGAATGTTCTATAATCCTAACTTTTTTTTCTTTTGGGAGTGGAGTCTTCCTCTGTCACCCAGGCTGGAGTGCAGTGGTGGAATCTTGGCTCACTGCAACCTCTGCCTCCCAGGTTCAAGCAATTTTTGCCTCAGCTTCCCAAGTAGCTGGGATTACAGGTATGCATCACCATGCCCAGCTAATTTTCATATTTCTAGTAGAGACAGGGTTTCACCATGTTGGTCAGGCTGGTCTCAAACTTCTGACCTCAAATGATCTGCCCATCTTGGCCTCCCAAAGTGCTGGGAATACAGGCATGAGTCACTGCACCTGGCCATATAATCCTAGCTTTTCTATCCTCACTGTGAAAGGGACAAGTGTATGTTAGTTAAGAAGTTTATCATGGCAACTTTGGCATATGTTGCTTGTTGTGTTATTTATTTATAATTGGTTTTTAGCAAAATTAAAATACAGAGACAAAAATGTGGATGAAAGTAATGCAAAACAGAGCAACTGTAATTTAGAAATGAGGCAAGAGCTACAAACAATGAGGAGGCTGTAATTTGCCATGGACAGAGTATTGTTTGCTACACTTATTCTGTGAGTAACCTCTGTTTCCTCGTTGCTGAGCTTTCTGAGAATCTCGATGTTTTTACATTACTAAGGCATCTCCCTTAACTTGTATTCCCAATGACATTCTCTCACGACCCTAATCTAAACTAAGTTTCCTTTAGTATGAAATCTACCCAATTAAACAAAAACACTCACTGTCTTCCTATAGTGAGATTTCAGGAAAGCATTTGGAAATATAAAGGTATAATACATGTAGCATGTTAGTATCCAAGGTTGCTCAATATGAATGTTTTATTGAATTTGTTTTTAGAGCAGACTTCAGTCATCGATATATCTGCTGCAACTCTTTTTAGCTAGTGTGGAAGAATATGTAACTCTCTGAGAAAAGATATACCACCCCACCATGCACAGTTTTGGAGAGGAAATCAAGGCTCTGTCTTTTAACATCT
This sequence comes from Macaca nemestrina, assembly GCF_043159975.1. Taxonomy (NCBI): domain Eukaryota; kingdom Metazoa; phylum Chordata; class Mammalia; order Primates; family Cercopithecidae; genus Macaca; species Macaca nemestrina. Next base: position 43,312,570 of record NC_092140.1, read on the forward strand.
TATAGTGAGAGAGTCATTGTTAGGCTCACACAAAACACAAAGCTTATTGGAGGAAGCTACCTTCCTTAGCATTTCAGTATTAAATAACACTTAGAAATATCTTGTGGAGAAATATGCACTTAGACACTGAGAATAAACCATCTAAAACACGAAATTGATTATCCAACACTAGACATGGAATATTAAACCTAAGACATGCAGAAGAAGATATATAGACCTGAAAGAAGTTTCCAGGTATAGTAGGAAAAATTCTAAGGATGACTCTCCCAACATTCTCATAACCTGGGTTTTACAATCAAGCATAAATCTAGGTACTAATTTGAAGAGATTTTGCACGTGGAAGTAAGGTTACTAATTAGATTTGCTAACCTTTAAATGGAGAGATTATTCTGGGTTCTACTAAACTCATTGAACTCTGTTATCTAATTATCCTTTAACTCTTTGAAGTATTTGCAACTATTGATAAATATTACATTTTTCCTTTCTTTGGTTTCATTTGTCCAATTTTTTTTTCTGTTCTGAAATGTCTTTTTGTGTTTTCTTCACTGTCTTCTATTCTTTACATCTCTCTCTCCCTAAAGCTGTGCTCTATACTTCTGTGTGTTTACCCCTCTATTATCGCTTCTAGCTACATATATCCAATACATATTACAAAATTAATGGAAGCCAAATTACACTGATGTTTTGAATTTTTACTGCTAAATCTAAAGATGTGTTTCATCTGCTTGCTCTATATTTTCCACTAACGTTGTCAATTACACATGTCCCAAATCTCCTTTCCAATACAATCAGTTCTTTTTCTTTACTATATCTACAAAAGAACTATCCCTTAAGAAAAAAACAGCTAAATTGCTTTGCATGGTCTTTTACAATTTGAATTTCTTTATCCAATTGTTTTCAAATTGGTGTAGCATCTACCTCTACTACTTCTCTCATAAATAATTCCTCCTTCCCATTCTGATTATTCTCTTGCCATGCTTATTGCAAAAGTATTGTAGATAATTCCACATTTTTCCACATTGTTCTGAATAATGCTATAGCTTTTAAAACACATCACTACTTTTGCCACTCACTTGGCCAAAATATTTCTAACCACATTGTATGCAAATTCTCCTTTCTTCTCTTTGTCCCCACCTAAGGTATCATTTTAAACTTTTCTGCCCTCTGATTTCCTATATAATCATCCATATAAGCATGTCCTATAGCTTCCTGCCAGGAGGAATTTCCTAATGTGTTACTCCCTAATAGAAATTCCAATCTCCTGGTATTATTAGCCCCTGGCCCCATTCTGTCTTTTTATAAATTTCTTTTGGATTTCAAAACTACATGATGCCTATTTTTTTTTTTTTTTTTAATATCCACTGGGCCTCGTTTTTTTCTTTTGGTCTGTCTCTTTATCCAGGCTGGAGTTCAGTGGCATGATTATGGCTCACCACAGCCTCGACCTCCCTGTGCTCGGGGGATCCTCTCATCTCAGCCTCTGGAGTAGCTAGCACCACAGGTACTCCCCATCATGCCCTGAATGTTTTTTTGTTTGTGTGTGTGTGTGTGTGTGTGTGTGTGTGTGTTGTATTTTGTACAGATGGGATTTCCCTATGTTGCCCAAATTGGTCTCAAACTCCTGGGTTCAAGTGATTTGCCTGCTTCAGCCTCCCAGTGCTGGGAATGCAGGCACGAGCCACTGCGCCCGGCCCACTGGGCTTCTTTAAAAATGTTGACTTTACTTTGCCTTACCTTGAACTTTCTCATGTTTATACCTCATGTTCTCATGTCAAATTGTATTTTTATATGCAGCCCCCAACCCATTGCCTTGTTCTTAGAACATATTTAAGACATTTCTTTTTATTTAATTTATTGATTTGAATGAATAATTGAGTAGAATAAACTGCTAAATTTACCTTAAGAATAAATAATGCATTTAAATTTCTTTCAAAAATATTTTGCCTTTCAGTAAGTGTGACAAGCCATCTATTCATTTACATCATCCCATAAAAACTTCAGAAAGGCTTCAGGAAAAGTGACAGAACTATTGGCATCTCTTGACTTCCTGCAGTATAGAGTAGTACAAAGTTTATTACTCTGTCAATTATTTCCCAACAATGATCATTCTTTCCTTGTACTGGTGAATGTGTACTCTAACAACTCTAATACAAGCTGACACTAAATGGAATTAAATGATAGAATAAACTAATATTAGAAAAAGATAGTATGTTTTTGTTGACCTGTACACTGAAACTGGCTCAAAAATAAAATACAAGAGCTGGAATTGTCTTTCCACAATGTGATGTTTATTTTGATCACCACTTATCACGTTTGGGGAAATTTTCTATAAGATAACATAGAAGTGTATATATAGCAGCAGTAGTATATATGTGTGTATATATATACACATATAGTGCGTGTGTGTCTATATATGTATATTCAACACAACTGAAAACATTAACATAGCCTTATAAGGTATTTTAAAACTCTTTTTAGTCATTTTGATTCCTCACATATCAACTTCATTTGGTTTCTGTCAGATATTTAGTGTGCATGTTATACAGGGTTTCTTAGTATATAAAGTGCTCATGTATCATGCAAGGTTCTTGTGAGTATTCAGACACTAGCTCTGGGACAGGATATGAAATTCTGGATTTTTAAGATGCTGCTTTAATACGCTACAATTAATTGAATTAATTGGCAGTTAATGCTAGTGTTGTTGATATAAAAACTGCTTTTAGAAGCAAGAAAATAAGCAGTTTAACCTTTCATTTCTTTATCAGCTCTAAAAAACTCAAAAATTCCCAAATCTATCTCTTGAGGGAATATGAAATCTGATAGAATTTAAAGGGATGGCAAGAAAATTAATGTGTCTCTAGGTCACATTTTAAAATAATTAGAAAGTCTTTATATTTTGAAAGAAAGTATATCCTGGTTTATAGAGTGATCATTAACTCTGGAACCACATCATAATTATGTAACAAACTTTGAAAGAACAATACTTTTATTTTCTCAAAACAAGACTTTTGTTCTTGCAATGATGTAGTAACAAGTAATAGATGAAACCTTTCACCTTATTCTAGAAAATTGGACAAAACGTATGAAACAATTTTCAATCATTGAGGTATAGGAGCACAACATCATGAACCCTGAGAGAACTCGGGAAACAGAGGCTTATGAGTTCTTTGATTTCTGCCAGGAAACATACATGGGTATCTCAAGGGAACTTGGTGGACTTGGTGAGTTGGGGACACAGAGACTAGTGTTCAAAAAGTCTAAGTGGACCGAATTTGTGTGGAAGAGTTCTTGATATAAGGAAACATGTCCCAAAAGAGCTCCAGAAATCTGCATGAAGGGATTTGAATCTCTGTTTAAAAATAAGATGTGGGCTGGGCAAGGTGGCTCACGCCTGTAATCCCAGTACTTTGGGAGGCCGAGGTGGGTGGATCACAAGGTCAGGAGATTGAGACAGTCCTGGCTAACACGGTGTAACCCTGTCTCTACTTAAAAAAGAAATACAACAAATTAGCCAAGCATGGTGGTGGTCGCCTGCGGTCCCAGCTACTCCGGAGACTGAGGCAGGAGAACGGTATGAACCCGGGAGGCGGAGCTTGCAGTGAGCCAAGATCGCGCCACTGTACTCCAGCGTGGGGGACAGAGCGAGACTTCGTCTCAAAAAAAGATGTGTACATATAGGATATAACCCCATAGTCTAATGAAAGTGTGACTGAAGAGTTATAGGCTAAACAGTTCCAGAACACATCAGTTAGAGTGGTGTGTCCTTGTTGAACACATGGGATGCTCTAGATGTTCTAGAAGGGCCACATGTTGGTGGAAGGGGTAAACTCTCACAGAAGTGAAAAATGCTCTGAGTAAAACCTATCCCTGGCACATGCCAAGAAACGGGACAATATAATCCAAAGCATGCTCCCGAAACAGGCACTCAGGAAAGATAAACCTAAATGTGACAAATGATAAAAATAGTAGACAAGGAATTTGAACAGGTATTATAACTATGTTCAAGATTTAAAGAAAAACATGAGCATAGAAAAAAATGAGGTTATATTAAAGAATCATATGTAAATATAAAAATGAATAATATATCTGAAGTGAAAAATAAATTCCTAGAGGCAATTAGCAGCTGATTAGGCAAGAGAGAAGAGTTGATTAATAGAGTTGAATATATAGCAATTGGAACAATTCAAAATGAAGCCAAGTTAGGAAAAAAATATAAAAAGTAATTAACATATTCTCAGTACTCTGTTACAGTAACAAGCAGTCCAAAAACATATTTGAATTTCCAATAGAAAACACGTGAGAGAAAACAATAACAAAAAGAAATAATGACCAGGAAACTGATAAAACTGGAAACCCAGTGATCCAAGACACTCAAAATGCCCTAAAAGAAAAAACAAAACCACATCAAGACCCATTGTCATCAAATTTGTGAAAACGAATGATAGAAAATCTAAAAAGCAGGAGAGAAACAATATCATACTAGGCACAGAGAAACAAATATAAATAAAACTGCAGATGTTTTCTGGAAGCCAAGCCACAAGACAACAAAAGAATATATTCAAGTGCTGAAAGAAATGTAACCGGTCAACCTAGATATCTATACTCAGTGAAATTTATTTTTCAGAAATAAAAGTGAAATAAATACTTTAGAATGAATGAAGACAAAATTTGTTCTCATCAGGTTTTGACTAAAAAATGCTACAAACTTCTTACAGAAGAAGAAATATGATAGTAGAAGACTTAGATATATACAAAGATATAAAATTTTCATCGAATAGCAATAGATATAACTAGTTATTTTCTATTTTTATTCTGTTATGAGACCTTTGACTGCTTAAAGCAAAAATATCTTGGACTTCATATGAAGAAGTAAAATAAAAAAGAGAGGAAGAGGACATAGAATTGTGGAGTTTTCACATTATATGAAATAAAATACTATGTGAAGGTAAATTTGATGGGTTAAATATGTACATGTTATACCTTAAGGGTCAACTAAAAAATATGTGTTTTCAATAGATCAACTTTGGATAAAATAGAATACAATAAAATCTGTTATTCCAAAGAAAAGGAAGAAACAAACAGATGCGAAAATTTTGGATATTAAGAGCAAGATAGTATATTTATACCTAACAGATTATAACATTGAAATAAAATTGTCTATACACTGCACATAAACTTTCCAATTCTAATTAACAGGAGGAGATTGTCAGACTGGATTTAAAAGTAAAGCATGACACACTATATCCTGTTAAAAATAACACTTTACAGCCAGACATAGTGGCTCACACCTGTAATAGCACTTTGGGAGGCCATCACTTTGATGTACACCTGTAGTCCCAGCTACTGGGGAGGCTAAGGTGAGAGTATAGCTTAAGCTGGGAGGTCAAGGTTTCAGTGAGCCAAGATTGTGCCACTGCACTGCAGTGTGGACAAAAGAGTGAAACTGTCTTAAAAAAAATATTAAACTTTAAAGGCAAAAGTAAAATAGAAATAAAAGAACAAAAATATGTACCACAAATCACTAATCATATTAGTGTTTGAGTGGCCTTGTTAATATCATGCAAAATATATTTTAGTAAAATAAATATTGTGGGAAATAAAAATGGATATCTGATCATTGTGTTTGCTATTTAAGAAAGCACAAAAATCTAAAACGTATACATACCTAGGAAAAGCTTCAAAACACAAAGCAAAATCCAATAGAACTGAAAGAAGAGAGAAAAATTCACAATTACATTCATAGCTTTCATCCCTTTACATTTAGTAAATGCTAGAAAAATTAGACAGAAACCAGTAAGTATATAGAAGACCTGAACAACACTATTAACCAACTTGACCTAATTGACATTTATAATACCCTCTAGCCAGTAACAGTGGAACACATATACTCAGTGGACATGGAACCAATATACAATATAAATGTATTTAATTTTCTTATATATTACAATAAGTCTGTTCAAATGGGAGAGTGTTCATATACTTAGGAGTTGCATGTTTGAGAATACAGGAATACAATGCCTGCCACTACAACCCAATGCATATGTATATAAAAGATTATAATCACTTGATCTATTATACTGACTTCTTAGAATGAGAGACTGAGTCACACAGTCCTGATACACAAGCACTGTTAGCCAATAAAAAGAAAACTATACATGTTAATCATTGTTTCATGCAAGCACTTCCAACTCATTCTTGCACTTACACACATACTGTCACAGACACATACTATCACATAACATAACTAGCCCCCACTGTCACTCAACTACCTTCCTGGACTCTGACCACACACAAACACACACATTCAGACTCTATTCATGACATTGGGGTTTTAGCATCACTGAAAACTTTTGGCTTTGCTAGTCTTGGTTCTTTAGCTTTTGGTAAGGACTCTCTGTTGTAATAAATTGTACCACTGCACCACTCCACATGAACTAGAACTTTGCTACCCACTATATGACTCTAGGACCAGTAGCATTAGAATCACCTAGAAGCTTGTAAATCTCAGAACCCAACTTCAAAGAATCTGCATTTTAGCAAAATCCCCAGTAAATTCTTATGTACATGGCAGTTTGAAAAGCACTAGGTTAAAATATAAGCTTCATAAAAGTTTAAGTTTGTGGCTGGGTGCAATGGCTCATGCCTGTAATCCCAGCAATTTGGGAGTCCAAGGCAGGTGGATCACCTGAGGTCAGGAGTTTGAGATGAGCCTGGCTAACATGGCGAAACCACATCTCTACTAAAAATATAAAAATTAGCCAGGTGTGATGGCGGGTGCCTATAATCTCAGCTACTCAGGAGGCTGAGGCAGAGAGTATTGCTTGAACCCGGAAGGCAGAAGTTGTGGTGAGCCAAGATTGTGCCACTGTAGCATTCCAGCCTAGGTGACAGAGCAAGACTCTGACTTAAAAAAAAAAAGTGTGAGTTTGTATATATTTGTGTGTGTTGGTGCTATGGTCTGAATATTTGTGTGTTGGTGCTATGGTCTGAATGTTTATGTTTATACCACTAAAATGTATCTGTTAGAATCCTCACTGCCAATGTGATGGTCCTTGGAAGGTGATTAGGTCACTGGGGTACACCTTCAAAAATTGAACTATTGTTCTTATAAACGATGCCCAAGAGAGACGCATCACCTCTTCCCCCGTCTGAAGATGTAGTGAAAAGACTGCTGTCCATGAAACAGTAACTGGGTCATTCCTGGACATTGAATCTGTTGGCATCTTTTTCTTGGAATTCTAGATTCCAGATCTGTGAGAAAAATATCTGTTTTCTACAAGCTACACAGTTTATGGTATTTTGTTATAACAGTTTAAATGGACTAAAAAAATCTGACAGAGAATGTATCTTTTTATTATTTTATTCCCATAAGATATTAGAGTTATCATTATATAGTCATACTCAATAATCATGGGGAAAGTGAATGTATAAAAAGAGGAAGGAATAAATAAATACATTTAAGGTAGCTGTAGGCTATATATATAGTCAGAGAAGTAAAGGAGCCTGAGAAATTTTATTTAAAATTACTGAATTTGTAGGAAGGCTGAAACTTATCAAATCAAACAAAAGTGAACATGATTTTCAGTGCAATTTTTTAAGCAAAGCCTATGAAACATAGCAGGATTATTATTATTATTTAAGATAGGGTCTTGCTACATTGCCCTAGCTGGACTCAAACTCCTGGGCTCAAGTGATCCTCCCATGTCAGCCTCTTGAGTAGCTGAGAGCATAAGCACTCACCACCAAGCCTGGCTGAATCATTATCTCATGACTAAAATACCTTTATTTACCTGTTACTTATGTGCTTAATAAAACTACAAATCTAGTTTATATTTTATACGTGTATGCTGTATACATAAATGCTAATTTTATGCTATAATTTATTTTTCCATGATAAGGAAATTTAGAGCACTTGAAGTATGATTTTTCTCTTACTTTGTTAAAGAGTTATCATGAGAAAAAATGAATGATTCCTGCCGATATTATAAGTCACTCAAAGTGTTATTGGAAAAACTGAACAATAAAATGTCAAATCTTAATTTCATTGAAGTTGTTTAATAGTACAGTGTGTTTAACCACTATAAGTTAAATAGTTTTTTTCTCATAATTATATTTTGATATGTATTCTGGAGTCAAATACTACTCTAATTCATTGTGAAACTGCATTGATGTTCTATTTGCTGACCCGTTTTCTAGCATGAGTCATCCACTTATTACAATTCTCTTTTCAAATTATTTCTATCAGGTTTCATCTATATCACTCTTTCAAACAGATCCAGACAATTGTTCTTGAGTAGCCGATGGAGTATAAGGTAATTCATTTGAGAATGAAGATGTCGATCCTATACTTAAAGTGGTACACTGTTTTGGACTCGTAGGGAAGAAACTGTAACACCAACACATTTTTTGTGTCAGTAATGAAAACAAAAAAGAAGGGTTTTCTTTAAAAATACTAAAATGTAAACATAAATATACTTTTTAAAAGTATAAATGTATTTATAATCTATAGTAATCCCACATGTTACTTATTTATCCATAATAATTATTCTTTATCGCTTTTCAACCCTTTGAATCAACCTATAGTCAAAACACAGGTTAGTTAATTATGATAAGAGAGTAAGGAAAAATGTAGAAGAGATAAATAAGTTTCAAGTACATTATTTAAGGGCATACAATAGAAGATATAATAATACTGCATTGCTGCACATTTTAAGAAAAGGGAAGAGAGAAAGTAGAGGCAGTATGAGTCTGCTAAATCCTCATCTTTCATGCAGATTCCACAGACAACCACTACAGTTAAAATAAAATGTACTTGAAAAAAATTTTAGTCATTCTACATTATTTTATTCTTACTAAGACAATATCTGTGACATATTACAAATATCTGTAACACATAAAAATGTGCCACTTACATAATGCTAGCTAAATAATCAAATTAGTTTAGAAATATCTATGTATAAGTAAGGACATAAATGAATATCAAAGCGTTTGTGGTGAGAAGTATTTTAGAGTTATAGTTATGTTATTTGAATTTCTTCTAATACTCTATCAGTCTTAGGACTAGATGTAGTTTTACATGAAAGCCCACTGTCAAATCTTTCCTGTGTGCTAGATACTGAATAAACATTTCCTAGATGCACAAAAGAATGCATGGATAGAAAAAAGAAAAAAAAGAAAAAGGAAGTGAAAGTAACAGAGAAAAAAGAAGCAAGCAAGCAAGAAAGGGTAAAAGGAATCAGATAGGCTTGGAGAATTCAAGATAAACTTTCTTATTTTGTAATTTGTTTCACTGTTATATAGAAGAAAATAACTTAAAACCTAGGTGAGGTGAGGAGGGATACATTTGCTACTTGTAGAGTCTGGCAGCAGAGCTCCGTAATGAACACATATCTTCTCACTGCTCCCAAATGTTTTAAACATAAACCTTAGAATGTTCATACACTTTGTACATGAATACATTTGTTAAAAATGCTAAGCAAAATTCTACTGAATCAGACCATGTTCTCATGCTGCTTACATCCATCAGTTTGAATTGCTTTATTTCCTCACTTCAAAACTCCTGTTAAATCTGTGACAACTGTGGTGAATAGTTTCTTCATTCTTTACATTTTGTTGCCCAGAAAATGTTCACTTGATTTCTCATTTGAGTAAAAAAGTGAACACAAAATGACTTCAGTGAAAAAGTAAACATCTTTATATAGATAGTATATTAGTCTGGGTTCTCTTAGAGGGAAATAACTAATAGGATACATATATACTAGTATACACACACACACACATATATATGTATACACACAAGTATATATATGTGTGTATATATGGAAGTTTATTAAATATATATATGGGAATCTATTAAGTATTAACTCTATTAAGTATTAACTTACACGAACGATCACAAGGTCCCACAATAGGCTGTCTGCAAGCTGAGGAGCAAAGACAGCCAGTCTGATTCCCAAAACTGAAGAACTTGGAGTCTGATGTTCAAGGGCAGGAAGCATCCAGCAAAGGAGATAGATGTAGGCTAGGAAGCTAGGCCCATCTCTTCACTTCAGTTTTTTTTCCCCTGCTTTATATTCGCTGGTGGGTGATTAGATGGTGCCCACCCAATTAAGGGTGGGTCTGCTTCCCCAGCCCACTGACTCAGATGTTAATCTCCTTTAGTAACACCCTCACAGACACACCCAGGATCAATATTGCATCCTTCAATCCAATCAAGTTGACAGTCAGTATTAACCATCACAGATGGAAGGCTTTTATCAGCTTACATTGTCAAAATGAGAAATTATTTTCAATATAGAAAGCCAGAGAAAAGAGTATCTTTGAGAATTCTTTCCCCTTTACTAGTCCTGGAAGTTTTAGTTTATTTAATTGTATTTGTGTTGAACTGAAGCCATCATTTACAATGATTTTCTACTTGTTTATGTCCTTAATCCTATGCCTAGCCTAGTGTATTTTCTTTTATTATTATGATTGGATTTCAGCCACATCAAAGATGGTTCAACACCCAGAATAAGTACTTTGTTGCTATAATAGGGCTACATTGATTTGGCATTAAATACATTCACTTGAATTAGTTTATACAATTTATTTTCTATCCTGTGTATCACCTCTTCCTTAACCACAAATTTGCAAATAAAAAGCCAAGGGAAAGACAAAATCATTGCTCTGTACTTATATATTCTAAATATTCTTAATTTTTCTTATCCAAATTGTTTGCTTATAATTTGTATGTACATTAATTTATGAATTTTTATATGTAGGCTCTTGAATATATGAATTGACTCACATTTTTATGTTTATATTTAATTAAGCACCTGTAATGTGTTTGAGAGATGTAGAGGCTGATCCCTCAAAAGGAAAAATACATTGCCACAAGGAAGCCGTAACACATAACAAGCTTTATTTAAGCATCATGTTGACAGGATGACATGAAGGAGCACAAGAAAGTCTTATCCCAGCACAAAAACTTCAAGAGGCATCAGTATGGGGCCATGATCCAGAAGGCGAGGATAACTCATATGCAGCAGAACTCACAGGTAGAAAGATTGGAGCGAGAGCTCATGTATTACGATAGGGAGTCTTTGGGTCAGAGTATTCCAAATGACGTATAAAAGGCTTAGGTCTATTATAACAACAGGAATTATTTTATCTATGGCTAGCAGATGTTGGGTGCAGTTTGGCTGAGTATACAAAGCAGGCAGACTCTAATGGCTTAAATTTGTTTATAGAGGCTATAGTTTAACACAACTGGATTGTTGACATTTGAGTTTGGTATCGGTGGGCTTTTGAGCCTACTGTAAATAACGGAAGGTCACATCTTTAAACCATTTCTATAACTGCACACATAAAAGTAGTTGGTAGATAATAAAGCTTCAATATTTAATTGCTGTCAAAAGTAAATTGTTAATTATAAATCAGAAAATCATAACTATGCCTTTTGTAACTATAGAAGAATCTGATTTTATTCAATTGAATTCTTTTCAGCTATAATATTACAAAGGAAAGGAAACTATTAGGAAAAGAAAATGTATGAAATGTAAATATCATTTTAACTGGTTTAGGTCTTTGAGAAATGTGTAAGTTTCAGACCTTGTTTACCATATTTGTTCTTACTGAATGAAAATGATGCAAATAGCATTATATTCCTGTGCTTTAAAAAATGAGGTCAGAGGCTTGGCATAGTGGCTCATGCCTGTAATTCCAGCACTTTGGAAGGTCAACATGAGAGAACCGATTGAGCCCAGGAGCTCCAGACAAGCCTGGGCAACATAAGGAGGCCCCATCTCTACAAAAAATTAAAAATTAGCTGGTGTGGTGACGCAAGCCTGTAATCTCAGCTACTCAGAAGGCTGATGTAGGAGGATTGCTTGAGCCCGGGAGGTCTAGAATGTGGTAAGTGGTCACTACTGCACTCCAGTCTGGATGGCAGAAAGATCCTGTCTCAAAAAATAGAAATGAAAATAAAAATTTAGGTCAAACTTTCATTTCCGAAGTGTTTAATACTTAGATTTCTCAAAGAACTAAACATCCCACTACTATCTATCCAAAGGAAAACAAATTCTTTTATTAAAAAGATACTTGCACTGGTAAGTTTATTGTGGCACTATTCACAATACCAAGTCATGGAGTCAACCTAAGTGTCCATCACTGGTGGATTAGATAAAGACA